>NC_045962.1:7684148-8041479 GCF_010909765.2 Amblyraja radiata | reverse complement strand
TTTTGCAGACGACAGTCAGATTTATGTGCCTCTTAAAAAGAAGGATGAACACTCTGTCGGACTGTTACTTGAGTGTCTCAACGACATAAAGGCCTGGATGGCTCTGAACCTTTTAAAATGTAATGATAAAAAGATGGAAGTAATGGTTTTTGGTGGCACCACTGGGGCCCCCCCCTGTAGATCTGGGCTCCCTGGCCCAGTATATCAAACCAAGCATCACAAACCTAGGGGTTAAATTGGACCCTGAGCTTAAATTTGACAGTCAGATCAAGGCTGTTGTTAAATCAAGCTTTTTCCATTTGAGGCAGCTGGCCAAAATAAAGCCAATTCTGTCAAGGCAGCACTTTGAGACGGTAATCCACGCCTTTGTTACCACTCGGCTGGATTACTGCAATGCACTGTATGTGGGGGTTAGTGGGTCCTCCATCGCCCTTCTCCAGATGGTACAGAATGCAGCTGTACGTCTTTTAACTGGCACACGTAAACATGAGCACATTTCGCACATTTTAGCCTCACTCCACTGGTTGCCTATTCAGTTTAGGATCCATTTTAAAATTCTTTTATTTGCTTTTAAATCCATAAATGGTCTTGCCCCGCCCTACCTATCTGAGCTTCTACACCCTTATACACCCGCCCGCTCTCTCAGGTCAGATAATCAGCTGCTCCTGAGTGGGCCTAAAACTAAGCGGAAGCTCAGAGGGGGACCGTGCCTTTGCTGTGTCGGCACCCAAATTATGGAACGATCTGCCTCTCCACATTAAACAGGCCTCTTCTCTGTCTGTTTTTAAATCTCTTCTTAAAACCCATCTCTTCTCCGTGGCCTTTGATACCCAGTAAGATGTCGACTTTATTTGCTTGATTGGTTTCTTATTTAGATTGCTTATTGCATGGCTATTATTTTTACTCATGTTTTATGTCTTTTGATTTATTGTTGTATTTCATATGTGATTTATGCGCCTTATGTGAGCTGTTATGTTATGTTCTGTTATGTTGTCTGTTTATGATGTCTTGTTTTTTCTTCTGTACAGCACTTTGGTCAACATTGGTTGTCTTAAAGTGCTTAACAAATAAAGTTGGATTGGATTGGATTGGATTCACTATAAGGAAAACCACCCACTTTTGTATCATCAGCAAACTTGGTAATCTTGCTCTGTATGTTCTCATCCAAATCATTGATGTAGATGACGAACAGTAACGGGCCCAGCACCGAACCCTGAGACACACCACTAGTCACAGGCCTCCAGTCCGAGAAGCAACCTTCCACCATCACCCTCTGCTTCCTTCCATGGAGCCAATTTGCTATCCATTCAGCTATCTCTCCTTGGATCCCATGGATCTAAACTTCCAGAGCAGCCTACCATGCAGAACCTTGTTGAATGCTTTGCTGAAGTCCATATATACAACATCTACAACTCTGCCCTCATCGACCTTGGTCATATTTTCAAAAATGCGATTAGATTCGTGGGACACGACCTCCCACGTACAAAACCATGCTGACTATCCTAATCAGACCAGGTCCATCTAAATGCCTGTTTATCCTATCCCCCAGAATACTCTTGAATAACTTTCCAACCACAGATGTTCAGCTCATTGTCCTAAAGTTCCCACCATTTTCCCTGCAGCCCTTCTAGAATAGAGGCACAATATTTGCCACCCTCCAGTTTTCTGGTACCTCGACTGTATTTATATCTGATCAGGCCTTGGAGATTTGTCTACTTTCATACACGATTTACCTTCAGCACCTCTTTGACTGTAACAACTGACTGATCTCAAGACACTTCCAATAATGGCCCAAGTTCCACTGACCTCCTATCTTTCTCCACGGTAAATACGGGTGCTGTCTGTACAGAGTTTGTATATTATCCCCGTGACCACGTAGGTTTATTCCGAGATCTTCGATTTCCTCCCTCACTCCAAAAACGTACAGGTTTGCAGGTTAAGTAGTTTGGTATATATGTAATTTGTTCCTAGTGTGTGCCGATGGTGTTAATGTGCGGGGATCGTTGGTCGGTGTGGACCCGGTGGGCCGAAGGGCCTGTTTCTGTGCTGTATCTCTAAACAAATCTAAACTGATCTGCTGTTCCAGGTGTGGACACTGATATATCGGCGAGAACAAGCGCAGGCTCGGCGGTCGTTTCACTGAACTCCTTCGCTCAGTCCAACTAGGCCTACGTGGTCTCCGGGTTGCTAAACATTTAAACTCCCCTCCCATTCCCACACTGTCGTTTCTGTCCAGGGCCTCCTCCATTGTCAGAGTGAGGCCCAATGCGAATTGTGCCTCTATTCAAGAAGGGCTGCAATGCAAATTGGAGGAACAGCACCTCACATTTCACTTGGGTAGCTTACACCCCTGCGATATGAATATTGACTTCTCTAACTTCAAGTAACCCTTGCTTTCCCTCTGTCTCCATCCATCCTCCAACCTAATCATCCTGCTAGTTTCACTGTTTGTTCCCTTCATTATCACATCTTCCACAGCCATCATGGGCTCCACATTTTCATGCCTCTAGTTCCCCTTTGCCGTGACTCAGTCTCAAGAAGTGTCTCGACCCAAAACGTCACCTATTACATTTCTCCTGAGATGCTGCCTGACCCGCTGGGTTACTCCAGCTTTTTGGGTCTATCTTCAGTGTAAATCAGCATCTGCAGTTCCTTCCTACACTGCTTCCAATGATTCATGGTTGTGGCCACCTTGTGACCACTTTTCCCTCTCTTTGGTTTATCTTCCTGGCCCATGATACTATTGCAAGGAAGGTATATTTCAAGGTGGAGCCAAAATGCTGGAGCAACTCAACGAGTGAGGCAGCATCTCAGGAGAGAAGGAATGGGAGACGTATTCTGTCTCGACCCGAAACATCGCCCATTCCTTCTCTCCTGAGATGCTGCCTCACCTACTATGTTACTCCAGCATTTTAGGTCTGCCTTCGATTTAAACCAGCATCTGCAGTTAGACAATAGACAATGTCTTGAAAGCATCCAGAGAACCTGCCTCCACCACCCTCTGAGGCAGAGAATTCCACAGACTCACAACTTTCTTACATAAGGCATATTCCACATCTGAACTCAAATATAAAACCTCCTGCCCGGCTCTCAGCCCTCCTTTCAGTATTTTCAGGAAGATTGCGACATCCTAACCAGGAATGTTTACTTTAGTTTAGTTTAGAAATATAGGATGGAAACAGGCCCTTTGCCCCAATGAGTCCACGCTGACCTGCGATCCATACACTAGTTTTATCCGACACACCAAGGATAATTTACAGTAGACAAGCAACCTACAAACCTGCACGTCTTTGGAGTGTGGGAGGAAACCGGAGATCCTGGAGAAAATCCACGCGGTCACAGGGAGAACTTACAAAATCTATACAGACAGCACGCGTAGTCAGGATCAAACCTGGGTCTCTGGTGCTGTGAGTCAGCAACTCTACCGACCAGTGAAGGCTTTCCTTACCGAATGGCTTCATTAACATAGATAGACACCAAAAGCTGGAGTAACTCAGCGGGACCGTCTCGACCCGTAACGTCATCCATTCCTTCTCTCCAGAGATGCTGCCTGTCCTGCTGAGTTACTCCAGCATTTTGTGTCTATCTTCGGTTTAAACCAGCATCTGCAGTTCCTTCTTACAAATAGGCTTCATTACCATTCTATATACTTGCATTGCCACTTACAGAGGGCTGTGGACTTGGACTCAATATCTTTCTATACACAAAGATGCGGCACGGTAGTGCAGCGGTAGATTTGTTACCTTGTAGCACCTGCAGCGCCAGAGACCCGGGTTCGATCCCCTAATTAATTGGCTTCAGTAAAAAAAAATTGTAAATTGTCCCTAACGTGTGTAGGATAGTGTTAGTGTATGGGTGATCACTGGTCGGCGTGGACTCAATGGGTCGAAGGGCCTGTTTCCATGCTGTATCTCAAAACTAAACTAAACTAAAACTGATACAGGGATGGAAGGAGAAAAGGAGAGAAGCATCTAGATGAACTGTGATATTTTATGTCAATGCTGTGTATAATATTCCATAAATAATAATAATTTGAGAATATTGTTTGTCATTATTTGCTGATTCTACTTCTGCTAACTGATCCAGCAAAATGTGCAGGCATTGAAGATAGACACAAAATGCTGGAGTAACTCAGCGGGACAGGCTGCATCTCTGGAGAGAAGGAATGGGTGACGTTTCGGGTCGAAACCCTCCTTCAGACCAATTGTAGTTTACCATGCATCTCAGATGCTTGTTTTCTCGTTAAAGGGCAAGAATTGAAATTCTAACACAGAGAGTGGCGATACAGTACTCCAGCAGTCTTTAATCCTGAAGGACAGAAGTGGCTGAATATGCAATTTCAGCATCGTCCCAAAAGGAAGTTTCAAAACTGGTCCTGAAGACAAAGACTAAAAAAACAGAAATGGAGGACCTTCGTACTTTTATTTCAAGATAAATCTCAAGTAAAAAGGAAGAACTGAAAAACTTCAAAGAAGAAATTTCAGCCTCGGTTCAGTTCGAGAAGAATTGTTTACCTGGAAGGAAGAAATGTCTGAAAAATTAAATCAACAAATGGAAGAGGTAAACGTTAAACTTAATTTGATGGAATCTAACTTTAACTCTAGGTTGGATCCCATTATCGATACAGTAAATCAGCACACTGCAGTTATAACTGAATTAGAGTCAATTGTTGACACAAGTGCTGAAACTACAAAATTAATTCTCTCCGAGACCAAGCGTTTAACAGATTTATTGAATAAAGTGACTGAAAAATGTATTGACTTGGAGGGACGTCAGAAATGCCGGAATCTAAGAATTGTTGGTGTTAAAGAGGGCAAAGAAGGAAATAAAAACCTTTGTGACTTTGCTGCAGATATTTTACAAAACGTTTTAAATTTAGATAAAACGCCTCTACTATGTCGGGCACACAGAGCATTGAGACCTCGTACGAGTGCTAGCGCCCCTCCCAAGACAACTGACACGGAAGGTGCATTATTACCACGTTTTGGAAGACATCTTGACAAAAATTGCTGGCAACAGAAATCTTTCCTTTGAAGGCGACAGTAATCAGTATTTTCAGAGACTATCCTGTAGAGGTTGTCAAGAGAAGAGCGCTTTTTAATGAGACAAGTGGAATCCTTAAGAAGATACCAAATTTGAGATATGGACTGATGTACCCTGCAAAACTGAGAGTCACCTACAAGCAGAAGGAACATTTCTTCACCGATTACAAGAAAGCATTGGAATTCGCCCAGGATATTGAGACGGATGATTGAACATTATCTCCACTGTGTCATCACCTTGCAGAGAACAAATGGAACTTTAAATTGTTATACTCAAGGACTAATGATAGTTGACACCGATAGCTGAGCAAGTTGTCTTGCTATTGATTTACAACCTTTATTATTTAGTACTAATCATAGACCAAATTGTGACAGCCCATTGTTCTTCAAGGAAACACTTAACACTATTCCGGAACTTACACAATATAATTTGATAATTGGTGGAGACTTAAATTGTACATTAGATTCTTATCTAGATAGATCATCAAGACAAAGGAAAATAAAATCCAAGGCAAGTGAATTATTAAATTCATATATTAATACCACCAACATCAAAGATATCTGGAGAATAGAAAATTCATCTGGACGAGAATATTCATTTTACTCACCGGTACATAAAACCTATTCAAGAATCGACTATTTGGTTAGAAGAGTGCAAAGAAAGGAAGAAAACTACATCTACAACCAGTGTAGTTAGTGATAGCCACACTTATCCCATATACTTATAATTCGAAATATCATAATATTATAATCTCAGATCATGCACCTTAACATTCATGGTTTAAACTAAATTGAATGACCGAGAAGCAGACACAATGGAGACTTAACCCTCAAATTTTAAATGATAAAGCATGCTACGGATATCTTATAACACAGATTAATATGTTTTTCGAGACGAATGACCGCCCTGAAACATCTGTCTCCCTTCTTTGGGAAACATTCAAAGCATTTGTACGAGGAGCATTAATCTCCTCTCAAGCCTTCCATAATAAAAAGAATCGAGCTAAACAACATGTATTAGACAAGGAAAGAAGGCAATTAGATATAGAGAATGCGGCCGTCTATGATAAAACATAATAAAAACGCTGCACTTAAATGTAAGTTAAATCAAATATACTCAGATCAAATCAAAAAACTTTATCAACACACTAAACAACTACAAATTGAATTTGGTGATAAACTACAAAATCAATTAGCCCGTCAACTTCGTACATTGGATGAGGAAAAAACAATTCATAAAATTAGATCAGATATGGGAGAAACACTAACATTGCCCAAGGGTATCAATGACAGATTTTTACAATATTATTAAACACTTTATTCAGCCAAAATGACAGATTGTCCTGAGAGAATGTAAACATTCTTACAGAAATGTAATCCTACAGTCTTAGATCTGAAAGAGAGAGAATTATTAGGTGCTGAAATATCAGTAAAAGATATTGAAGTCCATTAGATCTTTGAAAAACAGAAAGGCCGCAGGCCCTGATGGTTTAAACTCTGAATTTTATTAAAAAAATAATGATCTGATCTCTCCACGTCTACAGACATTATATAATTATGCTATCACTCAACAGAAACTGCCAGAAACTCTAAACGAATCAACAATGACACTTATACCAAAAACGGATAAGGGTCTTGAGGATCCTGGTTCATATAGAGCAATGAATTTTATATCATTTCATATAGAGCAATAGCTCTTTTAAACACTGATCAGAAGATATTAACTAAAAATTTAGCCCATAGATTAAGTTTAGTGATTCACAAATTAATACATCCTGATCAAACAGGTTTTATCCCAGAATGTTATTCATTTTATAATCTGAGACCATTATTTAATATTATATATTCAAATAGAATAGCTAATGTAGATTTAGCAGTCATCTCGTTAGATGCTGAAAAAGCATTTGATCAGGTAGATTGGCCCTATCTATTTTCAGTGATAGAAAATGTTCAACTGGCTGAGAACTTTGGTATGTGGGTTAAACTCCTATATACAAACCCAACAGCTAGAATATTGACAAATCAAATGTTATCACCCAAATTCAATCTGTCTAGAGGTTGTAGACAAGGATGCCCATTATCTCCATTATTATTTGCCCTAGCTATCGAACCACTTGCAGAAAGTGTTAGAGCCCACCCAGAAATGTATGGGTATAATACTAAAGATACAGTTAATAAAATTTCTTTATACACAGATGATGTATTACTATACATTACAAACCCAGAAACTAGTATTCCAAATTTACTAAATCTGATAACGCAATTTGGCTCATTCTCGGGATATAGAATTAATTGGAATAAAAGTGAAATTATGCCAATAACGGAACTAAACCCACATACATTGCAACAATCTCATTTTAAAATAGTCTATGAAAAAATTAAATATCTTGAAATTTATGTGACTAAGAAATATACTTCTTTATTTAAATTACATTTTCCTCCTTTATTTAATAAACTGCATAAGCATATTCAGTATTGGTCGAATTAATGCCATAAAGATGATTTTCCTTCCACAATTATTGTATTTATTTCAATCAATTCCGATATATCTCCCCCAAACTTTAAAAAAAAACTTGATTCTATTGTTACAAGTTTTATTTGGGATTTCAAGAACCATAGAATAAGTAAAAAACATTTATGTAAATCCAAGATGAATGGAGGATTAGTCTAACCAAATTTTCTATTTTATTTATTTTTTGGCAGTTAATATTAAAAATATGAACTTCTGGTTGGAAGATATGGATCAACAACCAGACTGGTTAGAGATGGAAAAGGAAGATTGTTTACCTTTTGAAATTGGCTCGATCTTGTTAACCCCTATAAAATTGAATAAAAAAACATAGTGAAAATCCGATAATATATTGTGGTATACGAACTTGGAAACAATTAAAAGTGACTTCAAAATTGGATTATTTATCACTCCTTCTCCTCATTGTAAATAACCCTTCATTTACACCTTCTGTGTTGGGTAAAGTTTTTGTACAATGGAAAAACCATGGAATTATAAAGGTGGGACACCTTTACCGAAAAGGTTTTTTTCTTTCATTTCAGGAGTTACAACAGAATTATGGACTACACTCAAATAAATTTTTTTAGATATTTACAACATATTGTTCTAAATATTGACATTTATCACAGATAGGAGAGATATTTGAAAAATAATTTTTTCAGAAAAAAAAGAGTTTCATTTTGTTTTAGAATAGTGCAGTCTATGTAGTACTTTAAATTGTATTAAGGAGTGTCTGCCATTTAACGAGCTTTGATGTATATGTTGTAAACTTTCATCCCATATATCTTTCATTATAGGTTGATCAAATTCATTTTCCCATGCTTGTCTTTATAGTTCCGCCGTTCACCCATTCCTTCTCTCCAGAGATGCTGTCTGTCCCGCTGAGTTACTCCAGCATTTTGTGTCAATATCCAACATTTATGAAACATTTAGACAGGTACATGGAAAGGATAGGTTTGGAGGGATATGGACCAAATGCTGGGAGGTGGGACCAGTGTAGCTGGGACATTGTTGGCCGATGTGGGCAAGTTGGGCTGAAGGGCCTGTTTCCACACTGTATCACTCTGTGACTCTATGATCATTGCCTTCTCAAGGACAAAGGTGAATAGAAGAATGCCAGCCTGGTCAATGATGCCGATATCGCTTATGTGAACACGGCTGAAATACCCAATGACCATTACATACCTTCTGCACCTTGGATTTCAAAACATGAAAACTCCCACTGTTATTCTGTCGCAATATAGTAAAAGTAATTAGCATGGAACGCATTGATTACAAAACAAGAAGTTGATGCGTCACTTTGTCCAAAATAAATCTTTCAATCATGCTTTTGATAATTGGCAAGAATTCCTGGGTCATGATGGAGTTGAGTAATTTCCCTGTTCTCTATTTACATCATTGTGGTATTAATCATGGGATTGTTTTTTGAGGTCCAGGCTATATAAGTGTGAAATCAAACACTGTGACCAGAACATCTTCAGCCATGTATAGATGTAAAATGAAAACCATCCTCTTTGTTTTTGCTGCAGTCCACGTCTTCTACACCTCTGGCAAGTACTGAAACAAGCTGTCAATGGACTAGACTAGAGTATGATTTGTTCTGATAGTTCATGTGGATTCAATCCAGAAAAAAGTTAGCAAATATAATTTTGCCTCATGAAATATTCAAATGTAATTCATGGGAAGGTAATTCCATTTTGACACAGAGCAGTAGATCAAAAGCTTTGTCTAAAGAGATAGGTTTTAAGGAACATGTCATGGTGCAGAGAGTAAGAGGCAGAGACATTACTCAAAGATATATTGTTCTTGAAATCTGTTTTTGTTTCAGCGCAATCATGTGCAAGTTCAAACTTCCCAATTGTTGAAAACGCTACAATTGCACAGGTGAACATGGACTCCTCAAACAGCAACCTCTTTGCTGTTACAAGATGTGAAGTTCTCTTCGTAAGTGCATTTCAATTCACGGTTAATTTTTACCTCTTGCCAAAATGTATTAAATGACACGAGCATGCGTTTCTTCTCCTGCATTTGTTCTACTAGTTTTAAAACGGTTGTGGAAAAGTCCAGAACAGGTCTACAAATGTGGCAAGGTGAATTTTATGGTGTTAGACAGGAGTTTGTAAAAGTTACAAAAGGGTCAGCGGGTCAGGTAGCATCTCTGTAGAGAAGGAATAGGTGACGTTTTTGAGTCGAGACCCCTCTTCAGACTGTCAGGGGGAATGAAACGAGTGTTACAGACGGTGATGTAGAGAGATAGAGAACACATGAATAAAAGATATGCAAAAAAGTAACGATGATAAAGGAAACAGGCCATTGTTAGCTGTGGGCTAGGTGAAAACGGGTTACAGACAATGAGACTCAACAAGACGACCTTGAATCTGATATGACTTGGTTGGGGGAGGGAATGAGAGAGAGGGCATTGAGGGGTTACTTGAAGTTAGAGAAATCAATGTTCAGTATAATATCAGTAGAGGGGATGCAGGAATATACTTAATAAGGAAGTCAGGAAGGTAAAAAGGGGATGTGAGGTAGATAGACATAAAAAAATAGAAAATCCAAAGAGATTTAAATAAGTATATTGTGAAAAAGAGTAACTAGGGAGTAAATAGGGCATCTCAAAGAGGAACATGAACATCTATTTGTGGAGCTGCAGGAGGTGGGCAAGGTCATCGATGAAAATTTCACCTTTGTGGAGAAAGATATTAGAAACATAGAAAATAGGAGCCGGTTAATTGTTGGTTAATTGGCTTAGTGTAAACATAACATTGTCCCTAATGTGTGTAGGTAAGATAGTGTTTATGTGTGGGGGTCGCTGGTCGATGCGGACTTGGTGGGCTGAAGGGCCGTATGTCTAAACTAAACTAAACTAAACTAAACTAAACTAAACTAAACTAAGCTAAACTAAATCTTAACAAAATAAAATAGAGAACTTTCATTAGTATAAAAATAATTACTGTTTCTCATGCCATAGTATTGCAACAGAAGAAAAGTGCCCACAGAAACTATCTGAACGCAAGCAATAGAAACTCATATGGATTAACAGTTGCTGCTTGTGCAACCAAAGTAAACCTTATCTCACTGTAGCATTAATTGTAGCGACAGTGTGAAACTGTAAATGTTTTATACTAATGAAAGTTCTTATTTTATTTTGTTAAGATTTAGTTTAGCTTAGTTTCGCATAGTTTAGTTTAGTTTATTATCTAAATGGGGTTAGGTTATGTAAGGGGGAGGTGCAGCGAGACCTGGGTGTCCTTGTACACCGGTCACTGAAAGTTGGCGTGCAGGTACAGCAGGCAGTGAAGAAAGCTAATGGAAAGTTGGCCTTCATAACAAGAGGATTTCAGTATAGGAGTAGAGAGGTTGTTCTGCAGTTGTATAGGGCTCTGGTAAGACCACATCTGGAGTATTGCGTACAGTTTTGGTCTCCTAATTTGAGGAAGGACATCCTTGTGATTGAGGCAGTGCAGCGTAGGTTCACAAGATTGATCCCTGGGATGGCGGGACTGTCATATGAGGAAAGATTGAAAAGACTAGGCTTGTATTCACTGGAGTTCAGAAGGATGAGGGGGTTCTTATAGAAACATATAACATTATAAAAGGACTGGGCAAGCGAGATACAGGAAAAATGTTCCCAATTTTGGGCGAGTCCAAAACCAGGGGCCACAGTCTTAGAATAAAGGGGAGGCCATTTAAGACTGTGAGAAAAAACTTTTTCACCCAGTGAATTGTGAATTTGTGGAATTCCCTGCCACAGAGGGCAGTGGAGGCCAAATCACTGGATGGACTTAAGAGATAGTTAGATAGAGCTCTTGGTGCTAGTGGAATCAAGGGATATGGGGAGAAGGTAGGCACAGGTTATTGATTGGGGACGATCAGCCATGATCGCAATGAATGGCGGTGCTGGCTCGAAGGGTCGAATGGCCTCCTCCCGCACCTATTTACTATGTTTCTATGTTTCTATGTGTGTATGTAAGCTTTAAATTTCTGACGGGAATCTCATAGAAGGTAAACTAGCCGCCATGTATATCTCAATAGCCAGTGTATTATCTTGTCGATGCTTCCACTATTCACTGCAAAGAAAGCTCATTAATGCCTCTACTTCCTCAGAAGTTAGAGGAGGTTCGAAATGTCGCCAAATACCCTTTAAAGCTTCTACAGGTGTGCAGCGGAGAGCATATCATGCTGGTTACACATGTTCTCTACTGAACTATTAACTCAAGCACCCAAGTTAGAAGAAAGCTGCTGAAAGTGGTGGACATTGACCTGGTCCATGGCATGGTATTGATTCCCCCACCATCAAAGTGACCCATAGTAAGTTGTGCCTTAGAAAGGCAATGGTTATCATCAAGGACCTCTACCACCTTGGCCATGCTCTCATCTCATGGCTTCTAATGGGAGAAAAGGTTCTGTGACCTCCAAATTAAAGAACAACTTCTTTCCATCATCCATCAGCCATCTTGAACCACAACCTTACTTCAGCTAAGATCTACTATGAACTTTGTCGAGGGTGCACTACGTACTTTGGTAATTTATTGTTTATTGTTTATTGTACATTTATTTGCATGTTGTTGCATTAAGAACAAGTAAGAGTTTCATTGTCCCCCTGCCCAGTGCATTTGACAATGAAACACTCGTAACCCTTGACCCACTGCATCAATGTGCATTGAAGGCCATCTTGAGAAGCAGCAAGTAATGTGATACAAGTGCAGCAAGACATAGGAAATCCAAATAACAATGGTGTCATTGGGAATGTTATTTCAAATACTATTCATTGAGTGTAACATTCTTCTTTTGTTTTTTTAGGAGACTATTATAGGAGAACGCCTATCCGTGGTGGTAATAGTTATTGATATCCAGGGAACTGTGTGCCTGAACAACTCCGGTACCGATCCATCACTCTGTGACCTGATACCCATCTTGGATGCTGTGAGTGTTACAACATTTGCTATTCATTTCTCTGTTGTCATCTCTATTGACATAGGTTCATAAGTAAAAGGAGCAGAATTAGGCCAGTTGGCCCATCAACTCTACTACAATCATGGCTGATCTGTCTTCCCACAGCACCTGTAGTCAGGATTGAAGCTGGGTCTCTGAAGCTGTAAGGCAGCAACTCTACCATTGCAACACTGTGCCAACCTCTTTCTACCCCTCATTGCATACTGCACATTCTGGAATGCGAACCACTGACTACCCTTCCAACACTTTTCACAATCTACCCTTCACCTTCGAGTGATCACTTCTCTTGTCCTAAAAGGGGGCAGAATTCCCGACCTGCTTTTTCTAGCCAGCAGTTATGAGGTCAACGCACGCTGTTGAGCAAAACATCAACAGACCCGTCACCCTCGTGGTGGAATACGGGCAGAAAATGCTGGAGAAACTCAGGAAATTAGACAGCAGCCGTGGGAAGCAAAAATACAGTCAATATTGCAAGACTGAGGCCATTGATTAGAATTGGGAAAAGTGAGGAAAGAAGTTCCACAAAGAAACTTGCATCCAAAACACTTATCTTGCGTATGGCGTGCACAGCCTCACGTTGTAGACACCAAAACACTACATCTGTTTGTTTGTGCACGTCGGGTTGATTGCATTATACGAAAACAGGGTGGACCATGTGAAGGCGGCAATCTCCCACCCCACCTAAAACACTAACTCTATTTCTCTTCCCACAGTCACATCGCAAGTAGATAGTGTGGTCAAGAAGGCTTTCAGCACATTGGCCTTCATCAGTCAGAGTCCTAAATTTAAAAGATACGGGTCATGTTGCTTTTGTAGAGGGCATTGGTGAGGCCACATTGAGAATATTTTGCTCCGTTTCTGTTATCCTGTTATGGGAAAGTTGCTGCTAAGCTAGAAAGGGTGCAGAGAAGATTTAAAAAGGCCTGTCCCACTTGGTGATTTTTTCGGCGACTGCCAGCATCATTGACTGACGTATCAGGTCACTGAAAAAGTCGCGGCGTGAAATGTTCAAAATCTTTCGGCGACCCTGATACGTCAGTCAATGACACCGGCAGTCGCCGAAAAAATCGCCAAGTGGGACAGGCCCTTTACGAAGATGATGCCAGGACTCGAGGGCCAAAGCTGCAGGGAGAGGTTGAGCCGACTAGGACTTCTGTGGAGTACAGGTGGATGAGGGGTGATATTATAGAGGGGTATAAAATTATGAGAGGAATAGATAGGGTGAATGCACAGAGTTTAAGGTGAGAGAGGAAAGATTTAATAGGAAACCGAGGCGCAACATTTTAACATGAAGGGTGGTAGGTGCGTGGAATGAGCTGCCAGGGGAGGTAGTTGAGGCACTATCACAACATTTAAGAAACATTTGGACAGGGACATGGATAGGATAGGTGTAAAGGGTTATGGGCCGAACTCCACACCAAGTCACACAGCACTGAGCAAAATACAAACCACTCGAGGAATCTAGAGATTCACATGTGTCCACAAGAACTGGTTTGTCAACTTGATAGCATTCCTTTCATTATGAAGAAACGTGGTAATGGAATTACACCAGGATTAAGCAAAGAGTTAATTTAATTCTTTGTGGTCTTGAAATCTAGTCAACATCAAACGACGTCACAAAATGGATTCAGGATTGTAAATGTTAGTACAAACATTGAAAAGGAAAAACACACCAACATCTTCAATATTAGAACACATGTCACATATATGTTGCTGTGTTCACTGCAGACATATTATTAGATTTATGTTTCCTACGGGTAATTTCCGTACAATTAGTTGTGCAATCTGATGGAAGTCCAACTCATTCAGTCAAGATGCGAATACACCCTTCAGCCACTAAAAGTATATTTAATATCTTCAGGTGCTCAATTACTTTGTGGGAGAACTGAGTATTGTTTAGAAGGGTTTCGGCCTGAAACGTCGCCTATTTCCTTCGCTCCATAGATGCTGCTGCACCCGCTGAGTTTCCCCAGCAATTTTGTGTACCTTTGAGTATTGTTAAGGGCTGGCTGTGTGTGTGGTGAAACCACGGACTTCAATTAGAACCAACCCCTGAAGATGGATCTTGACTCGAAACGCCACCTATTCTTTTTCTCCAGAGATGCTGTCAGACCCACGTTATGTGTCTATCTTTGGTTTAAACCAGCATCTGCAGTTCCTTCCAACACACCCAGCAGCATCTCATCAGTTGCACGTACCCTGTCATTTAACTGTACATAGTTCTTTGAAGGTCGAGTCGCAGGTAGATAAGGTGGTCAAAATGTCTTTTCGCACATTGGCCTTCATCAATCGGAGTATTGAGTATAGAAGTTGGGAGGTCATGATGCAGCCGTATAAGACGTTGGTGAGGCCGCATTTAGAGTATTGTGTTCGGTTCTGGGCACCATGTTACAGGAAAGATGTTGTCAAGTTGGTAAGGGTGCAGAGAAGTTTTACAAGGATGTTGCCAGGACTAGAGGGTTTGAGCTATCGGGAGAGGTTGAGTAGGCTAGGACTCTATTCTTTGGAGCACAGGAGGATAAGGGGTGATCTGATAGAGTTGTATAAAATCATGAGAGGAATAGATCGGGTAGATGCACAGAGTCTCTTGCCCAGAGTAGGGGAATCGAAAACCAGAGGACATAGGTTTAAGGTTAAGGGGGAATGATTTTATAGGCATTTGAGGGGTAATGTTTTTACATAAAGGCTATTGGATATATGGAACGAACTGCCGGAGGAGGTAGTTGAAGCAGGTACTATCGCAAAGTTTAAGAAAGATTTAGACTGGTGCATGGATAGGAGAGGTTTAGAGGGATATGGGCCAAACGCAAGCAGGTGAGGGTAGCGTAGGTGAGACATGTTGGCCTGTGTGGGCAGGTTGGGCCAATGGGCCTGTTCCCATGCTGTATAACTATGACCCTTTGAGGGCAGCAGATGGCTCTGGAAGAGCAGATGAAGGAAAATCGAAAAATTTATGTTGTGAAGAAGGGTGACTGGAGAGAGAATAGAGGGGCATAAATGTGGAACCGCTGGAGATTGTCAAGGTCATGAATAAATTTGTCCTCTTTACCATGGAGAAAGTCATGAAGACGAGGGGGCTTTGGAAATGTAATAGAAATATCTTGAGGACAGTCCTTATCGCAGCCAATAAGCTGCTGCAAAACCTAAAATGTATAAATGGACACTGTGGGAAGCTAGAGAGGAAATGGCAGGAGTCCTAGCTGAGACGTACATGGTTGAGGTACCTGAAGACCAGAAGGTGGGTAATTTTGTTCCTCTATTTGAGAAGAGCTGCAAAGGAAAAGCCTGGAACTGAAGCCTGACATGCGTGGGAGTCAAGTTACTGAGAGGGCCTTGTCAGATAAGATATATGTGCATTTAGAAATACGGGGGTTGACCAGGGAAAGTCATCATGGTATTATGCATCCAGGAGACATAGGTTTCAGGTGAATGGGGAAAGATTTACTAGGAACCTGAGGGGCAACTTTTCCACTCAGAGGGTGGTGGGCATATGGAGCGAGTTGCTGGAGGAGGTAGTCGAGGCAGGTATTATAACAACATTTAAAAGATATTTGGGCAGGTGCGTGGATAGGTTCAGAGGGATATGGGCTGAATGTGGGCCTGTGCAACTGATGTCGAGGTGGCTCAGATGTGGGTCAGAAGGGACTGGGTAAGGGAAGGCAGGATGGGATGAAGCCTTCTTGTGTGTATCTATGAGATCAGGGTATTTGGATATGTATCCTGTGGGGCAGGAGAAGGCTGGAACAATGGGTCCGGGTGCGGACGTGGCGTTGAAGGACGAGAAGCCGAAGCAAAGAAGTGGAAGCCAAATAATCGAACAAAAAAAACCCGAAACACCAAATAACCGAAAGCGAACAAAGCCGAAACGCCAACTAACCGAAAGGGTGGGACGCCTAAAAGCAAACTCATCGAAAGGATGCTCAGCCGAAAAGTCAAATAACGGACATGACGTTGCCGGGGGGGCAGGACTTGTCAGCGATTGGTCCAGACCTCCGCGTCTATCACACCATTGGCCGGTGGAGACGGGATGGTCGGGGTCATTTTCCCACACAAGTATTAGGTGACTGGGAAATCTGAACCCGAGCACCAAGTTGTAAGCGGCCGAAGGAGCGCATCCCTCGGGACAGCCCCCACTCTCCCACGGCCACGGCCGCCCTCTGCCTCGTCTCACCCGTGCGGCCGCACTGAGACGGGCTGTGTGTCGGCAGCACCGGGTGGAGCAGAGGTGTGGGACAGGCTGGTCCCTCCGTGTGTGAGGAGGAGAAACGTCAGAATTAAAAGACTTTCTTTTAGGAAGGCGACGAGGAGAAATCTCCTTCGTCAGAGGGTGGTGAATCTGTGGAATTATTTGCCACAGAAGGCTGTGGAGGACAAGACAGTGGATATTTTTAAGGCAGAGATAGACAGATTTTTGATTAGCATTGGTGTCAGGGGTTATGGGGAGAAGGCAGGAGAATGGGGTTAGGTAAGAGAGATATATCGGCCGTGGTTGAATGGCGGAGTAGATTTAATGGGCCGGATGGCCTAATTCTACTCCTATTCTTATGACCTTATGAATGCTGGAGACAGGAGAAGTACTCATGACTGGGAGGTGAGACCAGAGAACAAGGTTGGGAGGTGGAGGCCACAGAAGAAGAGCTCAGCATGATGTCGGGATTGGAACTCAATGAGGTGTGGGCACACAGGAACAAAAGTAAGCTGAGTGCTGACCTTGACATTGGAAAGGGGGAGGTGGGAGGGGGAGGGGGGGGTTGTCAAAACCTGACAGATGCTCACCATATGTTGTGATCCTTCTTGTAAACCTCTTCTGGACCCTCTCCAGAGCCGGCACATGTACATTGGTTTCCTGCAGGTGGGTGAAGAAGGCTTTTTGAATGCTGATCCACATCAGTCGGGAAACTGAATGTAGAAGTTGGGACGCCATGGTCAGCTGGGAATATTGTGTTGAAAGGTAATTTGGACAGATACTGTATATGGATGAGAAAGGTGCGATGGGATATGGGATGAACACAGGCCATTGTGACTAGCTTTGATGGGACATCTTGGTTGCCATGAAAGAGTGGAGTTAGATGTTTCCATGCTATACTATGTTTGTACAATTCTGTGGGGTTTTTTCTCATTACAGGAAACTGCTACTTGTACAAGCACAATCACACTGGAAGTGGGCCAAGTTCAAAGCGTTGTAGTTCGGTGCTTTGACACAAACGTGACAACACCAGCTATCACCCCGACCACACCGGTGACCACACCGAGCATTTTAGTCACCACACCGACCACACTGGACACAACAGACAGTACTTTAGTCACCACACCAACCACACTGGACACCACAGACAGTACTTTAGTCACCACTCCGACCACACTGGACACCACAGACAACACTTTAGTCACCACACCGACCACACTGGACACCACAGACAGCACTTTAGTCACCACACCAACCACAACAGTGACCACACCAACTACCACGACCACCACAACCACGACCACCACAACAACCAAAAAACCTAGAAAACGACCATCATCTTCATCATCATCATCATCATCATCATCCGAAAGCAATGAACGATCAAGGAGATGCACGAGAAAGGTATCGCGAGGATTTTTATTGAATTGATTGCTAAAGAGATGCACGCCTGCAATATCACTTTTATCTACGCTGAAACAACAGCATAAATGTGGTACGCTGATAAGTTTTAGTGTATAAGATAAAGGAAATTATTTGGACTGTTTTGCAGAGTTGTACAGCAGAGAAACCAAGTCCACCAAATCCATGCCAACCTTACTGCCCATCTACACCAATCACACTTGCCTGCATTAGGACAATATCCACCTATGCTGCTTATATAATTGCCTGACCTCAATGGTGCTCAGAACTGAACACAATACACTAATGCGGACTCACCAACAATTTATAGAACTGCAACATGACCTCCCAACTTCTATACTCAATACTTTGACTGATGAAGGTCAAAATGCCGAAAGCCTTATTGACCAACTTATCCACCTGTGATCCACTTTAAACAAACCATGTACGTGCACTCCTAGATCCCTCTGCTCTACAACACTCCCCAGAGCCCTGTCATTCACTGTGTAGGTCCTTCCCCTTGTTAGTCTTCCCAAAATGCAACATCTCACATTTCTCTTTATTAAATTCCATCAACCATTCTTCAGTCCACCCGCCCAACCGATCAAGATCCTGCTTCAATTTGTGCCAAACATCTTCACTATCTACAATACCACCCATTATTGTGTCGTCTGTAAACCTGCTAATCATATCTTGTACATTCACAACCAAATCAATGATATAGATGACAAACAGTAACGGGCCCAGCACTGAATCATACCAGTAGGCACAGGCCTCCAGTCTGAAAAGAAAACTTTCACCAATATGGAACTTCTTTCCATGAAGCCAATTTTCTATCCATTTGGAAATCTCTCCTTGTGATCTAACCGCCCAGAGCAGCCTACCATGTGGAACCTTGTCGAATGCTTTGCTGAAGTCCATATATACAACATCTACATGTCTACCCTCATCAACCTTGGTGGTCACATCTTCAAAGCACTCAATCAGTTTAGTTTATTGTCACGTGTACCGAGATACAGTGAAAAGCTTTTGGTGTGCGCCAACCAGCCAACGGAAAGACAATACATGTTTACAGTCGATCCATTGACAGTGTATAGATACATGATAAGGGGAGTAAGGTGAATAATGTTTAGTGAAAGATAAAGCCAGTAAAGTCCGACCAAAGATATTACCAGGGTCTCCAATGTAGACAATAGTTCAGGACTGCTCTCTAGTTGCCTATTAAGCTGGTAGGCCAAAGTATGTCATACAACCTTAATTCATAGAGGATTGGTGCTGAGGTAGGATTATGGTTAGGGTTGTAGAGGGTGGATCAAGTGTATGATGGTTGATGAAAAGAAGCTGTTCTTGGCATTGGAGGTAGCAGTTCTCAGGCTCCTGTGCCTTGGATACATAGAAAAATAGAAAATAATGCAGAAGTAGGCCATTTGGCCCTTCGAGCGTGTACTACCATTGAATATGATCATGGCTGATCATCCAAAGTCAGTACCCTGTTCCTGCTTTTCCCCATATCCCTTGATTCCGTTAGCCCTAAGGAATTCTGTTACTGCCTTCGTTGTAATGGTAGGAGCGAGATATTGGCCAGGGTGGGGTGGGACTTTGATGATAATAGCTGCCTTCTTGATGCAGCACTTCTTATAGATCCCTTTGATGGTGGGGAAGGGGGGGGGGGGTGTCTGTACCTCGATGGACCAAGCAACATCTAGAACTTTCTGAAGCCTCTTTCATTCCTGAGAATGTTCTCCACTGTACAGCGGTAGAAGTTGCAAAATAATTACATACAATGTCAACATTTAGAACAGAGGTGAATTCCACAGTACTTTCATAAACGTCCACGTATAAAGTCATTGCTTTCTTTGACCAATTGCTTTAATGAAACACTTTATTCTAGAACTATGGCCGAAGGTTTTGCAGGAGAAGTTCTGGCCACCGGAGGAGGAGGGGATTTTCGAGCAGGCAGAAGAAATATAACAGGCAAAGGAGTCTAACCAGAGCTATTCGTTTTGCTCCGACTGCAGCTCTCAGGACAGAAGTGAATCAAGATAGTAAAATGCAGGTTTGTTAAGTATCAGTTACTTGTCAGCATTTGATGTTGTTTCATTTTGCCCTTCCTTCATAGGTTTGAGGCCATTCGGCCCATCGAGTTGTGAAT
Source organism: Amblyraja radiata (assembly GCF_010909765.2). Lineage (NCBI taxonomy): Eukaryota > Metazoa > Chordata > Chondrichthyes > Rajiformes > Rajidae > Amblyraja > Amblyraja radiata. The sequence continues at coordinate 8,021,233 of NC_045962.1, read as the reverse complement.
CTGTGGAATTCTCTGCCACAGAAGGCAGTGGAGGCCAATTCACTGTATGTTTTCAGGAGAGAGTTAGATAGGGCGCTTAGGGCTAACGGAATCAAGGGATCTGGGGAGAAAGCAGGAACGGGATACTGCCATTCAATATGATCATATTGATTAATATGCTGGCTTGAAGGGCTGAATGGCCTATTCCTGCACCGATTTTCTATGTTTCTATGTTTTCCCTGACTTGTAACTTGCTGTGTGCATTTAATGGTTTAATGCACCATTTCATCCTCACATTCTGGTGACTGAACATGTTGAGGAATCTCACCTCCATGTGAACATCATTGGGGAATTTAAACAACGTTTGGGCATCCTTTATAACAACTGATAAGAATTCGAGGCACAAGCTGTCGCCACATGGTCGCCGGGGTGTCGCCTGTATGGTCGTGAGTAGTCTCCTCAGTTGCCCAAAGAGTCGTAGCGTCTTTCTGGTCGCCACTGGATTTTCTTTATTTCTTTATTTTTTTATTTATTATTTATTAGAAGTAAGTACAATACAGTGGTACCTTTTTTCAGGTGCCAAATATATATTAACATTCTCTGTCCAACTTCATTTTTTATTTTTTTAAAGAGAGAAATAAGAAAGAAAGAGATGGTAGAGAGTAGAAAAACGTGTAGTGTGTATAAAAAAAGAAAGAGATAGTGATGAAGAGAAATAAGAAAGAAGAGAGAGCAAGAGAGAGATTAGCAAATCGACGATAGGAGATGAGTTTTTATATTGTTTATCATCTTTCACCCAGACCTGAAACAATTGATTTTTACGATACTGTTGCACCACAAGAATCCAAGAACTCAATGCATGGAGACCAACTCGTTAAGAATTGATCTTGTTTATCTATTAGGAGGAGTCTCATTTCTTCAATGTGTGCTGTGTCCAACATATTTCTAATTCACATTTTGAGCGTTGGTATAGTTGTATTTTTCCAAAATTTGAGTATGAGTTTTTTTGCTATTATTGACCCATAATTAAAAAATTAATTTTGGGATATGTTTAATTTGTTCCCGTCTCCCATTACTCGAAATATAATCATTTCAGTATAAGGTTCCATTTTTATCCTAAATAAATTTGTGAATATATCAAAAATATCACACCAAAATTTGTGAAGTTTTGTACAAGAAACAAAAGAATGTGTAATATCGGCATTTTGCGAGAGACATTTATCACAGATGGGAGAAATATTTGGGTAACATTTATTCAGCCTAGTTTTTGAATAATATAATCTATGTAGTATTTTGAAATGAATTAAATTGTGTCTAGCATTAATCGAACATTTATGTATATATTTCAAATACTTTTCCCATGTTTCTGTCGAGATTTTTATCATTAATTCTCGTTCCCAGGCTTCTCTAAGTGCCTCTGTTGATGGTAATTCTCTATTTAAAATACTGTTATAAAGATATGATATTATTTTTTGTGAGTCAGCCTTAATATTCATTGCTTCTTCCAGTGGATCTAAAATTATAATTTGAAATCTTTGTATATATTTCTTCATAAAATTACATATCTGTAGATATTTAAAATATTGGTTGTTATTCAGTTTAAATTTTTAATTTAATTGTTGAAATGATAACAGATTTCCCATTTCATACATGTCGCCTACCTTTTTAATTCCAAGTCTTTCCCATTGTTTGTATGTTTTATCAATAAGAGATGGTTTAAATACCGGATTATTCACTATTGGTGTTAGCACTGATAGGTTTCTTAATTTTAAAGTTAATTTTATTTGTTTCCAAATTCATATTGTATTATGAATAATTGGATTCTTCTTATATATTGTGTTGTTCAATTTTATCAGGAGAAGAGGATCGCTCCTATATCACACGGAGAACAATCCTCTTGCTCCATTCTTATCCATTCCGTCTGTTGAGGAGAGCTGTCCAACCAGTAAATTATATTCTTAATATGCACTACCCAATAGTAATACAAAAAATTATGAAGTGAGAGTCCCCCAACCTCTTTGGGTTTACACAGATGGTTTCTTTGAATTCTATGTGCTTTATAGACCCAAATAAAGTTGGTAATATTAGAATCTAATTTAAAAAAAAAAATGTTTTGGTATATATAGAAACATAGAAACATAGAAATTAGGTACAGGAGTAGGCCATTCGGCCCTTCGAGCCTGCACCGCCATTCAATATGATCATGGCTGATCATCCAACTCAGTATCCTGTACCTGCCTTCTCTCCATACCCTCTGATCCCCTTAGCCACAAGGGCCACATCTAACTCCCTCTTAAATATAGCCAATGAACTAGCCTCGACTACCCTCTGTGGCAGGGAGTTCCAGAGATTCACCACTCTCTGTGTGAAAAAAGTTCTTCTCATCTCGGTTTTAAAGGATTTCCCCCTTATCCTTAAGCTGTGACCCCTTGTCCTGGACTTCCCCAACATCGGGAGCAATCTTCCTGCATCTAGCCTGTCCAACCCCTTAAGAATTTTGTAAGTTTCTATAAGATCCCCTCTCAATCTCCTAAATTCTAGAGAGTATAAACCAAGTCTATCCAGTCTTTCTTCATAAGACAGTCCTGACATCCCAGGAATCAGTCTGGTGAACCTTCTCTGCATTCCCTCTATGGCAATAATGTCCTTCCTCAGATTTGGAGACCAAAACTGTACGCAATACTCCAGGTGTGGTCTCACCAAGACCCTGTACAACTGCAGTAGAACCTCCCTGCTCCTATACTCAAATCCTTTTGCTATGAAAGCTAACATACCATTCGCTTTCTTCACTGCCTGCTGCACCTGCATGCCCACTTTCAATGACTGGTGTACCATGACACCCAGGTCTCGCTGCATCTCCCCTTTTCCTAGTCGGCCACCATTTAGATAATAGTCTGCTTTCCTGTTTTTGCCACAAAAATGGATAACCTCACATTTATCCACATTATACTGCATCTGCCAAACATTTGCCCACTCACCCAGCCTATCCAAGTCACCTTGCAGTCTCCTAGCATCCTCCTCACAGCTAACACTGCCCCCCAGCTTAGTGTCATCCGCAAACTTGGAGATATTGCCTTCAATTCCCTCATCCAGATCATTAATATATATTGTAAATAGCTGGGGTCCCAGCACTGAGCCTTGCGGTATCCCACTAGTCACTGCCTGCCATTGTGAAAAGGACCCGTTTACTCCTACTTTTTGCTTCCTGTTTGCCACCCAGTTCTCTATCCACATCAATACTGAACCCCCAATGCTGTGTGCTTTAAGTTTGTAAACTAATCTCTTATGTGGGACCTTGTCGAAAGCCTTCTGGAAGTCCAGATACACCACATCCACTGGTTCTCCCCTATCCACGCTACTAGTTACATCCTCGAAAAATTCTATAAGATTCGTCAGACATGATTTACCTTTTGTAAATCCATGCTGACTTTGTCCAATGATTTCACCACTTTCCAAATGTGCTGCTATCCCATCTTTAATAACTGACTCTAGCAGTTTCCCCACTACCGATGTTAGACTAACTGGTCTGTAATTCCCCGTTAGTCTAACATCGGTAATGGGGAAACTGCTAGAGTCAGTTATTAAAGATGGGATAGCAGCACATTTGGAAAGTGGTGAAATCATTGGACAAAGTCAGCATGGATTTACAAAAGGTAAATCATGTCTGACGAATCTTATAGAATTTTTCGAGGATGTAATTAGTAGTGTGGATAGGGGAGAACCAGTGGATGTGGTGCATCTGGACTTCCAGAAGGCTGGTAGTATTGGTATGGATTGAAATAAGTATATTATTTGTGGTAAAAAAAATCATTTTTATAGCGTTTATTCTGTCTATTAATGACAGCGGGAGCGTTTTCCAGAAATTAATCAAGGCATTCAATTTATTTAATAGTGGCATAAAATTAGCATTAAATAATGATTTATAGCTTCTGGTAATTTGAATACCCAAATACTTATATTTTCCTGTTGCAATTTTAAAGGGAAATTTTAATAGATGAGTCGCTTTCTGAGGCTTTAATGACATAATTTCACTTTTATTCCAATGTATCCTATATCCTGAAAAAGGCCCGAATTCCACTATTAAATTTAATAAGGACGGGATACTCGTTTGTGAATTTGTAATATATTAAAGTTTATCATCTGCATATAATGACATTTTATTATTTGAGTCTTTAGTATTATATCCCTGAATATTCGGATGCATTCTTATCATTTCAGCCAGAGGCTCTATCATAAGGGCAAATAGCAGGAGTGATAATACACATCCCTGCCTATTGCCCCTTGATAATTGGAATTTTGGAGATAACATATTATTAGTTAATATCCTTGCCGTCGGTTTATCATATAATAATTTTACCCATCTGATAAAATTCTCTCCCATATTAAATGTTTGTAGTACTTTGTATAAGTACTGCCACTCTACCTGATCTCTGCATCCAGAGAGACAACTGATAAATCTTCCTTTTCCGTTTTATGTGAATACATTATATTACAAAGGCGTCTCAGATTATTAGATGATTGTCTTTTAGGTATAAACTCCGTTTGGTCCGGATTTATGAATTTATTAATATATTTACTCTTTTTGCTAAAATCTTTGCTAACATTTTCTGACCTGTATTTAAAAGTGATATGGCTCTATATGAGCCTGGTTCTTCTAGATCTTTATCTTTTTTTGGTATAAGCGTAATTGTAGATTCTGCTAGTGTTTCTTGTAGTTTATTTTCGGTAAAAGCATGAGTATATAATTTAAGTAAGCGTTGGACCGTTATCTCCTGAAATCTTTTATAAAATTCATTACTAAAACTGTCTGGTCCTGGCGTCTTCCCATTTTTCAATTCTTTTATTGTTTCTCTTATTTCTTCACGTAATCTGAGCTCCTAGTTCCTCTTGTTCTAAGATATCCAGTTTTGGCAGATTACAGTTATCTAGAAAATTTATAATTTTACTGTCTTCTATTTTAGTTTTTGATGAGTATACATTTTGATAAAATTGAACAAACCTTTTATTAATATCCTTGGGTTGTGTTAGTAGTTCACCTTTCTCTGATTTAATTTTAATGATAGTATTTTCCTTTTCTTGTTTCTTCAGTTGCCGCGCTAAAACTTTATGTGGCTTGTCACCAAATTCGAAATGTACCTGTTTTGTAATTTGGAATAATCTTATTACTCTTGCCGATAAAATTCGATTAAGTATAAATTTCAATAATGTAATCTTATTATGTTTATCTATAGTTGGATCTTTTGCATTATCTAATTCTAATAGTTTAATTTCCTGTTCTAACGTCTGTTGTTCTGTCGTATTCTTTTTATTTTGAAAACTTTGGTATGAAATTATAACTCCTCGGATGAATGCCTTAAAGGTTTCCCATAATAAAGATGGTGAAATATCTGGTGTCTCATTTGTCTCAAAATTTTTTTTGTTGTTTTAAATACACATGACCTTGTGGGTTATTTAATATTTGTACATTGAATCTCCAAAAAGGTTTTATACCCGGCATTCCCTCAACTTTTAATGTAAAAGTCAACGGGGAGTGATCAGAAATAATACTATTGTGATATTTAGGATTAATCGTATATGGAATTAATTTTGTATCCATTAAAAAATAATCAATTCGTGAGCAAGTTTTATGTACCGCTGAATAGAACGAATATTCCCTTCCGGTTGGATTAACTATTCTCCATACATCTGTTATATTAGTATTTTTTATATATGTGTTTAAAAATTCACCAGTCTTAGATTTGGAATTACCCTTCCTTGATTTTATTGATTTGTCTAAATATGGATCTATAACACAATTAAAATCCCCCCCTAATATTACATTTTGGTAATTATGCTCTGATATTATATCCAGAATTTTCTTTAAAAATTGGGGGTTATCAAAATTTGGAGCAATAAATATTTATCATAGTCAGTGGTGTGGAGTAAATTTCTCCCGCAAATATAGTATACATTCCTTCTTTATCAGATATAATATTCTTTAATTTAAATGGTATACCTTTCCGAATAATAATAGCCGTACCTCTTGCTTTAGAAGTAAATGACGAGTAGTAAGTTTGACCTATCCAATTTGCCTTCAGTCTCATCTGTGTTTGTTGTTTCGTGTGTGTTTCTTGCAGAAAAGCTATGTCCGAATTTAATGATTTTAACTGTGCCAGAATCTTTCCCCTCTTAATTGGATCATTCGCACCCCTAATATTCCAGCAACAAAATGTGATTCCTCCATTCTTTATTCGTCTATTGTCTTGCATTGTAAATCAGTTTTGGTGATTTTGATTCATATGGTGCAGCTAAATACCTCAGGATTTTGGGTGTGGGGTGATCATCCCAGACTTCTGAAGTTGTTTTACATCTCCTCCCTCTATTGAACGTCAATGAAAAAAAGAATAAAGCACATATTGTGTTAGTGATGAAAAAAATTAACAAGTGAAACACGTGAACGTGAATTTAAAAAAAAAGTGACTTTAAGGTATCAAAAATGCGATTCCTTAAAAACAAGAGGGGGGTCCAGTCGCCGGTTTTTCGGCGACCTGTTATGACTATGACAGTCGCCAACAGTCGCCTAAAAATAGCCTAAGTGGAACAGGGCCTTAAGGATGCAATGAGTGAGAGGCGTGGAACAGATTCAGATTGCATTACATTAAGTTGTTGCTTTTTCTGCCATTTCACAGATACGCCACTGACTTCTGACAGTAGGAGATCTGACAAAGCAACTCCAGAACTTGAATTGCTCAAAAGCCTTCTACAGAGTGTGCTACAATTACTGCCGGGCCTGATTTACTCCTGCATGCAACTGCTGGGATTCTCATGTTTAACGTGAGAGTTCTCTTCCTCTCCTCTGCAATCTCTGTCTTTTCCCTGCAATCCAACGAGTTGTAGCTGCCTGAATGCTACTGGAGACTGATATACAATAAAATATTAGGAAATGTACCAACCTGGATGGGGTCTCATCAGATACTGTGCTTTTCCGGATGTAAACAATCCTATAGCTGTTTTAAACAACTTTTCAAATAGTTTTTCTTGATTTTTCATGGGATATCATTTGGTACGAGAGTTAAAGCAATCATGTCTTGGCACACTAAGCAATAGCTTCAACTCGATTCCTTATTAAAAAATTGTGATCATGTAATCAAAAAGGTAGACAAAAATGCTGGAGAAACTCAGCGGGCCAGGCAGCATCTATTGAGCAAAGAAATAGGTGATGTTTCGGGTCGAGACCCTTCAGACTTCTTCAGTCTGAAGAAGGGTCTCGACCCAAAACTTAACCTATTTCCTTCGCTCCATAGATGCTGCCTCACCCGCTGAGTTTCTCCAGCATTTTTGTCTACCTTCAATTTTTCCAGCATCTGCAGTTCTTTCTTAAACATGTAATCTCCAGGTCATTTTTAGATACATAAATCAAGATGACAATCAGTTCACATATGTTGTATCTATTTCTTTAGCTGGGTAGGACTTTTAACAATCTGTTGGCAATATCTTGTGATCTGTACTTAATAAATTATATTAAAATATGATTATCACAACCTTTCAATGTCTTACAAGTTTATTCAGGGGTGGAATTAACCATTGAAGCTTCAACTACCTCCTCTAACAGCTCTTTCCACACACCTACCAAACTGTGTGTAAAAAACTTGACCTAGTGGGAGGGAGGAACTGAAGGGAATCCACATTAGTCAGATTAGATTAGATTAGATTCCTTTATTTGTCATTCAGACCTTTCGGTCTGAACGAAATTTCGTTGCCTGCAGCCATACATATAATAATAAACAACAAAACACACAATAAACACAAATGAACATCCACCACAGTGAGTTCACCAGGCACCTCCTCATTATGATGGAGGCAAAAGTCTGCAAGTCACCGTCTCTTCCCTCCTTATTCTCCCTCTGCGCTGAGGCGATCCAGATCCAGGCCTCCGATGTTGTTACCCCACCAGGCGATGGTAAGTCAGTCCCGCGGCTCAACCGAGCTCCGCGAACGGGCCGTTCAAACTCGAAGCTGCCGAAGCTGCCGCCCTCCAGTCCAGCGGACGCAGCTGTTGCCACGGGAGCTCCGTAAAAACAGGTCGCCAACCTGTGACCTGCGAGCTCCCGACGGTGTCGTCCACTGGTGGAAATGGTGTTAGGTAAACCATTGTGATGGAAGGCAGATAAATCCCCAGGGCCTGATGGTCTGCATCCCAGAGAACTCAAGGAGGTGACCCTAGAAATCGTGGATGCATTGGTGAACTTTTGTCAATGTTCTATAGACTAGATCAGTTTCTGTGGACTGGATAGGTAATGTAACTCCATTTTTTCAGAAAGGAAGGAGAGAGAAAACAGGGAATTATAGACCAGTCAGCCTGACATCGGTAGTGGGGAAGTTGCTTGAGTCGATTATTAAAGATGTTATAGCAGTGCCTTGGGAAAGCAGTGATAGGATCGTCAAAGTCAGCATGGATTTATGAAGGGGAAATTATGCTTGACTAATCTTCTGGAATGTTTTGGGGATGTAACAAGTAGAATGGATGAGGGAGAGCCAGTGGATGTGGTGTATCTGGACTTTCAAAACGCCATTGACATGGTCCCACACAAGAGATTACTGGGCAAAATTTGAGCACATGTTATTGAGGCTAGGATATTGACAAGGTTGGCAGACAGGAAGCAAAGAGTAGGAATTAACGGGTCCTTTTCAGAATGGCAGGCAGTGACTAGTGGGGTGCCGTAAAGCTCAGTGCTGGGACCCCAGTTATTTATAATTATGTGGATAAATGTGAGGTTATCCACTTTGGTGGCAAGAACAAGAAGGCAGATTATTATCTAATGTTATCTTATTATCATTCTGTAACCAAGACCTAGTTTGTTACCTATTTAAGTTTTTCTGTTTCTCTGAAGGCTCCATTCTGTAATTAAGGCCTAGTTTTACTGTTGATCAAGTTTCTGTGTATTCTTGCCAGCTGAGAATGTAAAAGCTGTACCGCTGTGCTCAAGAGATCAGCTTTGACTGGACTCCTAGTGCTCACAATTTCTAATAAATCGCTGGTTACTTTGAACACCAACTCCGCATGGCCTTCCCATTTGTTCCTACACCGTGTGGCTTCTTTAGCACTCTGTCGACTTGTGTTACCCCTTTCAGAGAGCTGTGGACATGGACTTCATGATCCTTCTACACATGATCCCTCTATAATGCTGTTATGGATCATGGCATCAACTATATATTTCCCCCATACATACTGTATTACCTCTCAACATCCATCAGCTCACACACAAACTCTCTGACCAAAACCTCTAAATGGTAGCTCTCCATGTAGATCCTCACAATGCTGGCTCTCATCACAAGGAACTAAAGAGATTTCATAAACACTTTGACTCCCCTTCCCACACTGACCTTTCTGTCCTGGGATAGACACAAAAAGCTGGAGTAACTCAGCAGGCCAGGCAGCATCTCTGCAGAGAAGGGATGGGTGACGTTTTGGGTCGGGACCAGTCTGAAGGTTTAGGTGAGATTTAATAGGAACTGAGGGGTAACCTTTTCACACAAAGTGTGGTGGGTGTATGGAACAAGCTGCCAGAGGAGGTAGTTGAGCCAGGGACTATCCCAACATTTAAGAAACAGTTAGACGGGTACATAGATAGGACAGGTTTGGAGGGATATGTGCCAAACGCGGGCAGGTAGGACTAGTGTAGCTGGGACATGTTGGGCGGTGTGGGCAAGTTGGGATGAAGGGCCTGTTTCAATGCCGTATCACTCTTCGACTCTATCACTTTATACAATGAAAAGCTTTTGTTTGTGCGCTATTCAGACAAAGGAAATATTCTACATTAATGCAGTCAGGCCACCCACAGTGCAGAGTATACAGTAAACAAAACCCATTCCAGAATCCTATTGTGCTTTATACCAACATTCTTTTTTTTTTATTTTTTTTTTTTATTTTTTTTTTAATTTGTTTATTTTATTAGAAGTTAATACAGTACAAAACAATACAGTGGCACCTAATTTTAGGTGCCAACTATGTCATACCGTAATCCATTCTATGTACAACCTCTAGTTTTATGTTATGAGAAGGAAGTAAGCAAGACAAGAAAAAGAAAACAATAGAAAGGGGAAAAAGTGGAAATTGATGGTAGAGAGTAGAAAAACGTGAAGTGTTTATATAAAAAATAAAAAATAAAAAAAGAAAATAAAAAAGAAAAATTGGAAAGTAGAAATAGAAGAGAAGGCCCCTTAAAAGAGAATTTTTCAAATCTATATTCGGAGATGTAGATCTATCCACGTCATGAACTGAAATCAGCAATCCTTATGGTACCGCTGCATCACATGATTCCAAAAAGTCGATGAAAGGAGACCAACTCCTTAAGAATTGGTCATATTTATCTATTAGTCGGAGTCTCATTTCTTCAAGGCGTGCTATGTCCATCATATTCCTAATCCACATTTTAACAGTTGGTATGGTTGTATTTTTCCAAAATTTAAGTATCAATTTCTTTCCAATTATTAACCCATAATTAAAAAAAACATTTTGGTCTTTATTTAAATTGGTATCTTCTCCTATTATTCCAAATATAATCAATTCCATTTTGGTTTCTATTCTTGACTTGAAGAGTTTGTAAATATATCAAATATATCACTCCAAAATGTATTCAACTTTGTACATCCTACAAATGAATGTGTTATATTAGCGTTTTGAAACAAACATTTATCGCATCTGGGAGAGACATTTGGATAAAATTTATTCAACATTCTTACTGACGGAAATTAGCTTTCATTTATTGAACACTATTTAAAAACTCTTTGCTTTAATGTTACCCCTGGCTATTCATGCAAATTCCTCCAGTCTCAAAAATGACCAAGACAACCTATAGTCAACCTCTCTCCCCCTTCTCACTCTCCTCCGTCTCCACTTGCGGGAACGTCCCACAGTCACTGACCATGATGCACCACCATCGGACCCCAACTTCCACTCGGTGATTTTCCCCTTCCCTCCGTAACTGTTGGACGCTCCTGCGGGTGGAGATGGAGGAGAGAGAGAAGGGGGTGAGAAGAGGAGAGAAAGAAGGAGATCGGGGGGGGAGAGAAGAGGGAGAGAGAGAAGGGGGAGAGAGAAGGGAGAGAGGGGGGAGAGGAGGAGGGGAAGAGTGATGAGAAGAGCGGAGAGAGTGAAGGGGGGAGAGAGAAGGGAGAGAGAGAAGGGAGAGAGAGTGGGGGAGAGAGAAGATGGGGAGAAGGGAGAGAGAGAGGGGGGGAGCGAGAGGGGGAGGAGAGAGAGAAGAGGGGAGAGAGAAGGGGGGGGAGACAGGAGCATGGGGTCCAAGCTATAGGTGACTGACAATCTGAACCCAAGCACCAAGTTGAAAGCGTCCGTAGGTGTGCATCCCTCAGGACCGCCCCCACTCTCCAACGGCCACCCACCGCGGGCTGCGGGTCGGGTGGGGCGGAGGTTTGGGACAATATTCATGCCTTCACAGTGATGTGATGGACGTGGGGGTCTGGACCAATCGCTGACAAGTCACGCCCCCGTCAACGTCTTGTCCATTATTGGACGTTTCTGTTGAGCAGCAGTCAGTTCGTTGGCCTGTAGGTGACGCCGCCTTTCGGGTAGGTGGCGTTTCGACAGAGCAGCCATTCGGTAAGTTTGCTATTAGGCAACGCAGCTTTTCGGATCCTTGGGATTTAGGCGTCCTGTCCTTTCAGTTAGTTTGCATTTAGGCGTCCCATCCTTTCGGTTAGTAGGAGTCTCGTCTTCAGACTCTTTCAGTTTATTGTCGTTTTGGCCTCGTTTCCATTCTGTTCTTTGGCTTCGACTTCTTTGCTTCAGCTTCTTGTCTGTCGGCGCCATGTCCGGGCACCCTTAAATGCAGCCTCACCAATATCTTATACAACTGCAACATGACCCCCCCCAACTTCCATACTCAATACTCTAACTGACAAAGGCCAATGTGCCAAAGGCATTTTTGACCACCCTATCTACCAGCGATTTTCCAAAATGTAACACCTCACATTTCCCTGTACTAAATTCCATCAACCATTCCTCCGCCCACCTGGCCAATCAATCCAGATCCTGCTGCAAATTTTCACAACCATCTTCACTATAAGGAAAACCACCCACTTTTGTATCATCAGCAAACTTGCTAATCTTGCTCTGTATGTTCTCATCCAAATCATTGATGTAGATGACGAACAGTAACGGGCCCAGCACCGAACCCTGAGACACACCACTAGTCACAGGCCTCCAGTCCGAGAAGCAACCTTCCACCATCACCCTCTGCTTCCTTCCATGGAGCCAATTTGCTATCCATTCAGCTATCTCTCCTTGGATCCCATGGATCTAAACTTCCAGAGCAGCCTACCATGCAGAACCTTGTTGAATGCTTTGCTGAAGTCTATATATACAACATCTACAACTCTGCCCTCATCGACCTTGGTCATATTTTCAAAAATGCGATTAGATTCGTGGGACACGACCTCCCACGTACAAAACCATGCTGACTATCCTAATCAGACCTGGTCCATCTAAATGCCTGTTTATCCTATCCCCCAGAATACTCTTGAATAACTTTCCAACCACAGATGTTCAGCTCATTGTACTAAAGTTCCCAGCATTTTCCCTGCAGCCCTTCTAGAATAGAGGCACAATATTTGCCACCCTCCAGTTTTCTGGTACCTCGACTGTATTTATATCTGATCAGGCCTTGGAGATTTGTCTACTTTCATACACGATTTACCTTCAGCACCTCTTTGACTGTAACAACTGACTGATCTCAAGACACTTCCAATAATGGCCCAAGTTCCACTGACCTCCTATCTTTCTCCACGGTAAATACGGGTGCTGTCTGTACAGAGTTTGTATATTATCCCCGTGACCACGTGGGTTTATTCCGAGATTTTCGATTTCCTCCCTCACTCCAAAAACGTACAGGTTTGCAGGTTAATTAGTTAAGTATATATGTAATTTGTTCCTAGTGTGTGCCGGATGGTGTTAATGTGCGGGGATCGTTGGTCGGTGTGGACCCGGTGGGCCGAAGGGCCTGTTTTTGTGCTGTATCTCTAAATAAATCTAAACTGATCTGCTGTTCCAGGTGTGGACACCGATATATCGGCGAGAACAAGCGCAGGCTCGGCGGTCGTTTCACTGAACTCCTTCGCTCAGTCCAACTAGGCATACGTGGTCTCCGGGTTGCTAAACATTTAAACTCCCCTCCCATTCCCACACTGTCGTTTCTGTCCAGGGCCTCCTCCAATATCAGAGTGAGGCCCAATGCGAATTGTGCCTCTATTGAAGAAGGGCTGCAATGCAAATTGGAAGAACAGCACCTCACATTTCACTTGGGTAGCTTACACCCCTGCGATATGAATATTGACTTCTCTAACTTCAAGTAACCCTTGCTTTCCCTCTGTCTCCATCCATCCTCCAACCTAATCATCCTGCTAGTTTCACTGTTTGTTCCCTTAATTATCACATCTTCCACAGCCATCATGGGCTCCACATTTTCATGCCTCTAGTTCCCCTTTGCCGTGACTCAGTCTCAAGAAGTGTCTCGAACCAAATCGTCACCTATTACATTTCTCCAGAGATGCTGCCTGACCCGCTGGGTTACTCCAGCTTTTTGTGTCTATCTTCAGTGTAAATCAGCATCTGCAGTTCCTTCCTACACTGCTTCCAATGATTCATGGTTGTGGCCACCTTGTGACCTCTTTTCCCTCTCTTTGTTTTATCTTCCTGGCCCATGATACTATTGCAAGGAAGGTATATTTCAAGGTGGAGCCAAAATGCTGGAGCAACTCAACGAGTGAGGCAGCATCTCAGGAGAGAAGGAATGGGAGACGTATCCTGTCTCGACCCGAAACATCGCCCATTCCTTCTCTCCTGAGATGCTGCCTCACCTACTATGTTACTCCAGCATTTTGGGTCTGCCTTCGATTTAAACCAGCATCTGCAGTTAGACAATAGACAATGTCTTGAAAGCATCCAGAGAACCTGCCTCCACCACCCTCTGAGGCAGAGAATTCCACAGACTCACAACTTTCTTACATAAGGCATATTCCACATCTGAACTCAAATATAAAACCTCCTGGCCGGCTCTCACCCCTCCTTTCAGTATTTTCAGGAAGATGGCGACATCCTAACCAGGAATGTTTACTTTAGTTTAGTTTAGAAATATTGGATGGAAACAGGCCCTTTGCCCTAATGAGTCCACGCTGACCAGCGATCCATGCACTAGTTTTATCCGACACACCAAGGATAATTTACAGTAGACAAGCAACCTACAAACCTGCACGTCTTTGGAGTGTGGGAGGAAACCGGAGATCCTGGAGAAAATCCACGCGGTCACAGGGAGAACTTACAAAATCTATACAGACAGCACGCGTAGTCAGGATCAAACCTGGGTCTCTGGCGCTGTGAGTCAGCAACTCTACCGACCAGTGAAGGCTTTCCTTACCGAATGGCTTCATTAACATAGATAGACACCAAAAGCTGGAGTAACTCAGCGGGACCGTCTTGACCCGTAACGTCACCCATTCCTTCTCTCCAGAGATGCTGCCTGTCCCGCTGAGTTACTCCAGCATTTTGTGTCTATCTTCGGTTTAAACCAGCATCTGCAGTTCCTTCTTACAAATAGGCTTCATTACCATTCTATATACCTGCATTGCCACTTACAGAGGGCTGTGGACTTGGACTCAATATCCTTCTATACACAAAGATGCGGCACGGTAGTGCAGCGGTAGATTTGTTACCTTGTAGCACCTGCAGCGCCAGAGAACCGGGTTCGATCCCCTAATTAATTGGCTTCAGTAAAAAAAAATTGTAAATTGTCCCTAACGTGTGTAGGATAGTGTTAGTGTATGGGTGATCACTGGTCGGCGTGGACTCAATGGGTCGAAGGGCCTGTTTCCATGCTGTATCTCAAAACTAAACTAAACTAAAACTGATACAGGGATGGAAGGAGAAAAGGAGAGAAGCATCTAGATGAACTGTGATATTTTATGTCAATGCTGTGTATAATATTCCATAAATAATAATAATTTGAGAATATTGTTTGTCATTATTTGCTGATTCTACTTCTGCTAACTGATCCAGCAAAATGTGCAGGCATTGAAGATAGACACAAAATGCTGGAGTAACTCAGCGGGACAGGCTGCATCTCTGGAGAGAAGGAATGGGTGACGTTTCGGGTCGAGACCCTCCTTCAGACCAATTGTAGTTTACCATGCATCTCAGATGCTTGTTTTCTCGTTAAAGGGCAAGAATTGAAATTCTAACACAGAGAGTGGCGATACAGTACTCCAGCAGTATTTAATCCTGAAGGACAGAAGTGGCTGAATATGCAATTTCAGCGTCGTCCCAAAAGGAAGTTTCAAAACTGGTCCTGAAGACAAAGACTAAAAAAACAGAAATGGAGGACCTTCGTACTTTTATTTCAAGATAAATCTCAAGTAAAAAGGAAGAACTGAAAAACTTCAAAGAAGAAATTTCAGCCTCGGTTCAGTTCGAGAAGTATTGTTTACCTGGAAGGAAGAAATGTCTGAAAAATTAAATCAACAAATGGAAGAGGTAAACGTTAAACTTAATTTGATGGAATCTAACTTTAACTCTAGGTTGGATCCCATTATCGATACAGTAAATCAGCACACTGCAGTTATAACTGAATTAGAGTCAATAGCTGACACAAGTGCTGAAACTACAAAATTAATTCTCTCCGAGACCAAGCGTTTAACAGATTTATTGAATAAAGTGACAGGGACGTCAGAAATGTCAGAATCTAAGAATTGTTGGTGTTAAAGAGGGCAAAGAAGGAAATAAAAACCTTTGTGACTTTGCTGCAGATCTTTTACAAAACGTTTTAAATTTAGATAAAACGCCTCTACTAGGTCGGGCACACAGAGCATTGAGACCTCGTACGAGTGCTAGCGCCCCTCCCAAGACAACTGACACGGAAGGTGCATTATTACCACGTTTTGGAAGACATCTTGACAAAAATTGCTGGCAACAGAAATCTTTCCTTTGAAGGCGACAGAATCAGTATTTTCAGAGACTGTCCTGTAGAGGTTGTCAAGAGAAGAGCGCTTTTTAATGAGACAAGTGGAATCCTTAAGAAGATACCAAATTTGAGATATGGACTGATGTACCCTGCAAAACTGAGAGTCACCTACAAGCAGAAGGAACATTTCTTCACCGATTACAAGAAAGCATTGGAGTTCGCCCAGGATATTGAGACGGATGATTGAACATTATCTCCACTGTGTCATCACCTTGCAGAGAACAAATGGAACTTTAAATTGTTATACTCAAGGACTAATGATAGTTGACACCGATAGCTGAGCAAGTTGTCTTGCTATTGATTTACAACCTTTATTATTTAGTACTAATCATAGACCAAATTGTGACAGCCCATTGTTCTTCAAGGAAACACTTAACACTATTCCGGAACTTACACAATATAATTTGATAATTGGTGGAGACTTAAATTGTACATTAGATTCTTACCTAGATAGATCATCAAGACAAAGGAAAATAAAATCCAAGGCAAGTGAATTATTAAATTCATATATTAATACCACCAACATCAAAGATATCTGGAGAATAGAAAATTCATCTGGACGAGAATATTCATTTTACTCACCGGTACATAAAACCTATTCAAGAATCGACTATTTGGTTAGAAGAGTGCAAAGAAAGGAAGAAAACTACATCTACAACCAGTGTAGTTAGTGATAGCCACACTTATCCCATATACTTATAATTCGAAATATCATAATATTATAATCTCGGATCATGCACCTTAAACATTCATGGTTTAAACTAAATTGAATGACCGAGAAGCAGACACAATGGAGACTTAACCCTCAAATTTTAAATGATAAAGCATGCTGCGAATATCTTATAACACAGATTAATATGTTTTTCGAGACGAATGACCGCCCTGAAACATCAGTCTCCCTTCTTTGGGAAACATTCAAAGCATTTGTACGAGGAGCATTAATCTCCTCTCAAGCCTTCCATAATAAAAAGAATCGAGCTAAACAACATGTATTAGACAAGGAAAGAAGGCAATTAGATATAGAGAATGCGGCCGTCTATGATAAAACATAATAAAAACGCTGCACTTAAATGTAAGTTAAATCAAATATACTCAGATCAAATCAAAAAACTTTATCAACACACTAAACAACTACAAATTGAATTTGGTGATAAACCACAAAAACTATTAGCCCGTCAACTTCGTACATTGGATGAGGAAAAAACAATTCATAAAATTAGATCAGATATGGGAGAAACACTAACATTGCCCAAGGGTATCAATGACAGATTTTTACAATATTATTAAACACTTTATTCAGCCAAAATGACAGATTGTCCTGAGAGAATGTAAACATTCTTACAGAAATGTAATCCTACAGTCTTAGATCTGAAAGAGAGAGAATTATTAGGTGCTGAAATATCAGTAAAAGATATTGAAGTCCATTAGATCTTTGAAAAACAGAAAGGCCGCAGGCCCTGATGGTTTAAACTCTGAATTTTATAAAAAAATTAATGATCTGATCTCTCCACGTCTACAGACATTATATAATTATGCTATCACTCAACAGAAACTGCCAGAAACTCTAAACGAATCAACAATGACACTTATACCAAAAACGGATAAGGGTCTTGAGGATCCTGGTTCATATAGAGCAATGAATTTTATATCATTTCATATAGAGCAATAGCTCTTTTAAACACTGATCAGAAGATATTAACTAAAAATTTAGCCCATAGATTAAGTTTAGTGATTCACAAATTAATACATCCTGATCAAACAGGTTTTATCCCAGAATGTTATTCATTTTATAATCTGAGACCATTATTTAATATTATATATTCAAATAGAATAGCTAATGTAGATTTAGCAGTCATCTCGTTAGATGCTGAAAAAGCATTTGATCAGGTGGATTGGCCCTATCTATTTTCAGTGATGGAAAATTTTCAACTGGGTGAGAAGTTTGGTATGTGGGTTAAACTCCTATATACAAACCCAACAGCTAGAATATTGACAAATCAAATGTTATCACCCAAATTCAATCTGTCTAGAGGTTGTAGACAAGGATGCCCATTATCTCCATTATTATTTGCCCTAGCTATCGAACCACTTGCAGAAAGTGTTAGAGCCCACCCAGAAATTTATGGGTATAATACTAAAGATACAGTTAATAACATTTCTTTATACACAGATGATGTATTACTATACATTACAGACCCAGAAACTAGTATTCCAAATTTACTAAATCTGATAACGCAATTTGGCTCATTCTCGGGATATAGAATTAATTGGAATAAAAGTGAAATTATGCCAATAACGGAACTAAACCCACATACATTGCAACAATCTCATTTTAAAATAGTCTATGAAAAATTGGAAAGTAGAAATAGAAGAGAAGGCCCCTTAAAAGAGAATTTTTCAAATCTATATTCGGAGATGTAGATCTATCCACGTCATGAACTGAAATCAGCAATCCTTATGGTACCGCTGCATCACATGATTCCAAAAAGTCGATGAAAGGAGACCAACTCCTTAAGAATTGGTCATATTTATCTATTAGTCGGAGTCTCATTTCTTCAAGGCGTGCTATGTCCATCATATTCCTAATCCACATTTTAACAGTTGGTATGGTTGTATTTTTCCAAAATTTAAGTATCAATTTCTTTCCAATTATTAACCCATAATTAAAAAAAACATTTTGGTCTTTATTTAAATTGGTATCTTCTCCTATTATTCCAAATATAATCCATTCCATTTTGGGTTCTATTCTTGACTTGAAGAGCTTTGTAAATATATCAAATATATCACTCCAAAATTTATTCAACTTTGTACATCCTACAAATGAATGTGTTATATTAGCGTTTTGAAACAAACATTTATCGCATCTGGGAGAGACGTTTGGATAAAATTTATTCAACATTCTTACTGACGGAAATTTGCTTTCATTTATTGAACACTATTTAAAAACTCTTTGCTTTAATGTTACCCCTGGCTATTCATGCAAATTCCTCCAGTCTAAAAAATGACCAAGGCAACCTATAGTCAACCTCTCTCCCCCTTCTCACTCTCCTCCGTCTCCACCCGCGGGAACGTCCCACAGTCACTGACCTTGATGCCCACCAACGGACCCCAACTTCCACTCGGTGATTTCCCCTTCCCTCCGTAACTGTTGGACGCTCCTGCGGGTGGAGATGGAGGAGAGAGAGAAGGGGGTGAGAAGAGGAGAGAAAGAAGGGAGAGCGGGGGGGGGAGAGAAGAGGGAGAGAGAGAAGGGGGGAGAGAGAAGGGAGAGAGGGGGGGAGAGAGAGGAGGGGAAGAGTGATGAGAAGAGCGGAGAGAGTGAAGGGGGGAGAGAGAAGGGAGAGAGAGAAGGGAGAGAGAGTGGGGGAGAGAGAAGAGGGGAGAAGGGAGAGAGAGAGGGGGGAGAGAGAGGGGGAGAGAGAGAAGAGGGGAGAGAGAAGGGGGAGACAGGAGCATGGGGTCCAAGCTATAGGTGACTTGACAATCTGAACCCAAGCACCAAGTTGAAAGCGTCCGTAGGTGTGCATCCCTCAGGACCGCCCCCACTCTCCAACGGCCACCCACCGCGGGCTGCGGGTCGGGTGGGGCGGAGGTTTGGGACAATATTCATGCCTTCACAGTGATGTGATGGACGTGGGGGTCTGGACCAATCGCTGACAAGTCACGCCCCCGTCAACGTCTTGTCCATTATTGGACGTTTCTGTTGAGCAGCAGTCAGTTCGTTGGCCTGTAGGTGACGCCGCCTTTCGGGTAGGTGGCGTTTCGACAGAGCAGCCATTCGGTAAGTTTGCTATTAGGCAACGCAGCTTTTCGGATCCTTGGGATTTAGGCGTCCTGTCCTTTCAGTTAGTTTGCATTTAGGCGTCCCATCCTTTCGGTTAGTAGGAGTCTCGTCTTCAGACTCTTTCAGTTTATTGTCGTTTTGGCCTCGTTTCCATTCTGTTCTTTGGCTTCGACTTCTTTGCTTCAGCTTCTTGTCTGTCGGCGCCATGTCCGGGCACCCTTAAATGCAGCCTCACCAATATCTTATACAACTGCAACATGACCCCCCCCAACTTCCATACTCAATACTCTAACTGACAAAGGCCAATGTGCCAAAGGCATTTTTGACCACCCTATCTACCAGCGATTTTCCAAAATGTAACACCTCACATTTCCCTGTACTAAATTCCATCAACCATTCCTCCGCCCACCTGGCCAATCAATCCAGATCCTGCTGCAAATTTTCACAACCATCTTCACTATAAGGAAAACCACCCACTTTTGTATCATCAGCAAACTTGCTAATCTTGCTCCGTATGTTCTCATCCAAATCATTGATGTAGATGACGAACAGTACCGGGCCCAGCACTGAACCCTGAGACACACCACTAGTCACAGGCCTCCAGTCCGAGAAGCAACCTTCCACCATCACCTCCTGCTTCCTTCCATGGAGCCAATTTGCTATCCATTCAGCTATCTCTCCTTGGATCCCATGGATCTAAACTTCCAGAGCAGCCTACCATGCAGAACCTTGTTGAATGCTTTGCTGGTCCATATATACTACATCTACAACTCTGCCCTCATCGACCTTGGTCATATTTTCAAAAATGGGATTAGATTCGTGGGACACGACCTCCCACGTACAAAACCATGCTGACTATCCTAATCAGACCAGGTCCATCTAAATGCCTGTTTATCCTATCCCCCAGAATACTCTTGAATAACTTTCCAACCACAGATGTTCAGCTCATTGTCCTAAAGTTCCCAGCATTTTCCCTGCAGCCCTTCTAGAATAGAGGCACAATATTTGCCACCCTCCAGTTTTCTGGTACCTCGACTGTATTTATATCTGATCAGGCCTTGGAGATTTGTCTACTTTCATACACGATTTACCTTCAGCACCTCTTTGACTGTAACAACTGACTGATCTCAAGACACTTCCAATAATGGCCCAAGTTCCACTGACCTCCTATCTTTCTCCACGGTAAATACGGGTGCTGTCTGTACAAAGTTTGTATATTATCCCCGAGACCACGTGGGTTTATTCCGAGATCTTCGATTTCCTCCCTCACTCCAAAGACGTACAGGTTTGCAGGTTAATTAGTTTGGTATATATGTAATTTGTTCCTAGTGTGTGCCGGATGGTGTTAATGTGCGGGGATCGTTGGTCAGTGTGGACCCGGTGGGCTGAAGGGCCTGTTTCTGTGCTGTATCTCTAAACAAATCTAAACTGATCTGCTGTTCCAGGTGTGGACACTGATATATCGGCGAGAACAAGCGCAGGCTCGGCGGTCGTTTCATTGAACTCCTTCGCTCAGTCCAACTAGGCCTACGTGATCTCCGGGTTGCTAAACATTTAAACTCCCCTCCCATTCCCACACTGTCGTTTCTGTCCAGGGCCTCCTCCATTGTCAGAGTGAGGCCCAATGCGAATTGTGCCTCTATTCAAGAAGGGCTGCAATGCAAATTGGAGGAACAGCACCTCACATTTCACTTGGGTAGCTTACACCCCTGCGATATGAATATTGACTTCTCTAACTTCAAGTAACCCTTGCTTTCCCTCTGTCTCCATCCATCCTCCAACCTAATCATCCTGCGAGTTTCACTGTTTGTTCCCTTCATTATCACATCTTCCACAGCCATCATGGGCTCCACATTTTCATGCCTCTAGTTCCCCTTTGCCGTGACTCAGTCTCAAGAAGTGTCTCGACCCAAAACGTCACCTATTACATTTCTCCTGAGATGCTGCCTGACCCGCTGGGTTACTCCAGCTTTTTGTGTCTATCTTCAGTGTAAATCAGCATCTGCAGTTCCTTCCTACACTGCTTCCAATGATTCATGGTTGTGGCCACCTTGTGACCTCTTTTCCCTCTCTTTGGTTTATCTTCCTGGCCCATGATACTATTGCAAGGAAGGTATATTTCAAGGTGGACCCAAAATGCTGGAGCAACTCAACGAGTGAGGCAGCATCTCAGGAGAGAAGGAATGGGAGACGTATTCTGTCTCGACCCGAAACATCGCCCATTCCTTCTCTCCTGAGATGCTGCCTCACCTACTATGTTACTCCAGCATTTTGGGTCTGCCTTCGATTTAAACCAGCATCTGCAGTTAGACAATAGACAATGTCTTGAAAGCATCCAGAGAACCTGCCTCCACCACCCTCTGAGGCAGAGAATTCCACAGACTCACAACTTTCTTACATAAGGCATATTCCACATCTGAACTCAAATATAAAACCTCCTGGCCGGCTCTCACCCCTCCTTTCAGTATTTTCAGGAAGATGGCGACATCCTAACCAGGAATGTTTACTTTAGTTTAGTTTAGAAATATTGGATGGAAACAGGCCCTTTGCCCTAATGAGTCCACGCTGACCAGCGATCCATGCACTAGTTTTATCCGACACACCAAGGATAATTTACAGTAGAACAAGCAACCTACAAACCTGCACGTCTTTGGAGTGTGGGAGGAAACCGGAGATCCTGGAGAAAATCCACGCGGTCACAGGGAGAACTTACAAAATCTATACAGACAGCACGCGTAGTCAGGATCAAACCTGGGTCTCTGGCGCTGTGAGTCAGCAACTCTACCGACCAGTGAAGGCTTTCCTTACCGAATGGCTTCATTAACATAGATAGACACCAAAAGCTGGAGTAACTCAGCGGGACCGTCTTGACCCGTAACGTCACCCATTCCTTCTCTCCAGAGATGCTGCCTGTCCCGCTGAGTTACTCCAGCATTTTGTGTCTATCTTCGGTTTAAACCAGCATCTGCAGTTCCTTCTTACAAATAGGCTTCATTACCATTCTATATACCTGCATTGCCACTTACAGAGGGCTGTGGACTTGGACGCAATATCCTTCTATACACAAAGATGCGGCACGGTAGTGCAGCGGTAGATTTGTTACCTTGTAGCACCTGCAGCGCCAGAGAACCGGGTTCGATCCCCTAATTAATTGGCTTCAGTAAAAAAAAATTGTAAATTGTCCCTAACGTGTGTAGGATAGTGTTAGTGTATGGGTGATCACTGGTCGGCGTGGACTCAATGGGTCGAAGGGCCTGTTTCCATGCTGTATCTCAAAACTAAACTAAACTAAAACTGATACAGGGATGGAAGGAGAAAAGGAGAGAAGCATCTAGATGAACTGTGATATTTTATGTCAATGCTGTGTATAATATTCCATAAATAATAATAATTTGAGAATATTGTTTGTCATTATTTGCTGATTCTACTTCTGCTAACTGATCCAGCAAAATGTGCAGGCATTGAAGATAGACACAAAATGCTGGAGTAACTCAGCGGGACAGGCTGCATCTCTGGAGAGAAGGAATGGGTGACGTTTCGGGTCGAGACCCTCCTTCAGACCAATTGTAGTTTACCATGCATCTCAGATGCTTGTTTTCTCGTTAAAGGGCAAGAATTGAAATTCTAACACAGAGAGTGGCGATACAGTACTCCAGCAGTATTTAATCCTGAAGGACAGAAGTGGCTGAATATGCAATTTCAGCGTCGTCCCAAAAGGAAGTTTCAAAACTGGTCCTGAAGACAAAGACTAAAAAAACAGAAATGGAGGACCTTCGTACTTTTATTTCAAGATAAATCTCAAGTAAAAAGGAAGAACTGAAAAACTTCAAAGAAGAAATTTCAGCCTCGGTTCAGTTCGAGAAGTATTGTTTACCTGGAAGGAAGAAATGTCTGAAAAATTAAATCAACAAATGGAAGAGGTAAACGTTAAACTTAATTTGATGGAATCTAACTTTAACTCTAGGTTGGATCCCATTATCGATACAGTAAATCAGCACACTGCAGTTATAACTGAATTAGAGTCAATAGCTGACACAAGTGCTGAAACTACAAAATTAATTCTCTCCGAGACCAAGCGTTTAACAGATTTATTGAATAAAGTGACAGGGACGTCAGAAATGTCAGAATCTAAGAATTGTTGGTGTTAAAGAGGGCAAAGAAGGAAATAAAAACCTTTGTGACTTTGCTGCAGATCTTTTACAAAACGTTTTAAATTTAGATAAAACGCCTCTACTAGGTCGGGCACACAGAGCATTGAGACCTCGTACGAGTGCTAGCGCCCCTCCCAAGACAACTGACACGGAAGGTGCATTATTACCACGTTTTGGAAGACATCTTGACAAAAATTGCTGGCAACAGAAATCTTTCCTTTGAAGGCGACAGAATCAGTATTTTCAGAGACTGTCCTGTAGAGGTTGTCAAGAGAAGAGCGCTTTTTAATGAGACAAGTGGAATCCTTAAGAAGATACCAAATTTGAGATATGGACTGATGTACCCTGCAAAACTGAGAGTCACCTACAAGCAGAAGGAACATTTCTTCACCGATTACAAGAAAGCATTGGAGTTCGCCCAGGATATTGAGACGGATGATTGAACATTATCTCCACTGTGTCATCACCTTGCAGAGAACAAATGGAACTTTAAATTGTTATACTCAAGGACTAATGATAGTTGACACCGATAGCTGAGCAAGTTGTCTTGCCATTGATTTACAACCTTTATTATTTAGTACTAATCATAGACCAAATTGTGACAGCCCATTGTTCTTCAAGGAAACACTTAACACTATTCCGGAACTTACACAATATAATTTGATAATTGGTGGAGACTTAAATTGTACATTAGATTCTTACCTAGATAGATCATCAAGACAAAGGAAAATAAAATCCAAGGCAAGTGAATTATTAAATTCATATATTAATACCACCAACATCAAAGATATCTGGAGAATAGAAAATTCATCTGGACGAGAATATTCATTTTACTCACCAGTACATAAAACCTATTCAAGAATCGACTATTTGGTTAGAAGAGTGCAAAGAAAGGAAGAAAACTACATCTACAACCAGTGTAGTTAGTGATAGCCACACTTATCCCATATACTTATAATTCGAAATATCATAATATTATAATCTCGGATCATGCACCTTAAACATTCATGGTTTAAACTAAATTGAATGACCGAGAAGCAGACACAATGGAGACTTAACCCTCAAATTTTAAATGATAAAGCATGCTGCGAATATCTTATAACACAGATTAATATGTTTTTCGAGACGAATGACCGCCCTGAAACATCAGTCTCCCTTCTTTGGGAAACATTCAAAGCATTTGTACGAGGAGCATTAATCGCCTCTCAAGCCTTCCATAATAAAAAGAATCGAGCTAAACAACATGTATTAGACAAGGAAAGAAGGCAATTAGATATAGAGAATGCGGCCGTCTATGATAAAACATAATAAAAACGCTGCACTTAAATGTAAGTTAAATCAAATATACTCAGATCAAATCAAAAAACTTTATCAACACACTAAACAACTACAAATTGAATTTGGTGATAAACCACAAAAACTATTAGCCCGTCAACTTCGTACATTGGATGAGGAAAAATACAATTCATAAAGTTAGATCAGATATAGGAGAAACACTAACATTGCCCAAGGATATCAATGACAGATTTTTACAATATTATTAAACACTTTATTCAGCCAAAACGACAGATTGTCCTGAGAGAATGGAAACATTCTTACAGAAATGTAATCTTACAGTCTTAGATCTGAAAGAGAGAGAATTATTAGGTGCTGAAATATCAGTAAAAGATATTGAAGTCCATTAGATCTTTGAAAAACAGAAAGGCCGCAGGCCCTGATGGTTTAAACTCTGAATTTTATAAAAAAATTAATGATCTGATCTCTCCACGTCTACAGACATTATATAATTATGCTATCACTCAACAGAAACTGCCAGAAACTCTAAACGAATCAACAATGACACTTATACCAAAAACGGATAAGGGTCTTGAGGATCCAGGTTCATATAGAGCAATGAATTTTATATCATTTCATATAGAGCAATAGCTCTTTTAAACACTGATCAGAAGATATTAACTAAAAATTTAGCCCATAGATTAAGTTTAGTGATTCACAAATTAATACATCCTGATCAAACAGGTTTTATCCCAGAATGTTATTCATTTTATAATCTGAGACCATTATTTAATATTATATATTCAAATAGAATAGCTAATGTAGATTTAGCAGTCATCTTGTTAGATGCTGAAAAAGCATTTGATCAGGTGGATTGGCCCTATCTATTTTCAGTGATGGAAAATTTTCAACTGGGTGAGAAGTTTGGTATGTGGGTTAAACTCCTATATACAAACCCAACAGCTAGAATATTGACAAATCAAATGTTATCACCCAAATTCAATCTGTCTAGAGGTTGTAGACAAGGATGCCCATTATCTCCATTATTATTTGCCCTAGCTATCGAACCACTTGCAGAAAGTGTTAGAGCCCACCCAGAAATTTATGGGTATAATACTAAAGATACAGTTAATAACATTTCTTTATACACAGATGATGTATTACTATACATTACAGACCCAGAAACTAGTATTCCAAATTTACTAAATCTGATAACGCAATTTGGCTCATTCTCGGGATATAGAATTAATTGGAATAAAAGTGAAATTATGCCAATAACGGAACTAAACCCACATACATTGCAACAATCTCATTTTAAAATAGTCTATGAAAAAATTAAATATCTTGAAATTTACGTGACTAAGAAATATACTTCTTTATTTAAATTACATTTTCCTCCTTTATTTAATAAACTGCATAAGCATATTCAGTATTGGTCGAATTAATGCCATAAAGATGATTTTCCTTCCACAATTATTGTATTTATTTCAATCAATTCCGATATATCTCCCCCAAACTTTAAAAAAAAACTTGATTCTATTGTTACAAGTTTTATTTGGGATTTCAAGAACCATAGAATAAGTAAAAAACATTTATGTAAATCCAAGATGAATGGAGGATTAGTCTAACCAAATTTTCTATTTTATTTATTTTTTGGCAGTTAATATTAAAAATATGAACTTCTGGTTGGAAGATATGGATCAACAACCAGACTGGTTAGAGATGGAAAAGGAAGATTGTTTACCTTTTGAAATTGGCTCGATCTTGTTAACCCCTATAAAAATGAATAAAAAAACATAGTGAAAATCCGATAATATATTGTGGTATACGAACTTGGAAACAATTAAAAGTGACTTCAAAATTGGATTATTTATCACTCCTTCTCCTCATTGTAAATAACCCTTCATTTACACCTTCTGTGTTGGGTAAAGTTTTTGTACAATGGAAAAACCATGGAATTATAAAGGTGGGACACCTTTACCGAAAAGGTTTTTTTCTTTCATTTCAGGAGTTACAACAGAATTATGGACTACACTCAAATAATTTGTTTTAGATATTTACAACATATACATCAATTAGCTTCTAAATATTGACATTTATCACAGATAGGAGAGATATTTGAAAAATAATTTTTTCAGAAAAAAAAGAGTTTCATTTTGTTTTAGAATAGTGCAGTCTATGTAGTACTTTAAATTGTATTAAGGAGTGTCTGCCATTTAACGAGCTTTGATGTATATGTTGTAAACTTTCATCCCATATATCTTTCATTATAGGTTGATCAAATTCATTTTCCCATGCTTGTCTTTATAGTTCCGCCGTTCACCCATTCCTTCTCTCCAGAGATGCTGTCTGTCCCGCTGAGTTACTCCAGCATTTTGTGTCAATATCCAACATTTATGAAACATTTAGACAGGTACATGGAAAGGATAGGTTTGGAGGGATATGGACCAAATGCTGGGAGGTGGGACCAGTGTAGCTGGGACATTGTTGGCCGATGTGGGCAAGTTGGGCTGAAGGGCCTGTTTCCACACTGTATCACTCTGTGACTCTATGATCATTGCCTTCTCAAGGACAAAGGTGAATAGAAGAATGCCAGCCTGGTCAATGATGCCGATATCGCTTATGCGAACACGGCTGAGATATCCAATGACCATTACATACCTTCTGCACCTTGGATTTCAAAACATGAAAACTCCCACTGTTATTCTGTCGCAATATAGTAAAAGTAATTAGCATGGAACGCATTGATTACAAAACAAGAAGTTGATGCGTCACTTTGTCCAAAATAAATCTTTCAATCATGCTTTTGATAATTGGCAAGAATTCCTGGGTCATGATGGAGTTGAGTAATTTCCCTGTTCTCTATTTACATCATTGTGGTATTAATCATGGGATTGTTTTTTGAGGTCCAGGCTATATAAGTGTGAAATCAAACACTGTCACCAGAACATCTTCAGCCATGTATAGATGTAAAATGAAAACCATCCTCTTTGTTTTTGCTGCAGTCCACGTCTTCTACACCTCTGGCAAGTACTGAAACAAGCTGTCAATGGACTAGACTAGAGTATGATTTGTTCTGATAGTTCATGTGGGTTCAATCCAGAAAAAAGTTAGCAAATATAATTTTGCCTCATGAAATATTCAAATGTAATTCATGGGAAGGTAATTCCATTTTGACACAGAGCAGTAGATCAAAAGCTTTGTCTAAAGAGATAGGTTTTAAGGAACATGTCATGGTGCAGAGAGTAAGAGGCAGAGACATTACTCAAAGATATATTGTTCTTGAAATCTGTTTTTGTTTCAGCGCAATCATGTGCAAGTTCAACCTTCCCAATTGTTGAAAACGTTACAATTGCACAGGTGAACGTGGACTCCTCAAACAGCAACCTCTTTGCTGTTACAAGATGTGAAGTTCTCTTCGTAAGTGCATTTCAATTCACGGTTAATTTTTACCTCTTGCCAAAATGTATTAAATGACACGAGCATGCGTTTCTTCTCCTGCATTTGTTCTACTAGTTTTAAAACGGTTGTGGAAAAGTCCAGAACAGGTCTACAAATGTGGCAAGGTGAATTTTATGGTGTTAGACAGGAGTTTGTAAAAGTTACAAAAGGGTCAGCGGGTCAGGTAGCATCTCTGTAGAGAAGGAATAGGTGACGTTTTTGAGTCGAGACCCCTCTTCAGACTGTCAGGGGGAATGAAACGAGTGTTACAGACGGTGATGTAGAGAGATAGAGAACACATGAATAAAAGATATGCAAAAAAGTAACGATGATAAAGGAAACAGGTCATTGTTAGCTGTGGGCTAGGTGAAAATGGGTTACAGACAATGAGACTCAACAAGACGACCTTGAATCTGATATGACTTGTGTTACGACTCCCGAATGCAAGTACTTCAGAGCCACGTAACACAAGTCAAAAACCAGGTTCAGGTTCAAAAAACAGTTTTAATTATTCATTGGAACACAAAACTCAAACCTGATTTAAACAACCCAGTCAGGGATATGGATAAACCGACAAACAATTTAACAATGCTCCAGCCAGCCACTCCATGGGCCGTCGAACCGGAGATTCCAAAACCTGCCCAAAGAGATACAACCCTGAAACCAAAATACACGAAAACTCTAAGGTCAGCCCTTATCCGTCCCAATTCAATATCTGTTAACAAGGAATGGTGAAAATACACAAAGTTCTATGCCATGTGGTCAGGCTTCCTCGGCCCACACCAACAGTCTGCTCATCAGTCAGAGTCTACGACGAAGAGAGGAGAATCCTGGGAAGCTCTGGTATTTATACTTCAGATGAGTCACCCGTCACCTGACGCAGCTTGGCCAATCGGGTACAGGAGCCTTTAACCCCTCGATTCCAGACTCACAGCCACGAGGCCTGCACTTGGGATAGAAACAGAGAAAGGTAAGTACATAGCATTCACCAGGAGGGGGAAGCGCCTAACACCCCCACCCAAAGATACTGAATAAGTTTCTGAAAATGAACTAAAAAAAACACCACCAAATTTCAGCAACTATTCAGTAGCACAGACATCACTGGCGCGACAATGCATCAGCCAATACATTATCCTTGCCACGGATATGCCAGTCAAATGAGACAACCGCAAGGGAAGCGTCTCCAAAGCCTCAGAGTTACTCAGCTTTCCCTGCGTTACTGCCACAGACAACCGTGCCTCCCCCACATCACCACCCGTGTCAGGGGGCAGCACCACTGCAGCCAAAACAGGCTTAGAAGGACATAGCTCCGACCCATCAACCTCCACAGGCTCCTTCCTGTCGAACCAGTCCTTCATCCTAGACTGAGCAGAGGCAAGATTACCCATTGCCAGTTCGCATGCCCTCCTCAGTCTAGAGCGAAAAGTACAGACGTGGTCTAAAATACTACGTTTTGTATCCTCCTGCAACCATTTCTCCTTCAGGACCCTCAACGGACCACGTACAGTATGCGCGAACACCAGGTCAGCAGGACTGAACCCTAAAGAGTCCTGCACGACCTCACGCACCGCAAACATAACTAGATGAACTCCCTCATCCCAGTCTTTTTCAAACTCCAGGCAGTAAGTCCTCAACATAGATTTCAAAGTCTGGTGAAACCTCTCGAGAGCTCCCTGGCTCTCAGGATGATACGCACTGGAGTAACAATGCTTAATATCTAACAACTTCATTACCTGACCAAAAACCTTCGACATGAAGTTGGTACCTTGGTCACTCTGCACAACCTTGGGCAAACCGAACAACGAAAAAAACTTATTGAGAGACTTAACACTTGCAGGGGCAGTTATTCTACGCAAAGGGACCACCTCCGGAAAGCGGGAAGTCGCACACATAATCGTTACTAAAAACTTGTTGCCCACCCTTGTCCGAGGTAGAGGGCCCACACAATCAACTAGAATCCGCTCAAACGGCTCACCAACCACGGGGATTGGATATAAAGGCGCAGGAACAATCGATTGGTTCGGCTTTCCTGCCACCTGGCAAATGTGACAACACCTGTAGTGCTGTTTCACGTCCTTTTTCAACCCTGGCCAAAAAAAATTCCGTAAGATGCGGTCATACGTTTTATTGACCCCCAAATGTCCACCCAGAGGACCATCATGAGCCAAACAGAGTATCTCGTCCCTATACCGACGAGGCATCACAATCTGATCAACCACGCTCCAATCATCATGCCCAGATATATCCAAGGGAGACCACTTTCGCATCAGTAAGCCATCCCTTAGAAAATACCCCTTTGCTGTGGAATCCATATCCCCCTCAGGCACTGCGCAGTCGCACAGATCAGAGAAACCTGGATCACTCTTTTGCTCCTCAACCAGCCGGTCACGTGACAGTGACACCGGCACATTTCCAGACACTATCCCATCTTGAGATGTAGAAACACCCTTCACAACACAGGATCTATCATCCTGATCCCCAAAAATGCTCTCACTCAGGTCCACCACATCCTCAAACTTCGCCTGGCTCTTAGCCATAGCCCTCGTGACAGCACAAGCTGCAAAGACCTTTGGATGCTGCATAGCCAATCTATCAGGACTCTGCACCATCGGAACAGCCGTCACCTCAGGAGTGACTAAAACTCTACCTCCTGCCAAGTCATTCCCCAAAATCACAGAAACTCCCCCAACGGGAAAACACGGCCGTAACCCAACAGTTACCCGGCCTGAAACCAACTCGGACTCGAGACGCACGGTATGCAAAGGCACTACCATGTCATCCATCCCGAATCCTACCACTGGGACACTTGACCCAACCGATGATTCCCCAGAAAACGGCAGTACACCATCCAATATAAAGGACTGAGTAGCACCAGTATCACGCAAGATGGATACTGGAACTCTATCACCCCCATCCTCTAGAGAAACAAAACCATTCATGATGAACGCAGAATAATTCCTACACTCATCAGACTCAGGCACCTCAGGTACGACAGGTGCCTTCTGTGCACCCACCAAAGCCACAGGCTTTGCATTTTTCTGCTTCAGAACGGGACACGACTTTAACATGTGCCCTCTCCTTCTACAATAGTAGCACACAGGACCTTCATTAGTCCTCACATTTCCGTCAACCTTATCAGCTCGGACCTCCCCCTGTATCAACGTGCTGCCACTTGCAGGCACAGAAACAGCTTTGACACTGCCACCGGCGACACCACCACGATCAACCGGCCGTGCACCAAAACTATAGGATCGCCCAACAAAATCAGATTTATGAGTCAATACATACTCATCTGCCAACACCGCAGCCTTAGACACCTCATTCACCTTCTGCTCATTAAGGTAAGTAGTAACCCTCTCAGGGAGACAGTTCTTAAAGTCTTCCATAATCATTAAGGCCCACAGTAGCTCAAAATCCTTCACTCCTTGAGAAGCGCACCACCTGTCAAAAAGTGCCTCCTTCTCCCTAGCAAACTCCACATAAGTCTGACTATCAAACTTCCTAAAGTGCCGGAATTTCTGCCGGTACGCCTCTGGAACTAATTCATAAGCCCTTAATACTGTAGACTTCACACACTCATAGTCCAGACTGCTTTCAACAGATAAAGACGAGTACACCTCCCGTGCTTTACCCACAAGGACACACTGCAATAGCAAGGTCCACACGTCCCTAGGCCACTTCAAGGACAAAGCCACCCGTTCAAACACTGTGAAATACTTGTCCACATCCTCCTCACGAAACGGGGGAACCAGGCGGATGTTCTTGCTCATATCAAACTCCCGTTCCCTAGAAGAAACCCGGGAATTATCTATTTCTTTTTCCCGCAGCTGAAATTCAGCCCTTTTGGTTTCCTCCTCAAGCTCAAGCCGTTTCATTTCAAGAACATGCATGAGCTCTTTCTCTTTTAACAAAGAGGCAATTCTCTGTGACTCAAGCTCCATCTCCTTCAGTTTAATGATGGCCTCCATGTTCTGAACTGGCTGAACAGAAGGTGGGGGACTGTCTGCACCACCAGGCAAAACCCCAGCCTCCACCAACGCAGCCCACAACTTCGATTTAATGGAGTGTTTCTTTGAATGCTTGTCAATAGTCACGGCATAGTTCTCAGCCAGCAAAATCAAATGCTCCTTCGTACATCTATCAAACAACTCCCGACTAGGAGCCTCAACAAATTCTTTCACCTTAAATTCCATTTCTAATGTAGCCCCAAACCACCAGCTAAAACTTGGGCACTAATGCTACCACAAACAGGGAAGAAAAAAATCCCTCACAACACACAGACTTCCCCAGTCCAGAAGCCTACCAAAAAAAACCCCCTAAAAACGTCTAGGGTCCTCAAAACTTAGGACGAGCCCCCATTTTGTTACGACTCCCGAATGCAAGTACTTCAGAGCCACGTAACACAAGTCAAAAACCAGGTTCAGGTTCAAAAAACAGTTTTAATTATTCATTGGAACACAAAACTCAAACCTGATTTAAACAACCCAGTCAGGGATATGGATAAACCGACAAACAATTTAACAATGCTCCAGCCAGCCACGCCATGGGCCGTCGAACCGGAGATTCCAAAACCTGCCCAAAGAGATACAACCCTGAAACCAAAATACACGAAAACTCTAAGGTCAGCCCTTATCCGTCCCAATTCAATATCTGTTAACAAGGAATGGTGAAAATACACAAAGTTCTATGCCATGTGGTCAGGCTTCCTCGGCCCACACCAACAGTCTGCTCATCAGTCAGAGTCTACGACGAAGAGAGGAGAATCCTGGGAACCTCTGGTATTTATACTTCAGATGAGTCACCCGTCACCTGACGCAGCTTGGCCAATCGGGTACAGGAACCTTTAACACCTCGATTCCAGACTCACAGCCACGAGGCCTGCACTTGGGATAGAAACAGAGAAAGGTAAGTACATAGCATTCACCAGGAGGGGGAAGCGCCTAACAACTTGGTTGCGGGAGGGAATGAGAGAGAGGGCATTGAGGTGTTACTTGAAGTTAGAGAAATCAATGTTCAGTATAATATCAGTAGAGGGGATGCAGGAATATACTTAATAAGGAAGTCAGGAAGGTAAAATGGGGATGTGAGGTAGATTGATAATCCCAAGAGATTTAAATAAGTATATTGTGAAAAAGAGTAACTAGGGAGTAAATAGGGCATCTCAAAGAGGAACATGAACATCTATTTGTGGAGCTGCAGGAGGTGGGCAAGGTCATCGATGAAAATTTCACCTTTGTGGAGAAAGATATTAGAAACATAGAAAATAGGAGCCGGTTAATTGTTGGTTAATTGGCTTAGTGTAAACATAACATTGTCCCTAATGTGTGTAGGTAAGATAGTGTTTATGTGTGGGGGTCGCTGGTCGATGCGGACTTGGTGGGCTGAAGGGCCGTATGTCTAAACTAAACTAAACTAAACTAAACTGAACTAAACTAAACTAAACTAAACTAAATTAAGCTAAACTAAATCTTAACAAAATAAAATAGAGAACTTTCATTAGTATAAAAATAATTACTGTTTCTCATGCCATAGTATTGCAACAGAAGAAAAGTGCCCACAGAAACTATCTGAACGCAATCAATAGAAACTCATATGGATTAACAGTTGCTGCTTGTGCAACCAAAGTAAACCTTATCTCACTGTAGCATTAATTGTAGCGACACTGTGAAACAGTAAAGGTTTTATACTAATGAAAGTTCTTATTTTATTTTGTTAAGATTTAGTTTAGCTTAGTTTAGCTTAGTTTAGTTTAGTTTATTATCTCAATGGGGTTAGGTTATGTAAGGGGGAGGTGCAGCGAGACCTGGGTGTCCTTGTACTCCGGTCACTGAAAGTTGGCATGCAGGTACAGCAGGCAGTGAAGAAAGCTAATGGAAAGTTGGCCTTCATAACAAGAGGATTTCAGTATAGGAGTAGAGAGATTGTTCTGCAGTTGTATAGGGCTCTGGTAAGACCACATCTGGAGTATTGCGTACAGTTTTGGTCTCCTAATTTGAGGAGGTACATCCTTGTGATTGAGGCAGTGCAGCGTAGGTTCACAAGATTGATCCCTGGGATGGCGGGACTGTCATATGAGGAAAGATTGAAAAGACTAGGCTTGTATTCACTGGAGTTCAGAAGGATGAGGGGGTTCTTATAGAAACGTATAACATTATAAAAGGACTGGGCAAGCGAGATGCAGGAAAAATGTTCCCAATTTTGGGCGAGTCCAGAACCAGGGGCCACAGTCTTAGAATAAAGGGGAGGCCATTTAAGACTGTGAGAAAAAACTTTTTCACCCAGTGAATTGTGAATTTGTGGAATTCCCTGCCACAGAGGGCAGTGGTGGCCAAATCACTGGATAGAATTAAGAGATAGTTAGATAGAGCTCTTGGTGCTAGTGGAATCAAGGGATATGGGGAGAAGGTAGGCACAGGTTATTGATTGGGGACGATCAGCCATGATCGCAATGAATGGCGGTGCTGGCTCGAAGGGTCGAATGGCCTCCTCCCGCACCTATTTTCTATGTTTCTATGTTTCTATGTGTGTATGTAAGCTTTACATTTCTGACGGGAATCTCATAGAAGGAAAACTAGCCGCCATGTATATCTCAATAGCCAGTGTATTATCTTGTCGATGCTTCCACTATTCACTGCAAAGAAAGCTCATTAATGCCTCTACTTCCTCAGAAGTTAGAGGAGGTTCGAAATGTCGCCAAATACCCTTTAAAGCTTCTACAGGTGTGCAGCGGAGAGCATTTCATGCTGGTTACACATGTTCTCTACTGAACTATTAACTCAAGCACCCAAGTTAGAAGAAAGCTGCTGAAAGTGGTGGACATTTACCTGGTCCATGGCATGGTATTGATTCCCCCACCATCAAAGTGACCCATAGTAAGTTGTGCCTTAGAAAGGCAATGGTTATCATCAAGGACCTCTACCACCTTGGCCATGCTCTCATCTCATGGCTTCTAATGGGAGAAAAGGTTCTGTGACCTCCAAATTAAAGAACAACTTATTTCCATCATCCATCAGCCATCTTGAACCACAACCTTACTTCAGCTCAGATCTACTATGTACTTTGTCGTGGGTGCACTACGTACTTTGGTAATTTATTGTTTATTGTTTATTGTACATTTATTTGCATGTTGTAGCATTAAGAACAAGTAAGAGTTTCATTGTCCCCCTGCCCAGTGCATTTGACAATGAAACACTCGTAACCCTTGACCCACTACATCAATGTGCATTGAAGGCCATCTTGAGAAGCAGCAAGTAATGTGATACAAGTGCAGCAAGACATAGGAAATCCAAATAACAATGGTGTCATTGGGAATGTTATTTCAAATACTATTCATTGAGTGTAACATTCTTCTTTGGTTTTTTAGGAGACTATTATAGGAGAACGCCTATCCGTGGTGGTAATAGATATTGATATCCAGGGAACTGTGTGCCTGAACAACTCCGCTACTGATCCATCACTCTGTGACCTGATACCCATCTTGAATGCTGTGAGTGTCACAACATTTGCTATTCATTTCTCTGTTGTCATCTCTATTGACATAGGTTCATAAGTAAAAGGAGCAGAATTAGGCCAGTTGGCCCATCAACTCTACTACAATCATGTCTTCCCACAGCACCTGTAGTCAGGATTGAAGCTGGGTCTCTGAAGCTGTAAGGCAGCAACTCTACCATTGCAACACTGTGCCAACCTCTTTCTACCCCTCATTACATACTGCACATTCTGGAATGCGAACCACTGACTACCCTTCCAACACTTTTCACAATCTCCCCTTCACCTTCGAGTGATCACTTCTCTTGTCCTAAAAGGGGGCAGAATTCCCGACCGGCTTTTTCTAGCCAGCAGTTATGCGGTCAACGCACGCTGTTGAGCAAAACATCAACAGACCCGTCACCCTCGTGGTGGAATACGGGCAGAAAATGCTGGAGAAACTCAGGAAATTAGACAGCAGCCGTGGGAAGCAAAAATACAGTCAATATTGCAAGACTGATGCCATTGATTAGAATTGGGAAAAGTGAGGAAAGAAGTTCCACAAAGAAACTTGCATCCAAAACACTTCTCTTGCGTATGGCGTGCACAGCCTCATGTTGTAGACACCAAAACACTACATCTGTTTGTTTGTGCACGTCGGGTTGATTGCATTAGACGAAAACAGGGTGGACCATGTGAAGGCGGCAATCTCCCACCCCACCCAAAACACTAACTCTATTTCTCTTCCCACAGTTACATCGCAAGTAGATAGTGTGGTCAAGAAGGCTTTCAGCACATTGGCCTTCATCAGTCAGAGTCCTAAATTTAAAAGATACGGGTCATGTTGCTTTTGTAGAGGGCATTGGTGAGGCCACATTGAAAATATTTTGCTCCGTTTCTGTTAGCCTGTTATGGGAAAGTTGCTGCTAAGCTAGAAAGGGTGCAGAGAAGATTTAAAAGGCCTGTCCCACTTGGTGATTTTTTCGGCGACTGCCAGCATCATTGACTGACGTATCAGGTCACTGAAAAAGTCGCGGCGTGAAATGTTCAAAATCTTTCGGCGACCCTGATACGTCAGTCAATGACACCGGCAGTCGCCGAAAAAATCGCCAAGTGGGACAGGCCCTTTACGAAGATGATGCCAGGACTCGAGGGCCAAAGCTGCAGGGAGAGGTTGAGCCGACTAGGACTTCTGTGGAGTACAGATGGATGAGGGGTGATATTATAGAGGGGTATAAAATTATGAGAGGAATAGATATGGTGAATGCACAGAGTTTAAGGTGAGAGAGGAAAGATTTAATAGGAAACCGAGGCGCAACATTTTAACATGAAGGGTGGTAGGTGCGTGGAATGAGCTGCCAGGGGAGGTAGTTGAGGCACTATCACAACATTTAAGAAACATTTGGACAGGGACATGGATAGGATAGGTGTAAAGGGTTATGGGCTGAGCTCCACACCAAGTCACACAGCACTGAGCAAAATACAAACCACTAGAGGAATCTAGAGATTCACATGTGTCCACAAGAACTGGTTTGTCAACTTGATAGCATTCCTTTCATTATGAAGAAACGTGGTAATGGAATTACACCAGGATTAAGCAAAGAGTTAATTTAATTCTTTGTGGTCTTGAAATCTAGTCAACATCAAACGACGTCACAAAATGGATTCAGGATTGTAAATGTTAGTACAAACATTGAAAAGGAAAAACACACCAACATCTTCAATATTAGAACACATGTCACATATATGTTGCTGTGTTCACTGCAGACATATTATTAGATTTATGTTTCCTACGGGTAATTTCCGTACAATTAGTTGTGCAATCTGATGGAAGTCCAACTCACTCAGTCAAGATGCGAATACACCCTTCAGCCACTAAAAGTATATTTAATATCTTCAGGTGCTCAATTACTTTGTGGGAGAACTGAGTATTGTTTAGAAGGGTTTCGGCCTGAAACGTCGCCTATTTCCTTCGCTCCATAGATGCTGCTGCACCCGCTGAGTTTCCCCAGCAATTTTGTGTACCTTTGAGTATTGTTAAGGGCTGGCTGTTTGTGTGGTGAAACCACGGACTTCAATTAGAACCAACCCCTGAAGATGGATCTTGATTTGAAACGCCACCTATTCTTTTTCTCCAGAGATGCTGTCAGACCCACGTTATGTGTCTATCTTTGGTTTAAACCAGCATCTGCAGTTCCTTCCAACACACCCAGCAGCATCTCATCAGTTGCACGTACCCTGTCATTTAACTGTACATAGTTCTTTGAAGGTCGAGTCGCAGGTAGATAAGGTGGTCAAAATGTCTTTTGGCACATTGGCCTTCATCAATCGGAGTATTGAGTATAGAAGTTGGGAGGTCATGATGCAGCCGTATAAGACGTTGGTGAGGCCGCATTTAGAGTATTGTGTTCGGTTCTGGGCACCATGTTACAGGAAAGATGTTGTCAAGTTGGTAAGGGTGCAGAGAAGTTTTACAAGGATGTTGCCAGGACTAGAGGGTTTGAGCTATCGGGAGAGGTTGAGTAGGCTAGGACTCTATTCTTTGGAGCACAGGAGGATAAGGGGTGATCTGATAGAGTTGTATAAAATCATGAGAGGAATAGATCGGGTAGATGCACAGAGTCTCTTGCCCAGAGTAGGGGAATCGAAAAC
Source organism: Amblyraja radiata (assembly GCF_010909765.2). Taxonomy (NCBI): domain Eukaryota; kingdom Metazoa; phylum Chordata; class Chondrichthyes; order Rajiformes; family Rajidae; genus Amblyraja; species Amblyraja radiata. The sequence continues at coordinate 7,982,471 of NC_045962.1, read as the reverse complement.
CAGAGGACATAGGTTTAAGGTTAAGGGGGAATGATTTTATAGGCATTTGAGGGGTAATGTTTTTACATAAAGGCTATTGGATATATGGAACGAACTGCCGGAGGAGTTAGTTGAGGCAGGTACTATCGCAAAGTTTAAGAAAGATTTAGACTGGTGCATGGATAGGAGAGGTTTAGAGGGATATGGGCCAAATGCAAGCAGGTGAGGGTAGCGTAGGTGAGACATGTTGGCCTGTGTGGGCAGGTTGGGCCAATGGGCCTGTTCCCATGCTGTATAACTATGACCCTTTGAGGGCAGCAGAGTGCTCTGGAAGAGCAGATGAAGGAAAATCGAAACATTTATGTTGTGAAGAAGGGTGACTGGAGAGAGAATAGAGGGGCATAAATGTGGAACCGCTGGAGATTGTCAAGGTCATGAATAAATTTGTCCTCTTTACCATGGAGAAAGTCATGAAGACGAGCGGGCTTTGGAAATGTAATAGAAATATCTTGAGGACAGTCCTTATCGCAGCCAATAAGCTGCTGCACAACCTAAAATGTATAAATGGACACTGTGGGAAGCTAGAGAGGAAATGGCAGGAGTCCTAGCTGAGACGTACATGGTTGAGGTACCTGAAGACCAGAAGGTGGGTAATTTTGTTCCTCTATTTGAGAAGAGCTGCAAAGGAAAAGCCTGGAACTGAAGCCTGACATGCGTGGGAGTCAAGTTACTGAGAGGGCTTTGTCAGATAAGATATATGTGCATTTAGAAATACGGGGGTTGACCAGGGAAAGTCATCATGGTATTATGCATCCAGGAGACATAGGTTTAAGGTGAATGGGGAAAGGTTTACTAGGAACCTGAGGGGCAACTTTTCCACTCAGAGTGTGGTGGGGATCTTGAGCGAGCTGCTGGAGGAGGTAGTCGAGGCAGGTATTATAACAACATTTAAAAGATATTTGGGCAGGTGCGTGGATAGGTTCAGAGGGATATGGGCTGAATGTGGGCCTGTGCAACTGATGTCGAGGTGGCTCAGATGTGGGTCAGAAGGGACTGGATAAGGGAAGGCAGGATGGGATGAAGATTTATGTGTGTATCTATGATCAGGTTATTTGGATATGTATCCTGTGGGGCAGGAGAAGGCGGGAACAATGGGTCCGTGTGCGCACGTGGTGTTGAAGGACGAGAAGCCGAAGCAAAGAAGTGGAAGCCAAATAATCAAACAAAAAAAACCCGAAACACCAAATAACCGAAAGCGAACAAAGCCGAAACGCCAACTAACCGAAAGGGTGGGACGCCTAAAAGCAAACTCATCGAAAAGCTGCTCAGCCAAAAAGTCAAATAACGGACATGACGTTGCCGGGGGGGCAAGACTTGTCAGCGATTGGTCCAGACCTCCGCGTCTATCACATCACTGGCCGGTGGAGACGGGATGGTCGGGGTCATTTTCCCACACAAGTATTAGGTGACTGGGAAATCTGAACCCGAGCACCAAGTTGTAAGCGGCCGAAGGAGCGCATCCCTCGGGACAGCCCCCAATCTCCCACGGCCACGGCCGCCCTCTGCCTCGTCTCCCCCGTGCGGCCGCACTGTGATGGGCTGTGTGTCGGCAGCACCGGGTGGAGCAGAGGTGTGGGACAGGCTGGTCCCTCCGTGTGTGAGGAGGAGAAACGTCAGAATTAAAAGACTTTCTTTTAGGAAGGCGGCGAGGAGAAATCTCCTTCGTCAGAGGGTGGTGAATCTGTGGAATTATTTGCCACAGAAGGCTGTGGAGGACAAGACAGTGGATATTTTTAAGGCAGAGATAGACAGATTTTTGATTAGCATTGGTGTCAGGGGTTATGGGGAGAAGGCAGGAAAATGGGGTTAGGTAAGAGAGATATATCAGCCGTGGTTAAATGGCGGAGTAGATTTAATGGGCCGAATGGCCTAATTCTACTCCTATTCCTTATGACCTTATGAATGCTGGAGACAGGAGAAGTATTCATGACTGGGAGGTGAGACCAGAGAACAAGGTTGGGAGGTGGAGGCCACAGAAGAAGTGCTCAACATGATGTCGGGATTGGAACTCAATGAGGTGTGGGCACACAGGAACAAAAGTAAGCTGAGTGCTGACCTTGACATTGGAAAGGGGGAGGTGGGAGGGGGGGGGGGGGTTGTCAAAACCTGAGAGACACTCACCATACGTTCTGATCCTTCTTGTAAACCTCCTCTGGACCCTATCCAGAGCCGGCACACGTACAGTGTCCTGCAGGTGGGTGAAGAAGGCTTTTTGAATGCTGATCCACATCGGTCGGGAAACTGAATGTAGAAGTTGGGACATCATGATGAGCTGGGAATATTGTGTTGAAAGGTAATTTGGACAGATACTGTATATGGATGAGAAAGGTGCGATGGGATATGGGACGAACACAGGCCATTGTGACTAGCTTTGATGGGACATCTTGGTTGCCATGAAAGAGTGGAGTTAGATGTTTCCATGCTATAGTATGTTTGTACAATTCTGTGGGTTTTTTCTCTTTACAGGAAACTGCTACTTGTACAAGCACAATCACACTGGATGTGGACCAAGTTCAAAGCGTTGTAGTTCGGTGCTTTGACACAAACGTGACAACACCAGCTATCACCCCGACCACACCGGTGACCACACCGAGCATTTTAGTTACCACACCGACCACACTGGACACCACAGACAGTACTTTAGTTACCACGCCGTCCACACTGGTGACCACAGACAGCACTTTAGTTACCACACCGACCATACTGGACACCACAGACAGCACTTTAGTCACCACACCGACCACACTGGACACCACAGACAGCACTTTAGTTACCACACCGACCACACTGGACACCACAGACAGTACTTTAGTCACCACACCGACCACAACTGTGACCACACCAATGACCACGACCACCACAACCACGACCACCACACCAACCACAACCACCACAACAACCAAAAAACCCAGAAAACGACCATCATCTTCATCATCATCATCATCATCATCATCATCATTATCCGAAAGCAATGAACGATCAAGGAGATGCACAAGAAAGGTATCTCGAGGATTTTTATTGAATTGATTGCTAAAGAGATGCACGCCTGCAATATCACTTTTATCTATGCTGAAACAACAGCATAAATGTGGTACGCTGATAAGTTTCAGTGTATAAGATAAAGGAAATTATTTGGACTGTTTTGCAGAGTTGTACAGCAGAGAAACAACTCCTTTGACCCACCAATTCCACCAAATCCATGCCAACCTTACTGCCCATCTACACCAATCACAATTGCCTGCATTAGGACAATATCCACCTATGCTGCTTATATAATTGCCTGACCTCAATGGTGCTCAGAACTGAACACAATACACTAATGCGGACTCACCAACGATTTATATAACTGCAACATGATCTCCCAACTTCTATACTTAATACTCTGACTGATGAAGGTCAAAATCACGAAAGCCTTTTTGACCAACTTATCTACCTGTGATCCACTTAAACAAACCATGTACGTGCACTCCTAGATCCCTCTGCTCTACAACACTCCCCAGAGCCCTGTCATTCACTGTGTAGGTCCTTCCCCTTGTTAGTCTTCCCAAAATGCAACATCTCACATTTCTCTTGTTTATATTCCATCAACCATTCTTCAGTCCACCCGCCCAACCGATCAAGATCCTGCTGCAATTTGTGCCAAACATCTTCACTATCTACAATACCACCCATTATTGTGTCATCTGTAAACCTGATAATCATATCTTGTACATTCACAACCAAATCAATGATATAGATGACAAACAGTAACGGGCCCAGCACTGAACTCTGAATCATACCAGTAGGCACAGGCCTCCAGTCTGAAAAGAAAACTTTCACCATCATGAAACTTCCTTCCATGAAGCCTATTTTCTATCCATTCGGAAATCTCACCTTGTGATCTAACCTTCCAGAGCAGCCTACCATGTGGAACCTTGTCGAATGCTTTGCTGAAGTCCATATATACAACATCTACAGCTCTGTCCTCAACGACCTTTGTGGTCACATCTTCAAAACACTCAATCAGTTTAGTTTATTGTCACATGTACCGAGATACAGTGAAAAGCTTTTGTTGCGCGCCAACCAGCCAGCAGAAAGACAAAACATGTTTACTGTCGATCCATTGACAGTGTATAGATACATGATAAGGGGAGTAAGATGAATAATGTTTAATGCAAGATAAAGCCAGTAAAGTCCGACCAAAGATATTACCAGGGTCTCCAATGTAGACAATAGTTCAGGACTGCTCTCTAGTTGCCTGTTAAGCTGGTAGGCCAAAGTATGTCGTACAACCTTAATTGGACGACTGATGGCACAATGGGCTAAGTGTTCGGCTGGCAACCGGAAGGTAAACATAGAAAACATAGAAAGTAGGTGCGAGAGTAGACCACCAGGTCCGTCGAGCCCGCACCGCCATTCGCTCATGGCTGAACACTAAACAGACACACTTACCCACAAACAGTAGACACAAGACACAGAACACAAGACACTACCCTCCCCTTTATACCGCTATCACCCCTCTCCACCCCAAGAACCTCGTGATCTCCTGGGGGAGGCAAAAAACCGGATAAAAACCCAGGTCCAATTCGGGAAAAAAATCCGGGAAATTCCTCTCCGACCCCAATCCAGGCGATCGACACTTGTCCAGGAGATCACTCAGGTCTTACTATACTAACCATAGCTAGGTCCATATCCCTGCCCTCTCCCCGTAGCCCCTTATCCCCTTGGCAGCTAAAAAACCATCTATTTTAGTCTTAAATATATTTAAAGTTTCTGCTTCCACTGCTCCCTGGGGCAGTGAATTCCATAAATTAACCACCTTCTGGGTGAAGAAGTTCTTCCTCATCTCAGTTTTAAAAGAGCCCCCCCTTATTCTGCAACTATGTCCCCTAGTTCTAGTTTCCCCGATCATTGGGAACATCCTCGGTGCATCCACCCGATCAAGGCCCCTCACGATCTTATATGTTTCAATGAGATCGCCTCTCATTCTTCTAAACTCCAAAGAGTAGAGTTCCAGCCTACTTAACCTTTCCTCATATGTCAATCCCCTCATTGCAGGAATTAATCTTGTAAACCTTCGCTGCACTGCCTCCAGGGCTAGTACATCCTTTCTTAAGTATGGACCCCAGAACTGTACACAATATTCCAAATGTGGTCTCACTAATACTGTGTACAGCTGCAGCAAGACCTCCGTGTTTTTATACTCAATCCCCCTAGCAATAAAGGCCAAAACTCCATTGGCCTTCCTGATTGCTTGCTGCACCTGCATACTAACTTTTAGTGATTCATGTACTAATACCCCTAGATCCCTTTGCGTTGCATTACAACGCAGCTCCTCCTCATTTAGAAAATAACTTGCCCTATCATTTTTTTTCCCAAAGTGAATGACTTCACATTTATTAGTATTAAATTTCATCTGCCAAGTTGTTGCCCACTCACCTAGCTTATCTATATCCTTTTGCAGACTCTTCCTATCCTCCTCATCCCCTACTTTTCCTCCCATTTTTGTATCGTCCGCAAATTTTGATATATTACACTTGGTTCCCTCCTCCAAATCATTTATATAAATTGTGAACAACTGGGGTCCCAGCACCGACCCTTGCGGAACCCCGCTAGTTACCGGTTGCCATCCCGAGTATGAACCATTTATCCCCACTCTCTGCTTCCTATTTGTTAGCCAATCCTCTACCCATGCTAATATATTACCCCCAATCCCATAATTTTTTATTTTTAGCAATAGTCTCTTATGTGGCACCTTGTCAAAAGCCTTTTGGAAGTCCAAGTATACCACATCCACCGGTTCCCCTTTATCCACCCGGGTTGTTACTTCCTCAAAGAATTCGAGCAGATTCGTTAAACAGGACTTCCCCTTCACAAAACCATGCTGGTTCTGTCCGATGAAGTCATGTTTATCCAAGTGCCCCGTTAGTGTTTCTTTAATAATTGTCTCTAACATTTTACCCACCACCGATGTTAGACTAACCGGTCTATAGTTACCCGCCTTCTGTTTACTTCCTTTTTTAAATATAGGTGTTACATTGGCCATTTTCCAATCCACTGGGACCGTTCCTGCCTCCAGGGAGTTTTGGAAAATTATCACCAATGCATCCACAATCCCCACCGCTATCTCCCTCAAGACCCTTGGATGTAATCCATCAGGCCCAGGGGATTTATCCTCCTTCAGTCTCATTAATTTCCCTAATACCACCTCCTTGGTGATCTTAATAGTATTTAGCTCCTCCATTCCTACCGCCCCCTGTTTATCCAGCGTTGGAATATTTTTTGTGTCTTCTATGGTGAAGACTGATACAAAATACTCGTTTAATGCCTTTGCCATTTCCATGTTCCAAAAAGTTCTAGATGTTGCTTGGTCCATCGAGGCACAGACACCCCCCCCCCCCCCCCTTCCCCACCATCAAAGGGATCTATAGGAAGTGCTGGTTCGAATCCCGCTTGGAGTGCATACTGTCGTTGTGTCCTTGGGCAAGACACTTCACCCACCTTTGCCTGTGTGTGTCCTTGGGCAAGACACTTCACCCACCTTTGCTTGTCTGTGTGGAAGTAATTGTGTGAAGCACTTTGGGGTCAATGCAAGTTGACTAAAAATGTGCTATATAAATAAAGAAATAAAGAAATAAATTATTCATGGTAGATTGGTGCTGAGATAGGATTATGGTTAGGGTTGTAGAGGGTGGATCAAGTGTATGATGGTTGATGAAAATAAGCTGTTCTGGGCATTGGAGGTAGCAGTTCTCAGGCTCCTGTGCCTTGAATACATAGAAAAATAGAAAATAGATGCAGAAGTAGATGCAGAAGTAGGCCATTTGGCCCTTCGAGCCTGTACTACCATTGAATATGATCATGGCTGATCATCCAAAGTCAGTACCCTGTTCCTGCTTTTCCCCATATCCCTTGATTCCGTTAGCCCTAAGGAATTCTGTTACTGCCTTCGTTGTAATGGTAGGAGCGAGATATTGGCCAGGGTGGGGTGGGACTTTGATGATAATAGCTGCCTTCTTGATGCAGCACTTCCTATAGATCCCTTTGATGGTGGGGAAGGTGGGGGGGGGGGGGGGGTGTCTGTACCTCGATGGACCGAGCAACATCTAGAACTTTCTGAAGCCTCTTTCATTCCTGAGAATGTTCTCCACTGTACAGCGGTAGAAGTTGCAAAATAATTACATACAATGTCAACATTTAGAACAGAGGTGAATTCCACAGTACTTTCATAAACGTCCACGTATAAAGTCATTGCTTTCTTTGACCAATTGCTTTAATGAAACACTTTATTCTAGAACTATGGCCGAAGGTTTTGCAGGAGAAGTTCTGGCCACCGGAGGAGGAGGGGATTTTCGAGCAGGCAGAAGAAAAATAACAGGCAAAGGAGTCTAACCAGAGTTATTCGTTTTGCTCCGACTGCAGCTCTCAAGACAGAAGTGAATCAAGATAGTAAAATGCAGGTTTGTTAAGTATCAGTTACTTGTCAGCATTTGATGTTTCATTTCGCCCTTCCTTCATAGTTTTGAGGAGCAGATTTAGGCCATTCGGCCCATCGAGTTGTGAATCTGTGGAATTCTCTGCCACAGAAGGCAGTGGAGGCCAATTCACTGTATGTTTTCAGGAGAGAGTTAGATAGGGCGCTTAGGGCTAATGGAATCAAGGGATCTGGGGAGAAAGCAGGAACGGGTTACTGATTTTGGATGATCAGCCATGATCATATTGAATACCGCCATTCAATATGATCATATTGATTAATATGATTAATATGCTGGCTCGAAGGGCTGAATGGCCTATTCCTGCACCGATTTTCTATGTTTCTATGTTTTCCCTGACTTGTAACTTGCTGTGTGCATTTAATGGTTTAATGCACCATTTCATCCTCACATTCTGGTGACTGAACATGTTGAGGAATCTCACCTCCATGTGAACATCATTGGGGAATTTAAACAACGTTTGGGTATCCTTTATAACAACTGATGAGAATTCGAGGCACAAGTTGTCGCCACATGGTCGCCGGGGTGTCGCCTGTATGGTCGTGAGTAGTCTCCTCAGTTGCCCAAAGAGTCGTAGCGTCTTTCTGGTCGCCACTGGATTTTCTTTATTTCTTTATTTTTTTATTTGTTATTTATTAGAAGTAAGTACAATACAGTGGTACCTTTTTTTCAGGTGCCAAATATATATTAACATAATACATTCTCTGTAAAACTTCATTTTTTATTTTTTTTAAAGAGAGAAATAAGAAAGAAAGAGATGGTAGAGAGTAGAAAAACGTGTAGTGTGTATAAAAAAAGAAAGAGATAGTGAAGAAGAGAAATAAGAAAGAAGAGAGAGCAAGAGAGAGATTAGCAAATCGACGATAGGAGATGAGTTTTTATATTGTTTATCATCTTTCACCCAGACCTGAAACAATTGATTTTTACGATACTGTTGCACCACATGAATCCAAGAACTCAATGCATGGAGACCAACTCGTTAAGAATTGATCTTGTTTATCTATCAGGAGGAGTCTCATTTCTTCAATGTGTGCTGTGTCCAACATATTTCTAATCCACATTTTGAGCGTTGGTATAGTTGTATTTTTCCAAAATTTGAGTATGAGTTTTTTTGCTATCATTGACCCATAATTAAAAAATGAATTTAGGGATATGATTAATTTGTTCCCGTCTTCCCTTACTCCAAATATAATCATTTCAGTATAAGGTTCCATTTTTATCTTAAATAAATTTGTGAATATATCAAAAATATCACACCAAAATTTGTGAAGTTTTGTACAAGAAACAAAAGAATGTGTAATATCGGCATTTTGAGAGAGACATTTATCACAGATGGGAGAAATATTTGGGTAAAATTTATTCAGCCTAGTTTTTGAATAATATAATCTATGTAGTATTTTGAATTTAATTAAATTGTGTCTAGCATTAATCGAACATTTATGTATATATTTCAAATACTTTTCCCATGTTTCTGTCGAGATTTTTATCATTAATTCTTGTTCTCAGTCTTCTCTAAGTGCCTCTGTTGATGGTAATTCTCTATTTAAAATACTGTTATAAAGATATGATATTATTTTTTGTGAGTCAGCCTTAATATTCACTGCTTCTTCTAGTGGATCTAAAATTATAATTTGAAATCTTTGTATATATTTCTTCATAAAATTACATATCTGTAGATATTTAAAATATTGGTTGTTATTCAGTTTAAATTTTAATTTTAATTGTTGAAATGATAACAGATTTCCCATTTCATACATGTCGCCTACCTTTTTAATTCCAAGTCTTTCCCATTGTTTGTATGTTTTATCAATAAGAGATGGTTTAAATACCGGATTATTCACTATTGGTGTTAGCACTGATAGGTTTCTTAATTTTAAAGTTAATTTTATTTGTTTCCAAATTCGTATTGTATTATGGATAATTGGATTCTTCTTATATATTGTGTTGTTCAATTTTATCGGGGAGAAGAGGTTCGTCCTATATCACACGGAGAACAATCCTCTTTCTCCATTCTTATCCATTCCGTCTGTTGAGGAGAGCTGTCCAACCAGTAAATTATATTCTTAATATGCACTGCCCAATAGTAATACAAAAAATTAGGAAATGATAGTCCCCCAACCTCTTTGGGTTTACACAGATGGTTTCTTTGAATTCTATGTGCTTTATAGTCCCAAATAAAGTTGGTAATATTAGAATCTAATTTTTAAAAAAAATGTTTTGGTATATATATATTGGTATGGATTGAAATAAGTATATTATTTGTGGTAAAAAAAAATCATTTTTATAGCGTTTATTCTGTCTATTAATGACAGCGGGAGCGTTTTCCAGAATTTAATCAAGGCATTCAATTTATTTAATAGTGGCATGAAATTAGCATTAAATAATGATTTATATCTTCTGGTAATTTGAATACCCAAATACTTAAAATTTTCTGTTGCAATTTTAAAGGGAAATTTTAATAGATGAGTCGCTTTCTGAGGCTTTAATGACATAATTTCACTTTTATTCCAATTTATCCTATATCCTGAAAAAGGCCCGAATTCCTCTATTAAATTTAATGACGGGATACTCGTTTGTGAATTTGTAATATAGAATAGTTTATCATCTGCATATAATGAAAATTTATTATTTGAGTCTTTAGTATTATATCCCTGAATATTCGATGCATTCTTATCCTTTCAGCCAGAGGCTCTATCATAAGGGCAAATAGCAGGGGTGATAATACACATCCCTGCCTATTGCCCCTTGATAATTGGAATTTTGGAGATAACATATTATTAGTTAATATCCTTGCCGTCGGTTTATCATATAATAATTTTACCCATCTGATAAAATTCTCTCCCATATTAAATTTTTGGAGTACTTTGTATAAGTACTGCCACTCTACCTGATCTCTGCATCCAGAGAGACAACTGATAAATCTTCCTTTTCCGTTTTATGTGAATACATTATATTAAAAAGGCGTCTCAGATTATTAGATGATTGTCTTTTAGGTATAAACCCCGTTTGGTCCAGATTTATCAATTTATTAATATATTTACTCAATCTTCTTGCTAAAACTTTGCTAAAATTTTCTGATCTGTATTTAAAAGTGATATGGCTCTATATGAGCCCGGTTCTTCTAGATCTTTATCTTTTTTTGGTAAAAGCATAATTGTAGATTCTGTTAGTGTTTCTTGTAGTTTATTTTCGGTAAAAACATGAGTATATCATTTAAGTAAGCGTGGGACCGTTATCTCCTGAAATCTTTTATAAAATTCATTACTAAAACTGTCTGGTCCTGGCGTCTTCCCATTTTTCAATTCTTTTATTGTTTCTCTTATTTCTTCACTTGTAATCTGAGCTCCTAGTTCCTCTTCTTCTAAACATCCAGTTTTGGCAAATTACAGTTATCTAGAAAATTTATAATTTTACTGCGTTCTATTTTAGTTTTAGATGTGTATACATTTTGATAAAATTGAGCAAACCTTTTATTAATATCCTTGGGTAGTGTTAGTAGTTCACCTTTCTTTGATTTAATTTTAATGATAGCATTTTCCTTTTCTTGTTTTTTCAGTTGCCGCGCTAAAACTTTATGTGGCTTGTCACCAAATTCGAAATGTACCTGTTTTGTAATTTCGAATAATCTTATTACTCTTGCCGATAAAATTCGATTAAGTTTAAATTTCAATAATGTAATCTTATTATGTTTATCTATAGTCGGAGTTTTTGCATTATCTAATTCTAATAGTTTAATTTCCTGTTCTAACGTCCGTTGTTCTGTCGTATTCTTTTTATTTTGAAAACTTTGGTATGAAATTATAACTCCTCGGATGAATGCCTTAAAGGTTTCCCATAATAAAGATGGTGAAATACCTGGTGTCTCATTTGTCTCCAAATAAAATTTGTTGTTTTAAATACTCATGACCTTGTGGGTTATTTAATATTTGTACATTGAATCTCCAAAAAGGTTTTATACCCGGCATTCCCACAACTTTTAATGTAAAAGTCAACGGGGAGTGATCAGAAATAATACTATTGTGATATTTAGGATTAATCGTATATGGAATTAATTTTGTATCCATTAAAAAAGAATCAATTCGCGAGTAAGTTTTATGTACCTCTGAATAGAACGAATATTCCCTTCCGGTTGGATTAACTATTCTCCATACATCTGTTATATTAGTATTTTTTATATATGTGTTTAAAAATTCACTAGTCTTAGATTTGGAATTACCCTTCCTTGATTTTATTGATTTGTCTAAATATGGATCTATAACACAATTAAAATCCCCCCCTAATATTACATTTTGGTAATTATGCTCTGATATTATATCCAGAATTTTCTTTAAAAATTGGGGGTTATCAAAATTTGGAGCAATAAATATTTATCATGGTCAGTGGTGTGGAGTAAATTTCTCCCGCAAATATAGTATACATTCCTTCTTTATCAGATATAATATTCTTTAATTTAAATGGTATACCTTTCCGAATAATAATAGCCGTACCTCTTGCTTTAGAAGTAAATGACGAGTAGTAAGTTTGACCTATCCAATTTGCCTTCAGTCTCATCTGTGTTTGTTGTTTCGTGTGTGTTTCTTGCAGAAAAGCTATGTCCGAATTTAATGATTTTAACTGTGCCAGAATCTTTCCCCTCTTAATTGGATCATTCGCACCCCTAATATTCCAGCAACAAAATGTGATTCCTCCATTCTTTATTCGTCTATTGTCTTGCATTGTAAATCAGTTTTGGTGGTTTTGATTCATATGGTGCAGCTAAATACCTCAGGATTTTGGGTGTGGGGTGATCATCCCAGACTTCTGAAGTTGTTTTACATCTCCTCCCTCTATTGAACGTCAATGAAAAAAAGAATAAAGCACATATTGTGTTAGTGATGAAAAAAATTAACAAGTGAAACACGTGAACGTGAATTTTAAAAAAAAGTGACTTTAAGGTATCAAAAAAGCGATACCTTAAAAACAAGAGGCCACCAATGGTGGCTAAAATTGAATTGACCTCCGTAGTTGGAACTGTACATTGAGTTCCGTCCCCTAGACAGAGTATCATAAAAGACTACAGGCCGTTTCATCTTCTTGTAACAAAAAATTGTCCAGTCAGGAAGAATAATAACAGAAAAAACTTCAGAAATAGAGAGATAGCACAATCAAGCCAGAGGCAAATCAAACCTGTATGTTCAGTTCTGGATTTTCAACATGTTGAACATTCTTCGGAGACAGTCGGCGACAGTTGGTTTGCCGCCAATGAGCGTAGTTTGACTTCTCCTGACGTAGGTGCTGTCGTAGTTGTCGCCAGGTGATGTAGGTTTGTCGCCGGTGTTGACTTCAGTTTTCTTTGGTATTTAAGGTAATGATTCTATTTCAAATTATATGTCGAAGGGGGGTCCAGTCGCCGTTTTTTCGGCGACCTGTTATGACTATGACAGTCGCCAACAGTCGCCTAAAAATAGCCTAAGTGGAACAGGGCCTTAAGGATGCAATGAGTGAGAGGCGTGGAACAGATTCAGATTGCATTACATTAAGTTGTTGCTTTTTCTGCCATTTCACAGATACGCCACTGACTTCTGACAGTAGGAGATCTGACAAAGCAGCTCCAGAATTTGAATTGCACAAAAGCCTTCTACAGAGTGTGCTACAATTACTGCCGGGCCTGATTTACTCCTGCAACTGCTGGGATTCTCATGTTTAATGTGAGAGTTCTCTTCCTCTCCTCTGCAATCTCTGTCTTTTCCCTGCAATCCAACGAGTTGTAGCTGCCTGAATGCTACTGGAGACTGATATACAATAAAATATTAGGAAATGTACCAACCTGGATGGGGTCTCATCAGATACTGTGCTTTTCCGGATGTAAACAATCCTATAGCTGTTTTAAACAACTTTTCAAATAGTTTTTCTTGATTTTTCATGGGATATCATTTGGTACGAGAGTTAAAGCAATCATGTCTTGGCACACTAAACAATAGCTTCAACTCGATTCCTTATTAAAAAATTGTGTTAATGTAATCTAAAAGGTAGACAAAAATGCTGGAGAAACTCAGCGGGTCAGGCAACATCTATTGAGCAAAGAAATAGGTGACGTTTCGGGTCGAGACACTTCTTCAGACTGAAGAAGTCTGAAGAAGGGTCTCGACCCAAAACGTCACCTATTTCCTTCGCTCCATAGATGCTGCCTCACCCACTGAGTTTCTCCAGCATTTTTGTCTACCTTCAATTTTTCCAGCATCTGCAGTTCTTTCTTAAACATGCAATCTCCAGGTCATTTTTAGATACATAAATCAAGATGACAATCAGTTCACATATGTTGTATCTATTTCTTTAGCTGGGTAAGACTTTTAACAATATGTTGGCAATATCTTGTGATCTGTACTTAATAAATTATAATAAAATATGTTTATCACAACCTTTCAATGTCTTACAAGTTTATTCAGGGGTGGAATTAACCATTGAAGCTTCAACTACCTCCTCTAACAGCTCTTTCCACACACCTACCAAACTGTGTGTAAAAAACTTGACCTAGTGGGAGGGAGGAACTGAAGAGAATCCACATTAGTCAGGAAATGGTGTTAGGTAAACCATTGGGACGGAAGGCAGATAAATCCACAGGGCCTGATGGTCTGCATCCCAGAGAACTCAAGGAGGTGACCCTAGAAATCGTGGATGCATTGGTGTACTTTTGTCAATGTTCTATAGACTAGATCACTTTCTGTGGACTGGATAGGTAATGTAACTCAATTTTTTCAGAAAGAAGGGAGAGAGAAAACAGGGAATTATAGACCAGTCAGCCTGACATCGGTAGTGGGGAAGTTGGTGGAGTCGATTATTAAAGATGTTATAGCTGTGCCTTGGGATAGCAGTGACAGGATCGGTCAAAGTCAGCATAGATTTATGAACGGGAAATTATGCTTGACTAATCTTCTGGAATATTTTGGGGATGTAACAAGTAGAATGGATAAGGGAGAGCCAGTGGATGTGGTGTATCTGGACTTTCTAAAAGCCATTGACAAGGTCCCACACAAGAGATTAGTGGGCAAAATTAGAGCACATGTTATTGGGGGTAGGATATTGACAAGGTTGGCAGACAGGAAGCAACGAGTAGGAATTAACGGGTCCTTTTCAGAATGGCAGGCAGTGACCAGTGGGGTGCCACAAGGCTCAGCGTGGGACCCCAGTAATTTACAATTATGTGGATAAATGTGAGGTTATCCACTTTGGTGGCAAGAACAAGCAGGCAGATTATTATCTTATCTTATTATAATTCTGTAACCAAGACCTAGTTTGTTTCCTATTCAAGTCTTTCTGTCTCTCTGAAGGCACATTTCTGTAATTAAGGCTTAGTTTTACTGTTGATCAAGTTTCTATGTATTCTTGCCAGCTGAGAATGTAAAAGCTGTACCGCTGTGCTCAGGAGATCAGCTTTGACTGGACTCCCCGTGCTCACAATTTCTAATAAATCGCTTGTTACTTTGAACACCAACTCCGCATGGCCTTCCCATTTGTCCCTACACTGTGTGGCTTCTTTAGCACTCTGTCGACTTGTGTTGCCCCTTTCAGAGAGCTGTGGACATGGACTTCATGATCCTTCTACACATGATCCCTCTATAATGCTGTTATGGATCATGGCATCAACTATATATTTTCCCCATACATACTGTAGTACCTCCCTACATCCGTCAGCTCACACACAAACTCTCTGACCAAAACCTCTAAATGGTAGCTCGCCATGTAGATCCACACAATGCTGGCTCTCATCACAAGGAACTAAAGAGATTTCATAAACACTTTGACTCCCCTTCCCATTCCCACACTGACCTTTCTGTCCTGGGATAGACACAAAAAGCTGGAGTAAATCAGCAGGACAGGCAGCATCTCTGCAGAGAAGGGATGGGTGACGTTTTAGGTCGGGATCAGTCTGAAGGTTTAGGTGAGATTTAATAGGATCTGAGGGGTAACCTTTTCACACAAAGGGTGGTGGGTGTATGGAACAAGCTGCCAGAGGAGGTAGTTGAGCCAGGGACAATCCCAACATTTAAGAAACAGTTAGACGGGTACATAGATAGGACAGGTTTGGAGGGATATGGGCCAAACGCGGGCAGGTAGGACTAGTGTAGCTGGGACATGTTGGGCGGTGTGGGCAAGTTGGGACGAAGGGCCTGTTTCAATGCCGTATCACTCTTTGACTATCACTTTATACAGTGAAAAGCGTTTGTTTGTGTGCTATTCAAACAAAGAAAAGATTCTACATTAATGCAGTCAGGCCACCCACAGTGCAGAGTATACAGTAAACAAAAGCCATTCCAGAATCCTATTGTGCTTTATACCAACATTCTTACTGACGGAAATTAGCTTTCATTTATTGAACACTATTTAAAAACTCTTTGCTTTAATGTTACCCCTGGCTATTCATGCAAATTCCTCCAGTCTCAAAAATGACCAAGACAACCTATAGTCAACCCATAGACAACCTATAGAATGAGGAAATGTCCTCATTCTTCAGGGAACGGGGGTGCCACTCCCCTACTATAGATGAGGTTCTCACTAGGGTCTCTTCAATACCCCGTAACACTGCCTTCTCTCCCCAACCCCCCACTCGCAACAAGGGCAGAGTCCCCATAGCCCTTCACTCTACTAGCCGTCACATGCAACAAATAGTCCTCCATCATTTTCGCCACCTCCAACGTGACCCCACCACTCGCCACATCTTCCCATCTCCCCCCCTGTCTGCTTTCTGAAGAGACCGCTCCCTCCGTAAACCTCCGCTACACCTGACCCGCAGCCCGTGGGAGAGTGGGGGCTGTCCCGAGGGATGCGCACCTTTGGCCACTTTCAACTTGATGCTTGGGTTCAGATTGCCCAGTCACCTATGGCTTGTGTGGGAAAATGAACCCCATGCTCCCGTCTCCCCCTTCTCTCTCCCCCTTCTCTCTCTCCCCCTTCTCTCTCCCCATTCTCTCTCCCCTGTCTCTCTCTCTCCCTTCTCTCTCTCCCTTCTCTCTCTCCCCTCCTCTCCCCCTTCTCACTCTCCTCAGTCTCCACCCGCGGGAACGTCCCACAGTCACTGACCATGATGCACCGCCATCGGACCCCAACCCCCACTCAGGGTGATTTCCCCCTCCCTCCGTGACTGTGGGACGCTCCCGCGGGTGGAGATGGAGGAGAGAGAGAAGGGGGAGAGAAGAGGAGAGAAAGAAGGGAGAGGGGGGGGAGAGAAGGGGGAGAGAGAAGGGGGAGAGAGTAGGGAGAGAGAGAAGGGAGAGAGAAGGGGAGAGAGAAGGGGAGAGAGAAGGGGGAGAGAGAAGGGGGAGAGAGAAGGGGTAGAGAGACAAGGGGAGAGAGAGAAGGGGAGAGAGAGAAGGGAGGGAGAGAGGAGTGAGAGGGGAGAGAGGAGGGGGAAGAGAGAAGAGAAGTGTGGAGAGAGGGAAGGGGGGAGAGATAAGGGAGAGAGAGAAGAGAGAGGAGAGAGAGTGGGGGAGAGAGAAGAGGGGAGAAGGGAGAGAGAGAGGGGAAAGAGAGAGGGTGTGAGAGAGAAGAGGGGAGAGAGAGAAGAGGGGAGAGAGAAGGGGGAGACGGGAGCATGGGGTTCATTTTCTCACACAAGCCATAGGTGACTGGGCAATCTGAACCCAAGCACCAAGTTGAAAGCGTCCGAAGGTGTGCATCCCTCAGGACCGCCCCCACTCTCCAACGGCCACCCACGGCTGCGGGTCGGGTGGAGCGGTGGTTTGGGACAATATTCATGCCTTCACAGTGAATGTGATGGACGCGGGGGTCTGGACCAATCGCTGACAAGTCACGCCCCCGTCAACGTCTTGTCCGTTATTGGACGTTTCTGTTGAGCAGCAGTCAGTTCGTTGGCCTGTAGGTGACGCCGCATTTCGGGTAGGTGGCGTTTCGACAGAGCAGCCATTCGGTAAGTTTGCTATTAGGCAATGCAGCTTTTCGGATCCTTGGGATTTAGGCGTCCCGCCCTTTCAGTTAGTTTGCATTTAGGCGTCCCATCCTTTCGGTTAGTAGGAGTCTCGTCTTCAGACTCTTTCAGTTTATTGTCGTTTTGGCCTTGTTTCCATTCTGTTCTTTGACTTCGACTTCTTTGCTTCGGCTTCTTGTCTGTCGGCACCATGTCCGGGCACCCTTAAATGCAGCCTCACCAATATCTTATACAACTGCAACATGACCCCCCCAACTTCCATACTCAATACTCTAACTGACAAAGGCCAATGTGCCAAAAGCATTTTTGACCACCCTATCTACCAGCGACTTTCCAAAATGTAACACCTCACATTTCCCTGTATTAAATTCCATCAACCATTCCTCCGCACACCTGGCCAATCGATCCAGATCCTGCTGCAAATTTTCACAACCATCTTCACTACAAGCAAAACCACCCACTTTTGTATCATCAGCAAAATTGCTAATCTTGCTCTGTATGTTCTCATCCAAATCATTGATGTAGATGACGAACAGTAACGGGCCCAGCACCGAACCCTGAGGCACACCACTAGTCACAGTCCTCCAGTCCGAGAAGCAACCTTCCACCATCACCCTCTGCTTCCTTCCATGGAGCCAATTTGTTATCCATTCAGCTATCTCTCCTTGGATCCCATGGATCTAAACTTCCAGAGCAGCCTACCATGCAGAACCTTGTTGAATGCTTTGCTGAAGTCCATATATACAACAGCTCTGCCCTCATCGACCTTGGTCATATTTTCAAAAATGCGATTAGATTCGTGGGACACGACCTCCCACGTACAAAACCATGCTGACTATCCTAATCGCACCTGGTCCATCTAAATGCCTGTTTATCCTATCCCCCAGAATACTCTTGCATAACTTTCCAACCACAGATGTTCAGCTCATTGTCCTAAAGTTCCCAGCATTTTCCCTGTAGCCCTTCTAGAATAGAGGCACAATATTTGCCACCCTCCATTCTGCTGGTACCTCGCCTGTATTTATATCTGATCAGGCCTTGGAGATTTGTCTACTTTCATACACGATTTACCTTCAGCACCTCTTTGACTGTAACAACGGACTGATCTCAAACACTTCCAATGATGGCCCAAGTTCCACTGACCTCCTATCTTTCTCCACGGTAAATACGGGTGCTGTCTGTACAGAGTTTGTATATTATCCCCGTGACCATGTGGGTTTATTCCGAGATCTTCGATTTCCTCCCTCACTCCAAAGACGTACAGGTTTGCAGGTTAATTAGTTTGGTATATAAGTAATTTGTTCCTAGTGTGTGCCGGATGGTGTTAATGTGCGGGGATCGTTGGTCGGTGTGGACCCGGTGGGCCGAAGGGCCTGTTTCTATGCTGTATCTCTAAACAAATCTAAACTGATCTGCTGTTCCACGTGTGGACTCCGATATATCGGCGAGAACAAGCGCAGGCTGGGCAGTCGTTTCACTGAACACCTTCGCTCAGTCCAACTAGGCGTACGTGATCTCAGGGTTGCTAAACATTTTAACTCCCCTCCCATTCCCACACTGTCGTTTCTGTCCAGGGCCTCCTCCATTGTCAGAGTGAGGCCCAATGCGAATTGTGCCTCTATTCAAGAAGGGCTGCAATGCAAATTGGAGGAACAGCACCTCACATTTCACTTGGGTAGCTTACACCCCTGCGATATGAATATTGACTTCTCTAACTTCAAGTAACCCTTGCTTACCCTCTGTCTCCGTCCATCCTCCAACCTAATCATCCTGCTAGTTTCACTGTTTGTTCCCTTCATTATCACATCTTCCACAGCCATCATGGGCTCCACGTTTTCATGCCTCTAGTTCCCCTTTGCCGTGACTCAGTCTCAAGAAGTGTCTCGACCCAAAACGTCACCTATTACATTTCTCCAGAGATGCTGCCTGACCCGCTGGGTTACTCCAGCTTTTTGTGTCTATCTTCAGTGTAAATCAGCATCTGCAGTTCCTTCCTACACTGCTTCCAATGATTCATGGTTGTGGCCACCTTGTGACCTCTTTTCCCTCTCTTTGGTTTATCTTCCTGGCCCATGATATTGCAAGGAAGGTATATTCCAAGGTAGACCCAAAATGCTGGAGCAACTCAACGAGTGAGGCAGCATCTCAGGAGAGAAGGAATGGGAGACGTATCCTGTCTCGACCCGAAACATCGCCCATTCCTTCTCTCCTGAGATGCTGCCTCACCTACTAAGTTACTCCAGCATTTTGGATCTGCCTTCGATTTAAACCACCATCTGCAGTTAGACAATAGACAATGTCTTGAAAGCATCCAGAGAACCTGCCTCCACCACCCTCTGAGGCAGAAATTCCACAGACTCACAACTTTCTTACATAAGGCAAATTCCACATCTGAACTCAAATATAAAACCTCCTGGCCGGCTCTCAGCCCTCCTTTCAGTATTTTCAGGAAGATTGTGACATCCGAACCAGGAATGTTTACTTTAGTTTAGTTTAGTTTGGAGATATAGGATGGAAACAGGCCCTTTGCTCCAATGAGTCCACGCTGACCAGCGATCCATACACTAGTTTTATCCGACACACCAAGGATAATTTACAGTAGACAAGCAACCTACAAACCTGCACGTCTTTGGAGTGTGGGAGGAAACCGGAGATCCTGGAGAAAATCCATGCGGTCACAGGGAGAACTTACAAAATCTATACAGACAGCACGTGTAGTCAGGATCATACCTGGGTCTCTGGTGCTGTGAGTCAGCAACTCTACCGACCAGTGAAGGCTTTCCTTACCAAATGGCTTCATTAACATAGATAGACACCAAAAGCTGGAGTAACTCAGCGGGACCGTCTCGACCCGTAACGTCACCCATTCCTTCTCTCCAGAGATGCTGCCTGTCCCGCTGAGTTACTCCAGCATTTTGTGTCTATCTTCGGTTTAAACCAGCATCTGCAGTTCCTTCTTACAAAGAGGCTTCATTACCATTCTATATACTTGCATTGCCACTTACAGAGGGCTGTGGACTTGGACTCAATATCCTTCTATACACAAAGATGCGGCACGGTAGTGCAGCGGTAGATTTGTTACCTTGTAGCGCCTGCAGCGCCAGAGACCCGGGTTCGATCCCCTAATTAATTGGCTTCAGTAAAAAAAAATTGTAAATTGTCCGTAACGTGTGTAGGATAGTGTTAGTGTATGGGTGATCACTGGTTGGTGTGGACTCAATGGGTCGAAGGGCCTGTTTCCACGCTGTATCTCAAAACTAAACTAAACTAAAACTGATACAGGGATGGAAGGAGAAGAGGAGAGAAGCATCTAGATGAACTGTGATATTTTATGTCAATGCTGTGTATAATATTCCATAAATAATAATAATTTGATAATATTGTTTGTCATTATTTGCTGATTCTACATCTGCTAACTGATCCAGCAAAATGTGCAGGCATTGAAGATAGACACAAAATGCTGGAGTAACTCAGCGGGACATGCTGCATATCTGCAGAGAAGGAATGGGTGACGTTTCGGGTCGAGACCCTCCTTCAGACCAATTGTAGTTTACCGTGGATCTCAGATGCTTGTTTTCTCGTTAAAGGGCAAGAATTGAAATTCTTTTTTTAAAATTTTATTTATTTTATTTATTTATTTATTAGAAGTAGACATATTATAAAATGTAGTTACATATTATAGTAAAAAAAATTTCCATTTACATCAGTCATACATTATTAAAATTTTCCATTATCAATTACTTCTGCTTCTAGTGTTTTTATTTTTTATAGAAAGAGGGAAAAAGAGAGGGTAGAAAGTTACAAATAAAAAAGAAAGCAAAAAAAAAAAATACAACAGAAAAACAAGGGAGGTGGAATGGGTTACATGTACTACATCAATGGAGATAGGTTCGTAGGTTATAAAGTATAGCTTTTCATCTATTCCTGAGTTCAAGTTTCAGCTGGGTCCTCGCGCTGTGCTAATCCATCCCTTCAGATAGTTAATGAATGGAGCCCAAATTTTATGGAAAAGATCTTGTTTGTCCATTAAGACAAGTCTAATTCTTTCTAAGTATAGGGTCTCCGACATTTCCGTAATCCACATTTTAATTGTGGGGGTTGTAGGGCCTTTCCAAAATTGTAATATTAATTTTTTTCCGGTTATTATACTGTAGTTGAGGAAATTTCTTTGGTTTGTTGTGAGTGTTAAGCTTTGTTCTGATATTCCAAGTATTATTAATTTTGTGTCTGGGTCCAGTTTTGTATTAATAACTTCTGAAGTTATTTCAAAAATATCAGTCCAGAAATGTTTAAGTTTTATACAGTTTGCAAACGTATGTGTTAAAATAGCCTCTAAATGTAGACATTTATCACAAATAGGAGAGATAAGAATTGAAATTCTAACACAGAGAGTGGCGATACAGTACTCCAGCAGTATTTAATCCTGAAGGACAGAAGTGGCTGAATATGCAATTTCAGCGTCGTCCCATAAGGAAGTTTCAAAACTGGTCCTGAAGACAAAGACTAAAAAAACAGAAATGGAGGACCTTTGTACTTTTATTTCAAGATAAATCTCAAGTATAAAGGAAGAACTGAAAAACCTCAAAGAAGAAATTTCAGCCTCGGTTCAGTTCGAGAAGAATTATTTACCTGGAAGGAAGAAATGTCTGAAAAATTAAATCAACAAATGGAAGAGGTAAACGTTAAACTTAATTTGATGGAATCTAACTTTAACTCTAGGTTGGATCCCATTATCGATACAGTAAATCAGCACACTGCAGCTATAACTGAATTAGAGTCAATTGCCGACACAAGTGCTGAAACTACAAAAAGAATTCTCCCAGAGACCAAGCGTTTAACAGATTTATTGAATAAAGTGACTGAAAAATGTATTGACTTGGAGGGACGTCAGAAATGCCAGAATCTAAGAATTGTTGGTGTTAAAGAGTGCAAAGAAGGAAATAAAAACCTTCGTGACTTTGCTGCAGATCTTTTACAAAAAGTTTTAAATTTAGATAAATGCCTCTACTAGGTCGGGCACACAGAGCATTGAGACCTCGTACGAGTGCTAGCGCCCCTCCCAAGTCAACTGACACTGAAGGTGCATTATGACCACGTTTTGGAAGACATCTTGACAAAAATTGCTGGCAACAGAAATCTTTCATTTGTAGGCGACAGAATCAGTATTTTCAGAGACTATCCTGTAGAGGTTGTTAAGAGAAGAGCGCTTTTCAATGAGACAAGTGGAATCCTTAGGAAGATACCAAATTTGAGATGTGGGCTGATGTACCCTGCAAAACTGAGAGTCACCTACAAGCAGAAGGAACATTTCTTCACCGATTACAAGAAAGCATTGGTTCGCCCAGGATATTGAGACTGATGATTGAACATTATCTCCACGGTGTCATCACCTTGCAGAGAACAAATGGAACTTTAAATTGTTATACTCAAGGACTAATGATAGTTGATAACGATAGCTGAGCAAGTTGTCTTGCTATTGATTTACAACCTTTATTATTTAGTACTAATCATAGACCAAATTGTGACAGCCCATTGTTCTTCAAGAAAACACTTAACATATTCCGGAACTTACACAATATAATTTGATAATTGGTAGAGACTTAAATTGTACATTAGATTCTTACCTAGATAGATCATCAACACAAAGGAAAATAAAATCCAAGGCAAGTGAATTATTAAATTCATATATTAATACCACCAACATCAAAGATATCTGGAGAATAGAAAATTCATCTGGACGAGAATATTCATTTTACTCACCGGTACATAAAACCTATTCAAGAATCGACTATTTGGTTAGAAGAGTGCAAAGAAAGGAAGAAAACTACATCTACAATCAGTGTAGTTAGTGATAGCCACACTTATCCCATATACTTATAATTCGAAATATCATAATATTATAATCTCGGATCATGCACCTTTAACATTCATGGTTTAAACTAAATTGAATGACCGAGAAGCAGACACAATGGAGACTTAACACTCAAATTTGAAATGATAAAGCATGCTACGAATATCTTATAACACAGATTAATATGTTTTTCGAGACGAATGACCGCCCTGAAACATCTGTCTCCCTTCTTTGGGAAACATTCAAAGCATTTTTACGAGGAGCTTTAATCTCCTCTCAAGCCTTCCATAATAAAAAGAATCGAGCTAAACAACATGTACTAGACAAGGAAAGAAGGCAATTAGATATAGAGAATGCGGCCGTCTATGATAAAACATAATAAAAACGCTGCACTTAAATGTAAGTTAAATCAAATATACTCAGATCAAATCAAAAAACTTTATCAACACACTAAACAACTACAAATTGAATTTGGTGATAAACCACAAAAACTATAAATATCCAACATTTATGAAACATTTAGACAGGTACATGGATAGGATAGGTTTGGTTTGGAGGGATATGGAACAAATGGACCAAATGCTGGGAGGTGGGACCAGTGTAGCTGGGACATTGTTGGCCGATGTGGGCAAGTTGGGCTGAAGGGCCTGTTTCCACACTGTATCACTCTGTGACTCTATGATAATTGCCTTCTCAAGGACAAAGGTGAATAGAAGAATGCCAGCCTGGTCAATGACGCCGATATCGCTTATGTGAACACGGCTGAGATATTCAAATGTAATTCATGGGAAGGTAATTCCATTTTGACACAGAGCAGTAGATCAAAAGCTTTGTCTAAAGAGATAGGTTTTAAGGAACATGTGTGGTGCAGAGAGTAAGAGGCAGAGACATTACTCAAAGATATATTGTTCTTGAAATCTGTTTTTTGTTTCAGCGCAATCATGTGCAAATTCAACCTTCCCAATTGTTGAAAACGCTACAATTGCACAGGTGAACGTGGACTCCTCAAACAGCAACCTCTTTGCTGTTACAAGATGTGAAGTTCTCTTCGTAAGTGCATTTCAATTCACGGTTAATTTTTACCTCTTGCCAAAATGTATTAAATGACACGAGCATGCGTTTCTTCTCCTGCATTTGTTCTACTAGTTTTAAAACGGTTGTGGAAAAGTCCAGAACAGGTCTACAAATGTGGCAAGGTGAATTTTATGGTGTTAGACAGGAGTTTGTAAAAGTTACAAAAGGGTCAGCGGGTCAGGTAGCATCTCTGTAGAGAAGGAATAGGTGACGTTTTTGAGTCGAGACCCCTCTTCAGACTGTCAAGGGAAATGAAACGAGTGTTACAGACGGTGATGTAGAGAGATAGAGAACACATGAATAAAAGATATGCAAAAAAGTGACGATGATAAAGGAAACAGGCCATTGTTAGCTGTGGGCTAGGTGAAAACGGGTTACAGACAATGAGACTCAACAAGACAACCTTGAATCTGATATGACTTGGTTGGGGGAGGGAATGAGAGAGAGGGCATGCAGGGGTTACTTGAAGTTAGAGAAATCAATGTTCAGTATAATATCAGTAGATGGGATGCAGGAATATACTTAATAAGGAAGTCAGGAAGGTAAAAAGGGGATGTGAGGTAGATTGACATAGAGATTTAAATAAGTATATTGTGAAAAAGAATAACTAGGGAGAGAATAGGGCATCTCAAAGAGGAACATGAATATCTATTTGTGGAGCTGCAGGAGGTGGGCAAGGTCATCGATGAAAATTTCACCTTTGTGGAGAAAGATATTAGAAACATAGAAAATAGGAGCCGGTTAATTGTAGGTTAATTGGCTTAGTGTAAACATAACATTGTCCCTAATGTGTGTAGGTAAGATAGTGTTTATGTGTGGGGGTCACTGTTCGATGCGGACTTGGTGGGCTGAAGGGCCGTATGTCTAAACTAAACTAAACTAAACTAAACTAAACTAAACTAAACTAAACTAAACTAAGCTAAACTAAATCTTAACAAAATAAAATAGAGAACTTTCATTAGTATAAAAATAATTACTGTTTCTCATGTCATAGTATTGCAACAGAAGAAAAGTGCCCACAGAAACTATCTGAACGCAAGCAATAGAAACTCATATGGATTAACAGTTGCTGCTTGTGCAACCAAAGTAAACATTATCTCACTGTAGCATTAATTGTAGCGACAGTGTGAAACAGTAAATGTTTTATACTAATGAAAGTTCTCTATTTTATTTTGTTAAGATTTAGTTTAGCTTAGTTTTGCTTAGTTTAGTTTAGTTTATTATCTCAATGGGGTTAGGTTATGTAAGGGGGAGGTGCAGCGAGACCTGGGTGTCCTTGTACACCGCTCACTCAAAGTTGGCGTGCAGGTACAGCAGGCAGTGAAGAAAGCTAATGGAAGGTTGGCCTTCATAACAAGAGGATTTCAGTATAGGAGTAGAAAGGTTGTTCTGCAGTTGTATAGGGCTCTGGTAAGACCGCATCTGGAGTATTGCGTACAGTTTTGGTCTCCTGATTTGAGGAAGGACATCCTTGTGATTGAGGCAGTGCAGCGTAGGTTCACAAGATTGATCCCTGGGATGGCGAGACTGTCATATGAGGAAAGATTGAAAAGACTAGGCTTGTATTCACTGGAGTTCAGAAGGATGAGGGGGTTCTTATAGAAACATATAACATTATAAAAGGACTGGACAAGCGAGATGCAGGAAAAATGTTCCCAATTTTGGGCGAGTCCAGAACCAGGGGCCACAGTCTTAGAATAAAGGGGAGGCCATTTAAGACTGTGAGAAAAAACGTTTTCACCCAGTTGGTTGTGAATTTGTGGAATTCCCTGCCACAGAGGGCAGTGGAGGCCAAATCACTGGATGGATTTAAGAGATAGTTAGATAGAGCTCTTGGTGCTAGTGGAATCAAGGGATATGGGGAGAAGGCAGGCACAGGTTATTGATTGGGGACGATCAGCCATGATCGCATTGAATGGCGGCGCTGGCTCAAAGGGTCGAATGGCCTCCTCCCGCACCTATTTTCTATGTTTCTATGTTTCTATGTGTGTATGTAAGCTTTACATTTCTGACGGGAATCTCATAGAAGACAAACTAGCCGCCATGTATATCTCAATAGCCAGTGTATTATCTTGTCGATGCTTCCACTATTCACTGCAAAGAAAGCTCATTAATGCCTCTACTTCCTCAGAAGTTAGAGGAGGTTCGAAATGTCGCCAAATACCCTTTAAAGCTTCTACAGGTGTGCAGCGGAGAGCATATCATGCTGGTTACACATGTTCTCTACTGAACTATTAACTCAAGCACCCAAGTTAGAAGAAAGCTGCTGAAAGTGGATGACATTGACCTGGTCCATGGCATGGTATTGATTCCCCCACCATCAAAGTGACCCATAGTAAGTTGTGCCTTAGAAAGGCAATGGTTACCATCAAGGACCTCTACCACCATGGCCATGCTCTCATCTCATGGCTTCTAATGGGAGAAAAGGTTCTGTGACCTCCAAATTAAAGAACAACTTCTTTCCATCATCCATCAGCCATCTTGAACCACAACCTTTCTTCAGGTAAGATCTACTATGAACTTTGTCGTGGGTGCACTACGTACTTTGGTAATTTATTGTTTATTGTTTATTGTACATTTATTTGCATGTTGTTGCATTAAGAACAAGTAAGAGTTTCATTGTCCCCCTGCCCAGTGCATTTGACAATGAAACACTCGTAACCCTTGACCCACTGCATCAATGTGCATTGAAGGCCATCTTGAGAAGCAGCAAGTAATGTGATACAAGTGCAGCAAGACATAGGAAATCCAAATAACAATCGTGTCATTGGGAATGTTATTTCAAATACTATTCATTGAGTGTAACATTCTTCTTTGTTTTTTTAGGAGACTATTTTAGGAGAACGCCTATCCCTGGTGGTAATAGTTATTGATATCCAGGGAACTGTGTGCCTGAACAACTCCAGTACCGATCCATCACTCTGTGACCTGATACCCATCTTGAATGCTGTGAGTGTTACAACATTTGCTATTCATTTCTCTGTTGTCATCTCTATTGACATAGGTTCATAAGTAAAAGGAGCAGAATTAGGCCAGTTGGCCCATCAACTCTACTACAATCATGGCTGATCTGTCTTCCCACAGCACCTGTAGTCAGGATTGAAGCTGGGTCTCTGAAGCTGTAAGGCAGCAACTCTACCATTGCAACACTGTGCCAACCTCTTTCTACCCCTCATTGCATACTGCACATTCTGGAATGCGAACCACTGACTACCCTTCCAACACTTTTCACAATCTACCCTTCACCTTCGAGTGATCACTTCTCTTGTCCTAAAAGGGGGCAGAATTCCCGACCTGCTTTTTCTAGCCAGCAGTTATGAGGTCAACGCATGCTGTTGAGCAAAACATCAACAGACCCGTCACCCTCGTGGTGGAATACGGGCAGAAAATGCTGGAGAAACTCAGGAAATTAGACAGCAGCCGTGGGAAGCAAAAATACAGTCAATATTGCAAGACTGAGGCCATTGATTAGAATTGGGAAAAGTGAGGAAAGAAGTTCCACAAAGAAACTTGCATCCAAAACACTTCTTCTTGCGTATGGCGTGCACAGCCTCATGTTGTAGACACCAAAACACTACATCTGTTTGTTTGTGCACGTCGGGTTGATTGCATTATGCGAAAACAGGGTGGACCATGTGAAGGCGGCAATCTCCCACCCCACCTAAAACACTAACTCTATTTCTCTTCCCACAGTCACATCGCAAGTAGATTGTGTGGTCAAGAAGGCTTTCAGCACATTGGCCTTCATCAGTCAGAGTCCTAAATTTAAAAGATACGGGTCATGTTGCTTTTGTAGAGGGCATTGATGAGGCCACATTGAATATATTTTGCTCCGTTTCTGTTATCCTGTTATGGGAAAGTTGCTGCTAAGCTAGAAAGGGTGCAGAGAAGATTTAAAAAGGCCTGTCCCACTTGGTGATTATTTCGGCGACTGCCAGCATCATTGACTGACGTATCAGGTCACTGAAAAAGTCGCGGCGTGAAATGTTCAAAATCTTTCGGCGACCCTGATACGTCAGTCAATGACACCGGCAGTCGCCGAAAAAATCGCCAAGTGGGACAGGCCCTTTACGAAGATGATGCCAGGACTCGAGGGCCAAAGCTGCAGGGAGAGGTTGAGCCGACTAGGACTTCTGTGGAGTACAGGTGGATGACGAGTGATATTATAGAGGGGTATAAAATTATGAGAGGAATAGATAGGGTGAATGCACAGAGTTTAAGGTGAGAGAGGAAAGATTTAATAGGAAACCGAGGCGCAACATTTTAACATGAAGGGTGGTAGGTGCGTGGAATGAGCTGCCAGGGGAGGTAGTTGAGGCACTATCACAACATTTAAGAAACATTTCGACAGGGACATGGATAGGATAGGTGTAAAGGGTTATGGGCCGAACTCCACACCAAGTCACACAGCACTGAGCAAAATACAAACCACAGGAGGAATCTAGAGATTCACATGTGTCCACAAGAACTGGTTTGTCAACTTGATAGCATTCCTTTCATTATGAAGAAACGTGGTAATGGAATTACACCAGAATTAAGCAAAGAGTTATTTTAATTCTTTGTGGTCTTGAAATCTAGTCAACATCAAACGACGTCACAAAATGGATTCAGGATTGTAAATGTTAGTACAAACATTGAAAAGGAAAAACACACCAACATCTTCAATATTAGAACACATGTCACATATATGTTGCTGTGTTCACTGCAGACATATTATTAGATTTATGTTTCCTACGGGTAATTTCCGTACAATTAGTTGTGCAATCTGATGGAAGTCCAACTCACTCAGTCAAGATGCGAATACACCCTTCAGCCACTAAAAGTATATTCAATATCTTCAGGTGCTCCATTACTTTGTGGGAGAACTGAGTATTGTTAAGGGCTGGCTGTGTGTGTGGTGAAACCACGGACTTCAATTAGAACCAATGGGAGAAGCCAGAGGGTAATGGTGGATGGCTGTTTGTCGGGTTGGAAGCAGGTGACTAGTGGGGTGCCTCAGGGATCTGTGTTGGGTCCTTTGTTGTTTGTCATGTACATCAATGATCTGGATGAAGGGGTGGTAAATTGGATTAGTAAGTATGCAGATGATACCAAGATAGGGGGTGTTGTGGATAATGAAGAGGATTTCCAAAGTCTACAGAGTGATTTAGGCCATTTGGAAAAATGGGCTGAAAGATGGCAGATGGAGTTTAATGCTGATAAATGTGAGGTGTTACACCTTGGCAGGACAAATCAAAATAGGACGTACATGATAAATGGTAGGGAATTGAAGAATACAGTTGAACAGAGGGATCTTGGAATAACCGTGCATAGTTCCTTGAAGGTGGAATCTCATATAGATAGGGTGGTAAAGAAAGCTTTTGGTATGCTAGCCTTTATAAATCAGAGCATTGAGTATAGAAGCTGGGATGTAATGTTAAAATTGTACAAGGCATTGGTGAGACCAAATCTGGAGTATGGTGTACAATTTTGGTCGCCCAATTATAGGAAGGATGTCAACAAAATAGAGAGAGTACAGAGGAGATTTACTAGAATGTTGCCTGGGTTTCAACAACTAAGTTACAGAGATAGGTTGAATAAGTTAGGTCTTTATTCTCTGGAGCGCAGAAGGTTAAGGGGGGACTTGATAAAGGTCTTTAAGATGATGAGAGGGATAGACAGAGTTGATGTGATCAAGCTTTTCCCTTTGAGAATAGGGAAGATTCAAACAAGAGGACATGACTTCAGAATTAAGGGACAGAAGTTTAGGGGTAACATGAGGGGGAACTTCTTTACTCAGAGAGTGGTAGCGGTGTGGAATGAGCTTCCAGTGGAAGTGGTGGCGGCAGGTTCGTTGGTATCATTTAAGAATAAATTGGATAGGCATATGGATGAGAAGGGAATGGAGGGTTATGGTATGAGTGCAGGCAGGTGGGACTAAGGGAAAAAAATTGTTCGGCGCGGACTTGTAGGGCCGAGATGGCTGTAATTGTTATATGGTTATATGGTTATATGTGAAGAAGGGTGACTGGAGAGAGAATAGAGGGGCATAAATATGGAACCGCTGGAGATTGTCAAGGTCATGAATAAATATTTGTCCTCTTTACCATGGAGAAAGTCATGAAGACGAGGGGGCTTTGGAAATGTAATAGAAATATCTTGAGGACAGTCCTTATCGCAGCCACTAAGCTGCTGCAAAACCTAAAATGTATAAATGGACACTGTGGGAAGCTAGAGAGGAAATGGCAGGAGTCCTAGCTGAGACGTACATGGTTGAGGTACCTGAAGACCAGAAGGTGGGTAATTTTGTTCCTCTATTTGAGAAGAGCTGCAAAGGAAAAGCCTGGAACTGAAGCCTGACATGCATGGGAGTCAAGTTACTGAGAGGGCTTTGTCAGATAAGATATATGTGCATTTAGAAATATGGGGGTTGACCAGGGAAAGTCATCATGGTATTATGCATCCAGGAGACATAGGTTTCAGGTGAATGGGGAAAGATTTACTAGGAACCTGAGGGGCAACTTTTCCACTCAGAGGGTGGTTGGCATATGGAGCGAGCTGCTAGATGAGGTAGTCGATGCAGGTATTATAACAACATTTAAAAGATATTTGGGCAGGTACGTGGATAGGTTCAGAGGGATATGGGCTGAATGTGGGCCTGTGCAACTGATGTCGAGGTGGCTCAGATGTGGGTCAGAAGGGACTGGGTAAGGGAAGGCAGGATGGGATGAAGCCTTCTTGTGTGTATCTATGAGATCAGGGTATTTGGATATGTATCCTGTGGGGTAGGAGAAGGCGGGAACAATGGGTCCGGGTGCGGACGTGGCGTTGAAGGACGAGAAGCCGAAGCAAAGAAGTGGAAGCCAAATAATCGAACAAAAAAAAAACGAGACGCCAAATAACCGAAAGCGAACAAAGCCGAAACGCCAACTAACCGAAAGGGTGGGACGCCTAAAAGCAAACTCATCGAAAGGCCGCTCAGCCGAAAAGTCAAATAACGGACATGACGTCGCCGGGGGGGGCAGGACTTGTCAGCGATTGGTCCAGACCTCCGCGTCTATCACATCACTGGCCGGTGGAGACGGGATGGTCGGGGTCATTTTCCCACACAAGTATTAGGTGACTGGGCAATCTGAACCCGAGCACCAAGTTGTAAGCGGCCGAAGGAGCGCATCCCTCGGGACAGCCCCCACTCTCCCACGGCCACGGCCGCCCTCTGCCTCGTCTCCCCCGTGCGGCCGCACTGTGACGGGCTGTGTGTCGGCAGCGCCGGGTGGAGCAGAGGTGTGGGACAGGCTGGTCCCTCCGTGTGTGAGGAGGAGAAACGTCAGAATTAAAAGACTTTCTTTTAGGAAGGCGACAAGGAGAAATCTCCTTCGTCAGAGGGTGGTGAATCTGTGGAATTATTTGCCACAGAAGGCTGTGGAGGACAAGACAGTGGATATTTTTAAGGCAGAGATAGACAGATTGTTGATTAGTACGGGTGTCAGGGGTTATGGGGAGAAGGCAGGAGAATGGGGTTAGGTAAGAGAGATATATCAGCCGTGGTTGAATGGCGGCGTAGTTTTAATGGGCCGAAGGGCCTAATTCTACTCCTATTCCTTATGACCTTATGAATTCTGGAGACAGGAGAAGTACTCATGACTGGGAGGTGAGACCAGAGAACAAGGTTGGGAGGTGGAGGTCACAGAAGAAGAGCTCAGCATGATGTTGGGATTGGAACTCAATGAGGTGTGGGCACACAGGAACAAAGGTAAGCTGAGTGCTGACCTTGACATTGGAAAGGGGGAGGTGGGAGGTGAGAGGGGGGGGGGGGGTTGTCAAAACCTGAGAGACGCTCACCATATGTTGTGATCCTTCTTGTAAACCTCCTCTGGACCCTATCCAGAGCCGGCACATGTACATTGGTTTCCTGCAGGTGGGTGAAGAAGGCTTTTTGAATACTGATCCACATCAGTCGGGAAACTGAATGTAGAAGTTGGGACTTCATGATCAGCTGGGAATATTGTGTTGAAAGGTAATTTGGACAGATACTGTATATGGATGAGAAAGGTGCGATGGGATATGGGACGAAGACAGGCCATTGTGACTAGCTTTGATGGGACATCTTGGTTGCCATGAAAGAGTGGAGTTAGATGTTTCCATGCTATAGTATGTTTGTACAATTCTGTGGGTTTTTTTCTCTTTACAGGAAACTGCTACTTGTACCAGCATAATCACACTGGAAGTGGACCAAGTTCAAAGCGTTGTAGTTCGGTGCTTTGACACAAACGTGACAACACCAGCTATCACCCCGACCACACCGGTGACCACACCGAGCATTTTAGTTACCACACCGACCACACTTGACACCACAGACAGCACTTTAGTTACCACACCGACCACACTGGACACCACAGACAGCACTTTAGTCACCACACCGACCACACTGGTGACCACACCGAGCACTTTAGTTACCACACCGACCACACTGGACACCACAGACAGTACTTTAGTCACCACACCGACCACACTGGACACCACAGACAGTACTTTTGTCACCACACCGACCACACTGGTGACAACACCGAGCACTTTAGTTACCACACCGACCACACTGGACACCACAGACAGTACTATAGTCACCACACCGACCATAACAGTGACCACACCAACTACCACGACCACCACAACCACGACCACCACACCAACCACGACCACCACAACAACCAAAAAACCCAGAAAACGACCATCATCTTCATCATCATCATCATCATCATCATCATCATCATCCGAAAGCAATGAACGATCAAGGAGATGCACGAGAAAGGTATCTCGAGGATTTTTATTGAATTGATTGCTAAAGAGATGCACGCCTGCAATATCACTTTTATCTATGCAGAAACAACAGCATAAATGTGGTACGCTGATAAGTTTCAGTGTATAAGATAAAGGAAATTATTTGGACTGTTTTACAGAGTTGTACAGCAGAGAAACAACTCCTTTGGCCCACCAATTCCACCAAATCCATGCCAACCTTACTGCCCATCTACACCAATCACAATTGCCTGCATTAGGACAATATCCACCGATGCTGCTTATATAATTGCCTGACCTCAATGGTGCTCAGAACTGAACACAATACACTAATGCAGACTCACCAACGATTTATCGAACTGCAACATGACCTCCCACCTTCTATACTCAATACTTTGACTGATGTAGGTCAAAATGCCGAAAGCCTTTTTGACCAACTTATCTACCTGTGATGCACTTTAAACAAACCATGTGCGTGCACTCCTAGATCCCTCTGCTCTACAACACTCCCCAGAGCCCTGTCATTCACTGTGTAGGTCCTTCCCCTTGTTAGTCTTCCCAAAATGCAACATCTCACATTTCTCTTTATTAAATTCCATCAACCATTCTTCAGTCCACCCGCCCAACCGATCAAGATCCTGCTGCAATTTGTGCCAATCATCTTCACTATCTACAATACCACCCATTATTGTGTCATCTGTAAACCTGCTAATCATATCTTGTACATTCACAACCAAATCAATGATAGAGATGACAAACAGTAACAGGCCCAGCACAGAACTCTGAATCATACCAGTAGGCACAGGCCTCCAGTCTGAAAAGAAAACTTTCACCATCTTGGAACTTCCTTCCATGAAGCCAATTTTCTATCCATTTGGAAATCTCTCCTTGTGATCTAACCGCCCAGAGCAGCCTACCATGTGGAACCTAGTCGAATGCTTTGCTGAAGTCCATATATACAACATCTACATGTCTACCCTCATCAACCTTTGTGGTCACATCTTCAAAGCACTCAATCAGTTTAGTTTATTGTCACATGTACCGAGATACAGTGAAAAGCTTTTGTTGTGCGCCAACCAGCCAGCGGAAAGACAATACATGTTTACTGTCGATCCATTGACAGTGTATAGATACATGATAAGGGGAGTAAGGTGAATGATGTTTAGTGCAAGATAAAGCCAGTAAAGTCCGACCAAAGATAGTCCCAGGGTCTCCAATGTAGACAGTAGTTCAGGACTGCTCTCTAGTTGCCTATTAAGCTGGTAGGCCAAAGTATGTCGTACAACCTTAATTCATAGTGGATTGGTGCTGAGGTAGGATTATGGTTAGGGTTGTAGAGGATGGATCAAGTGTATGATGGTTGATGAAAAGAAGCTGTTCTTGGCATTGGAGGTAACAGTTCTCAGGCTCCTGTGCCTTGGATACATAGAAAAATAGAAAATAATGCAGAAGTAGGCCATTTGGCCCTTCGAGCCTGTACTACCATTGAATATGATCATGGCTGATCATCCAAAGTCAGTACCCGTTCCTGCTTTTCCCCATATCCCTTGATTCCGTTAGCCCTAAGGAATTCTGTTACTGCCTTCGTTGTAATGGTAGGAGCGAGATATTGGCCAGGGTGGGGTGGGACTTTGATGATAATAGCTGCCTTCTTGATGCAGCACTTCCTATAGATCCCTTTGATGGTGGGGAAGGGGGGGGGGTATCTGTACCTCGATGGACCGAGCAACATCTAGAACTTTCTGAAGCCTCTTTCATTCCTGAGAATGTTCTCCATTGTACAGCGGTAGAAGTTGCAAAATAATTACATACAATGTCAACATTTAGAACAGAGGTGAATTCCACAGTACAGGTGCACAACCTTTTATCCGAAGATCCAAATAACGAAAACCTCCGAATAGCGGCCATTTTTGGGGTCCTTGAAGAAAGGTCCTTGAAAACGTTCACCGAGGGCGACTCGCAGAGGTGACAGCGGAACCTCCGGTCGGTCCTCGAAGAAAGGGGAACTAAATCCCCATTCATAAAAGAGAAGGTGAGGGTATATTGCGCGGGAAGGTTAATAATTGACAATATGCTGCGGCCTGCCCGCTGAGTTAAAAAGTTCCCACGGTAGACTCACGATATACAGTGTTTCGTGAGTCTTGCGTGGGAACTTTTTAACTCAGCGGGCAGGCCGCAGCATATTGTCAATTATTAACCTTCCCGCGCAATATACCCTCACCTTCTCTTTTATGAATGGGGATTTAGTTCCCGTTTCTTCGAGGACCGACCGGAGGTTCCGCTGTCACCTCTGCGGGCCGCCCTCGGTGAACGTTTTCAAGCGCAAGCACGGAGATCCCAGATACCCACAGCCAGCAGCAGCCCAGCCCCGCTCCAACTCCAGAGGAAAACTGCAAACTGGCCGGAGACGTCAGGACCACGAGAAGCCGTTCCCCGAGCTGCGCCCCCTCATCGGGACACCGACCCCCAGGCCCACTGCAAGCACGGAGATCCCACAGACCCACAGCCAGCAGCAGCCCAGCCCCGTTCCAACCAAAGATCGTTGGTTCCAACTACAGAGGAACCTGGGTAGCGGATGACGGGGCGCAGCTCGGGGCGTCGTAGGGGTCCATCGGGGAGCGGGTTCCTGTTGGTCCTGACGTCTCCGGCCACCTGCCATCCTCCGGGAACTGTACCGCCCTTGCAGGAGAGTGGGGTTGTTTGCAGTTGCAGAGGGAGGGGGCAAGGGCGGTACAGTTCCCAGTCTCAGCTCCAGTCCAGGGGGGTGGCCGGAGACGTCAGGACCAACGGGACACCGACCCCCAGGCCCACTGCAAGCACGGAGATCCCAGAGACCCACAGCCAGCAGCAACTCCAGCCCAGCCCCGCTCCAACTCCAGAGGAACACGTAGGGGCAGAAGCTGATGGTGTGCAAGGTACGTCTTGTTCTTGGGGTGGCGGATGAGGGGGCGCAGCTCGGGCTGTGGGCAAACTGCCACTTGTCGCCGTAGCGGCCCATCGGGGAGCGGATTCCTCTGGAGTTGGAGGGGGAGGGGGGTATTGTGCTGTTTGATCGCCCCCTGCTATCCCAGGGACAGGGAGACACATCGGCTTTTTAGACTGGTGGGCAATCACTTCCAAAGTTCTGCCCACACAGTCAGTGCACCTCTCCTACACTGCATTTCATACAAACATTTATTCTGCAAGAAAAAACTACATAGAAGACACAAACTCGCGACCGAGTAACTGCCAGGATCGAGGCGCAAACTCGCGACCTAGCTCGGGGATTCAAGAATCCCCGAGCTAGGCCGCCTAAGGGCATGTAGCCCCGCTAGGGTGACATGAGTGCGAGAGTTGATTCAATGCTGCGGGCACATTTACAAATTCAGGAATTCATTCAACACACTGCATTACATACAGACATTTATTCTGCAAGAAAAAACGACATTGAAGACTCAAACTCGCGACTGAGTAACTGCCGGGATCAAGGCGCAAACTCGCGACCTTGCGGATATGAGCCGAGCACTCTACCACTGAGCCAGCCATTAAAATCTACGCTAAAAAATTTCCATTCCGAAGACCGACAAATTCTGAATTACGAAAAGTGTCTGGTCCCAAGGCTTTCGGATAAAAGGTTGTGCACCTGTACTTTCATAAACGTCCACGTATAAAGTCATTGCTTTCTTTGACCAATTGCTTTAATGAAACACTTTATTCTAGAACTATGGCCGAAGGTTTTGCAGGAGAAGTTCTGGCCACCGGAGGAGGAGGGGATTTTCGAGCAGGCAGAAGAAAAATAACAGGCAAAGGAGTGTAACCAGAGTTATTCGTTTTGCTCCGACTGCAGCTCTCAGGACAGAAGTGAATCAAGATAGTAAAATGCAGGTTTGTTAAGTATCAGTTACTTGTCAGCATTTGATGTTGTTTCATTTCGCCCTTCCTTCATAGGTTTGAGGCCATTCGGCCCATCGAGTTGTGAATCTGTGGAATTCTCTGCCACAGAAGGCAGTGGAGGCCAATTCACTGTATGTTTTCAGGAGAGAGTTAGATAGGGCGCTTAGGGCTAACGGAATCAAGGGATTTGGGGAGAAAGCAGGAACGGGATATTGCCATTCAATATGATCATATTGATTAATATGCTGGCTCGAAGGGCTGAATGGCCTATTCCTGCACCGATTTTCTATGTTTCTATGTTTTCCCTGACTTGTAACTTGCTGTGTGCATTTAATGGTTTAATGCACCATTTCATCCTCACATTCTGGTGACTGAACATGTTGAGGAATCTCACCTCCATGTGAACATCATTGGGGAATTTAAACAACGTTTGGGTATCCTTTATAACAACTGATAAGAATTCGAGGCACAAGCTGTCGCCACATGGTCGCCGGGGTGTCGCCTGTATGGTCGTGAGTAGTCTCCTCAGTTGCCCAAAGAGTCGTAGCGTCTTTCTGGTCGCCACTGGATTTTCTTTATTTCTTTATTTTTTTATTTATTATTTATTAGAAGTAAGTACAATACAGTGGTACCTTTTTTCAGGTGCCAAATATATATGAACATAATTCATTCTCTGTCCAACTTCATTTTTTATTTTTTTAAAGGGAGAAATAAGAAAGAAAGAGATGGTAGAGAGTAGAAAAACGTGTAGTGTGTATAAAAAAAGAAAGAGATAGTGAAGAATAGAAATAAGAAAGAAGAGAGAGCAAGAGAGAGATTAGCAAATCAACAATAGGAGATGAGTTTTTATATTGTTTATCATCTTTCACCCAGACCTGAAACAATTGATTTTTACGATACTGTTGCACCACATGAATCCAAGAACTCAATGCATGGAGACCAACTCGTTAAGAATTGATCTTGTTTATCTATTAGGAGGAGTCTCATTTCTTCAATGTGTGCTGTGTCCAACATATTTCTAATTCACATTTTGAGCGTTGGTATAGTTGTATTTTTCCAAAATTTGAGTATGAGTTTTTTTGCAATTATAGACCCATAATTAAAAAATTAATTTTGGGATATGATTAATTTGTTCCCGTCTCCCATTACTCCAAATATAATCATTTCAGTATAAGGTTCCATTTTTATCTTAAATAAATTTGTGATATATCAAAAATATCACACCAAAATTTGTGAAGTTTTGTACAAGAAACAAAAGAATGTGTAATATCGGCATTTTGAGAGAGACATTTATCACAGATGGGAGAAATATTTGGGTAACATTTATTCAGCCTAGTTTTTGAATAATATAATCTATGTAGTATTTTGAATTGAATTAAATTGTGTCTAGCATTAATCGAACATTTATGTATATATTTCAAATACTTTTCCCATGTTTCTGTCGAGATTTTTATCATTAATTCTCATTCCCAGTCTTCTCTAAGTGCCTCTGTTGATGGTAATTATCTATTTAAAATACTGTTATAAAGATATGATATTATTTTTTGTGAGTCAGCCTTAATATTCACTGCTTCTTCCAGTGGATCTAAAATTATAATTTGAAATCTTTGTATATATTTCTTCATAAAATCACATATCTGTAGATATTTAAAATATTGGTTGTTATTCAGTTTAAATGTTAAATTTATTTGTTGAAATGATAACAGATTTCCCATTTCATACATGTCGCCTACCTTTTTAATTCCAAGTCTTTCCCATTGTTTGTATGTTTTATCAATAAGAGATGGTTTAATTACCGGATTATTCACTATTGGTGTTAGCACTGATAGGTTTCTTAATTTTAAAGTTAATTTTATTTGTTTCCAAATTCATATTGTATTATGAATAATTGGATTCTTCTTATATATTGTGTTGTTCAATTTTATCGGGAGAAGAGGATCGCTCCTATATCACACGGAGCACAATCCTCTTTCTCCATTCTTATCCATTCCGTCTGTTGAGGAGAGCTGTCTAACCAGTAAATTATATTCTTAATATGCACTACCCAATAGTAATACAAAAAATTATGAAGTGAGAGTCCCCCAACCTCTTTGGGTTTACACAGATGGTTTCTTTGAATTCTATGTGCTTTATAGTCCCAAATAAAGTTGGTAATATTAGAATCTAATTTAAAAAAAAAAAATTTTGGTATATATATTGGTATGGATTGAAATAAGTATATTATTTGTGGTAAAAAAAATCATTTTTATAGCGTTTATTCTGCCTATTAATGACAGCGGGAGCGTTTTCCAGAAATTAATCAAGGCATTAAATTTATTTAATAGTGGCATAAAATTAGCATTAAATAATGATTTATATCTTCTGGTAATTTGAATACCCAAATACTTATATTTTTCTGTTGCAATTTTAAAGGGAAATTTTAATAGATGAGTCGCTTTCTGAGGCTTTAATGACATAATTTCACTTTTATTCCAATTTATCCTATATCCTGAAAAAGGCCCGAATTCCTCTATTAAATTTAATAAGGACGGGATACTCGTTTGTGAATTTGTAATATATTAAAGTTTATCATCTGCATATAATTAAATTTTATTATTTGAGTCTTTAGTATTATATCCCTGAATATTCGGATGCATTCTTATCCTTTCAGCCAGAGGCTCTATCATAAGGGCAAATAGCAGGAGTGATAATACACATCCCTGCCTATTGCCCCTTGATAATTGGAATTTTGGAGATAACATATTATTAGTTAATATCCTTGCCGTCGGTTTATCATATAATAATTTTACCCATCTGATAAAATTCTCTCCCATATTAAATGTTTGTAGTACTTTGTATAAGTACTGCCACTCTACCTCATCTCTGCATCCAGAGAGACAACTGATAAATCTTCCTTTTCCGTTTTATGTGAATACATTATATTAAAAAGGCGTCTCAGATTATTAGATGATTGTCTTTTAGGTATAAACCCCGTTTGGTCCGGATTTATGAATTTATTAATATATTTACTCTTCTTGCTAAAATCTTTGCTAAAATTTTCTGAAAGTGAAAGTGAATTAAAAAAAAAGTGACTTTAAGGTATTAAAAAAGCGATACCTTAAATACAAGAGGCCACCAATGGTGGCTAAAATTGAATTGACCTCCGTAGTTGGAACTGTACATTGAGTTCCGTCCCCTAGACAGAGTATCATAAAAGACTACAGGCCGTTTCATCTTCTTGTAACAAAAAATTGTCCAGTCAGGAAGAATAATAACAGAAAAAACTTCAGAAATAGAGAGATAGCACAATCAAGCCAGAGGCAAATCAAACCTGTATGTTCAGTTCTGGATTTTCAACATGTTGAACATTCTTCGGAGACAGTCGGCGACAGTTGGTTTGCCGCCAATGAGCGTAGTTTGACTTCTCCTGACGTAGGTGCTGTCGTAGTTGTCGCCAGGTGATGTAGGTTGTCGCCGGTGCTGACTTCAGTTTTCTTTGGTTTTTAAGGTAATGATTCTATTTCAAATTATATGTCGAAGGGGGGTCCAGTCGCCGGTTTTTCGGCGACCTGTTATGACTATGACAGTCGCCAACAGTCGCCTAAAATTAGCCTAAGTGGAACAGGGCCTTAAGGATGCAATGAATGAGAGGCGTGGAACAGATTCAGATTGCATTACATTAAGTTGTTGCTTTTTCTGCCATTTCACAGATACGCCACTGACTTCTGACGGTAGGAGATCTGACAAAGCAGCTCCAGAACTTGAATTGCACAAAAGCCTTCTACAGAGTGTGCTACAATTACTGCCGGGCCTGATTTACTCCTGCATGCAACTGCTGGGATTCTCATGTTTAACGTGAGAGTTCTCTTCCTCTCCTCTGCAATCTCTTTCTTTTCCCTGCAATCCAACGAGTTGTAGCTGCCTGAATGCTACTGGAGACTGATATACAATAAAATATTAGGAAATGTACCAACCTGGATGGGGTCTCATCAGATACTGTGCTTCTCCGGATGTAAACAATCCTATAGCTGTTTTAAACAACTTTTCAAATAGTTTTTCTTGATTTTTCATGGGATATCATTTGGTACGAGAGTTAAAGCAATCATGTCTTGGCACACTAAACAATAGCTTCAACTCGATTCCTTATTAAAAAATTGTGATAATGTAATCTAAAAGGTAGACAAAAATGCTGGAGAAACTCAGCGTGTGAGGCAGCATCTATGGAGCAAAGAAATAGGTGACGTTTCGGGTCGAGACCCTTCTTCAGACTTCTTCATTCTGAAGAAGTGTCTCGACCCAAAACGTCACCTATTTCCTTCGCTCCATAGATGCTTCCTCACCCACTGAGTTTCTCCAGCATTTTTGTCTACCTTCAATTTTTCCAGCATCTGCAGTTCTTTCTTAAACATGCAATCTCCAGGTCATTTTTAGATCCATAAATCAAGATGACAATCAGTTCACATATGTTGTATCTATTTCTTTAGCTGGGTAAGACTTTTAACAATATGTTGGCAATATCTTGTGATCTGTACTTAATAAATTATAATAAAATATGTTTATCACAACCTTTCAATGTCTTACAAGTTTATTCAGGGGTGGAATTAACCATTGAAGCTTCAACTACCTCCTCTAACAGCTCTTTCCACACACCTACCAAACTGTGTGTAAAAAACTTGACCTAGTGGGAGGGAGGAACTGAAGAGAATCCACATTAGTCAGGAAATGGTGTTAGGTAAACCATTGGGACGGAAGGCAGATAAATCCCCAGGGCCTGATGGTCTGCATCCCAGAGAACTCAAGGAGGTGACCCTAGAAATCGTGGATGCATTGGTGAACTTTTGTCAATGTTCTATAGACTAGATCACTTTCTGTGGACTGGATAGGTAATGTAACTCAATTTTTTCAGAAAGAAGGGAGAGAGAAAACAGGGAATTATAGACCAGTCAGCCTGACATCGGTAGTGGGGAAGTTGCTGGAGTCGATTATTAAAGATGTTATAGCTGTGCCTTGGGATAGCAGTGACAGGATCGGTCAAAGTCAGCATAGATTTATGAACGGGAAATTATGCTTGACTAATCTTCTGGAATATTTTGGGGATGTAACAAGTAGAATGGATAAGGGAGAGCCAGTGGATGTGGTGTATCTGGACTTTCTAAAAGCCATTGACAAGGTCCCACACAAGAGATTAGTGGGCAAAATTAGAGCACATGTTATTGGGGGTAGGGTATTGACAAGGTTGGCAAACCGGAAGCAACGAGTAGGAATTAACGGGTCCTTTTCAGAATGGCAGGCAGTGACCAGTGGGGTGCCGTAAAGCTCAGCGTGGGACCCCAGTAATTTACAATTATGTGGATAAATGTGAGGTTATCCACTTTGGTGGCAAGAACAAGCAGGCAGATTATTATCTTATCTTATTATAATTCTGTAACCAAGACCTAGTTTGTTTCCTATTCAAGTCTTTCTGTCTCTCTGAAGGCACATTTCTGTAATTAAGGCTTAGTTTTACTGTTGATCAAGTTTCTATGTATTCTTGCCAGCTGAGAATGTAAAAGCTGTACCGCTGTGCTCAAGAGATCAGCTTTGACTGGACTCCCCGTGCTCACAATTTCTAATAAATCGCTTGTTACTTTGAACACCAACTCCGCATGGCCTTCCCATTTGTTCCTACACTGTGTGGCTTCTTTAGCACTCTGTCGACTTGTGTTGCCCCTTTCAGAGAGCTGTGGACATGGACTTCATGATCCTTCTACACATGATCCCTCTATAATGCTGTTATGGATCATGGCATCAACTATATATTTTCCCCATACATACTGTATTACCTCTCAACATCCATCAGCTCACACACAAACTCTCTGACCAAAACCTCTAAATGGTAGCTCTCCATGTAGATCCTCACAATGCTGGCTCTCATCACAAGGAACTAAAGAGATTTCATAAACACTTTGACTCCCCTTCCCACACTGACCTTTCTGTCCTGGGATAGACACAAAAAGCTGGAGTAACTCAGCAGGCCAGGCAGCATCTCTGCAGAGAAGGAATGGGTGACGTTTTGGGTCGGGACCAGTCTGAAGGTTTAGGTGAGATTTAATAGGAACTGGGGGGTAACCTTTTCACACAAAGGGTGGTGGATGTATGGAACAAGCTGCCATAGGAGGTAGTTGAGCCAGGGACTATCCCAACATTTAAGAAACAGTTAGACGGGTACATAGATAGGACAGGTTTGGAGGGATATGTGCCAAACGCGGGCTGGTAGGACTAGTGTAGCTGGGACATGTTGGGCGGTGTGGGCAAGTTGGGATGAAGGGCCTGTTTCAATGCCGTATCACTCTTTGACTATCACTTTATACAGTGAAAAGCTTTTGTTTGTGTGCTATTCAGACAAAGAAAAGATTCTACATTAATGCAGTCACGCCACCCACAGTGCAGAGTATACAGTAAACAAAACCCATTCCAGAATCCTATTGTGCTTTATACCAACATTCATTTTTCAAAATATTTATTTATTTATTTATTTTTTATTTGTTTATTTTATTAGAAGTTAATGCAATACAAAACAAAACAGTGGCACCTAATTTTAGGTGCCAACTATGTCATACCGTAATCCATTCTATGTACAACCTCTAGTTTTATGTTATGAGAAGGAAGTAAGCAAGACAAGAAAAAGAAAACAATAGAAAGGGGAAAAAGTGGAAAAATAGATGGTAGAGAGTAGAAAAACGTGAAGTGTGTATGTAAAAAATAAAAAATAAAAAAAGAAAATTAAAAAGAAAAAGTGGAAAGTAGAAATAGAAGAGAAGGCCCCTTAAAAGAGAATTTTTCAAATCTATATTCGGAGATGTAGATCTATCCACGTCATGAACTGAAATCAGCAATCCTTATGGTACCGCTGCATCAAATGATTCCAAAAAGTCGATGAAAGGAGACCAACTCCTTAAGAATTGGTCATATTTATCTATTAGTCGGAGTCTCATTTCTTCAAGGCGTGCTATGTCCATCATATTCCTAATCCACATTTTAACAGTTGGTATGGTTGTATTTTTCCAAAATTTAAGTATAAATTTCTTTCCAATTATTAACCCATAATTAAAAAAAACATTTTGGTCTTTATTTAAATTGGTATCTTCTCCTATTATTCCAAATATAATCAATTCCATTTTGGTTTCTATTCTTGACTTGAAGAGCTTTGTAAATATATCAAATATATCACTCCAAAATTTATTCAACTTTGTACATCCTACAAATGAATGTGTTATATTAGCGTTTTGAAACAAACATTTATCGCATCTGGGAGAGACGTTTGGATAAAATGTATTCAACATTCTTACTGACGGAAATTAGCTTTCATTTATTGAACTATTT
Source organism: Amblyraja radiata (assembly GCF_010909765.2). Lineage (NCBI taxonomy): Eukaryota > Metazoa > Chordata > Chondrichthyes > Rajiformes > Rajidae > Amblyraja > Amblyraja radiata. Next base: position 7,938,124 of record NC_045962.1, on the reverse strand, counting down.
AAAAACTCTTTGCTTTAATGTTACCCCTGGCTATTCATGCAAATTCCTCCAGTCTCAAAAATGACCAAGGCAACCTATAGTCAACCTCTCTCCCCCTTCTCACTCTCCTCCGTCTCCACCTGCGGGAACGTCCCACAGTCACTGACCATGATGCACCACCAACGGACCCCAACCCCCACTCAGGGTGATTTCCCCCTCCCTCCGTGACTGTTGGACGCTCCTGCGGGTGGAGATGGAGGAGAGAGAGAAGGGGGAGAGAAGGGGGGGGAAAGAAGGGAGGGGGGGGGGGGGGAGAGAAGAGGGAGAGAGAAGGGGGGAGAGAAGGGAGAGAGAGAAGGGAGAGAGAAGGGGGAGAGAGAAGGGGGGAGAGAAGGGGGAGAGAAGGGGGAGAGAGAGAAGGGGGAGAGAGACAAGACGAGAGAGAGAAGGGGTGAGAGAGAAGGGAGGGAGAGAGAAGGGAGAGAGGGGGGGAGAGAGGAGGGGAAGAGAGATGAGAAGAGTGGAGAGGTAAGGGGGGAGAGAGAAGGGAGAGAGAGAAGGGAGAGAGAGTGGGGGAGAGAGAAGAGGGGAGAAGGGAGAGAGAGAGTGGGAGAGAGAGAAGAGGAGAGAGAGAAGTGGGAGACGGGAGCATGGGGTCCAAGCTATAGGTGATTCGGCAATCTGAACCCAAGCACCAAGTTGAAAGCGTCCGTAGGTGTGTATCCCTCGGGTCCACCCCCACTCTCCCACGGCCTCCCACCGCGGGCTGCGGGTCGGGTGGAGCGGAGGTTTGGGACAATATTCATGCCTTCACAGTGATGTGATGGACGCGGGGGTCTGGACCAATCGCTGACAAGTCCCGCCCCCATCAACGTCATGTTCGTTATTGGACGTTTCTGTTGAGCAGCAGTCAGTTCGTCGGCCTGTAGGTGACGCCGCCTTTCGGGTAGGTGGCGTTTCGACAGAGCGGCCATTCGGTAAGTTTGCTATTAGGCAACGCAGCTTTTCGGATCCTTGGGATTTAGGCGTCCCGCCCTTTCTGTTAGTAGGAGTCTCGTCTTCAGACTCTTTCAGTTTATTGTCGTTTCGGCCTTGTTTCGACTTCTTTGCTTCGGCTTCTTGTCTGTTGGCGCCATGTCCGGGCACCCTTAAATGCAGCCTCACCAATATCTTATACAACTGCAACATGACCCCCCCCAACTTCCATACTCAATACTCTAACTGACAAAGGCCAAAGTTCCAAAAGCATTTTTGACCACCCTATCTACGAGCGATTTTCCAAAATTTAACACCTCACATTTCCCTGTACTAAATTCCATCAACGATTCCTCCGTGCACCTGGCCAATCAATCCAGATCCTGCTGCAAATTTTCAGAACCATCTTCACTATAAGGAAAACCACCCACTTTTGTATCATCAGCAAACTTGCTAATCTTGCTCTGTATGTTCTCATCCAAATCATTGATGTAGATGACGAACAGTAACGGGCCCAGCACCGAACCCTGAGGCACACCACTAGTCACAGGCCTCCAGTCCGAGAAGCAACCTTCCACTATCACCCTCTGCTTCCTTCCATGGGGCTAATTTGTTATCCATTCAGCTATCTCTCCTTGGATCCCATGGATCTAAACTTCCAGAGCGGCCTACCATGCAAAACCTTGTTGAATGCTTTGCTGAAGTGCATATATACAACATCTACAGCTCTGCCCTCATCGACCTTGGTCATATTTTCAAAAATGCGATTAGATTCGTGGGACACGACCTCCCACGTACAAAACCATGCTGACTATCCTAATCAGACCAGGTCCATCTAAATGCCTGTTTATCCTATCCCCCAGAATACTCTTGAATAACTTTCCAACCACAGATGTTCAGCTCATTGTCCTAAAGTTCCCAGCATTTTCCCTGCAGCCCTTCTAGAATAGAGGCACAACATTTGCCACCCTCCAGTCTTCTGGTACCTCGACTGTATTTATATCTGATCAGGCCTTGGAGATTTGTCTACTTTCATACACGATTTACCTTCAGCATCTCTTTGACTGTAACAACTGACTGATCTCAAGACACTTCCAATGATGGCCCAAGTTCCACTGACCTCCTATCTTTCTCCACGGTAAATACGGGTGCTGTCTGTACAGAGTTTGTATATTATCCCCATGACCATGTGGGTTTATTCCGAGATCTTCGATTTCTTCCCTCACTCCAAAGACGTACAGGTTTGCAGGTTAATTAGTTTGGTGTATATGTAATTTGTTCCTAGTGTGTGCCGGATGGTGTTAATGTGCGGGGATCGTTGGTCGGTGTGGACCCGGTGGGCTGAAGGGCCTGTTTCTATGCTGTATCTCTAAACAAATCTAAACTGATCTGCTGTTCCACGTGTGGACTCCGATATATCGGCGAGAACAAGCGCAGGCTCGGCAGTCGTTTCACTGAACACCTTCGCTCAGTCCAACTAGGCCTACGTGATCTCCGGGTTGCTAAACATTTTAACTCCCCTCCCATTCCCACACTGTTGTTTCTGTCCAGGGCCTCCTCCATTGTCAGAGTGAGGCCCAATGCGAATTGTGCCTCTATTCAAGAAGGGCTGCAATGCAAATTGGAGGAACAGCACCTCACATTTCACTTGGGTAGCTTACACCCCTGCGATATGAATATTGACTTCTCTAACTTCAAGTAACCCTTGCTTACCCTCTGTCTCCATCCATCCTCCAACCTAATCATCCTGCTAGTTTCACTGTTTGTTCCCTTCATTATCACATCTTCCACAGCCATCACGGGCTCCACATTTTCATGCCTCTAGTTCCCCTTTGCCGTGACTCAGTCTCAAGAAGTGTCTCGACCCAAAACGTCACCTATTACATTTCTCCTGAGATGCTGCCTGACCCGCTGGGTTACTCCAGCTCTTTGTGTCTATCTTCAGTGTAAATCAGCATCTGTAGTTCCTCCTATACTGCTTGCAATGATTCATGGTTGTGGCCACCTTGTGACCTCTTTTCCCTCTCTTTGGTTTATCTTCCTGGCCCATGATACTATTGCAAGGAAGGTATATTCCAAGGTAGACCCAAAATGCTGGAGTAACTCAATGAGTGAGGCAGCATCTCAGGAGAGAAGGAATGGGAGACGTATCGTGTCTCAACCCGAAACATCGCACATTCCTTCTCTCCTGAGATGCTGCCTCACCTGCTAAGTTACTCCAGTATTTTGGGTCTGCCTTCGATTTAAACCACCATCTGCAGTTAGACAATAGACAATGTCTTGAAAGCATCCAGAGAACCTGCCTCCACCACCCCCTGAGGCAGAGAATTCCACAGACTCACAACTTTCTTACATAAGGCATATTCCACATCTGAACTCAAATATAAAACCTCCTGGCCGGCTCTCAGCCCTCCTTTCAGTATTTTCAGGAAGATTGCGACATCCTAACCAGGAATGTTTACTTTAGTTTAGTGTAGTTTGGAGATATAGGATGGAAACAGGCCCTTTGCTCCAATGAGTCCACGCTGACCAGCGATCCATACACTAGTTTTATCCGACACACCAAGGATAATTTACAGTAGACAAGCAACCTACAAACCTGCACGTCTTTGGAGTGTGGGAGGAAACCGGAGATCCTGGAGAAAATCCACGCGGTCACAGGGAGAACTTACAAAATCTATACCGACAGCACACGTAGTCAGGATCAAACCTGGGTCTCTCGTGCTGTGAGTCAGCAACTCTACCGACCAGTGAAGGCTTTCCTTACCGAATGGCTTCATTAACATAGATAGACACCAAAAGCTGGAGTAACTCAGCGGGACCGTCTCAACCCGTAACGTCACCCATTCCTTCTCTCCTGAGATGCTGCCTGTCCCGCTGAGTTACTCCAGTATTTTGTGTCTATCTTCGGTTTAAACCAGCATCTGCAGTTCCTTCTTACAAATAGGCTTCATTACCATTCTATATACTTGCATTGCCACTTACAGAGGGCTGTGGACTTGGACTCAATATCCTTCTATACACAAAGATGCGGCACGGTAGTGCAGCGGTAGATTTGTTACCTTGTAGCGCCTGCAGCGCCAGAGACCCGGGTTCGATCCCCTAATTAATTGGCTTCAGTAAAAAAAAATTGTAAATTGTCCGTAACGTGTGTAGGATAGTTTTAGTGTATGGGTGATCACTGGTTGGCGTGGACTCAATGGGTCGAAGGGCCTGTTTCCACGCTGTATCTCAAAACTAAACTAAACTAAAACTGATACAGGGATGGAAGGAGAAGAGGAGAGAAGCATCTAGATGAACTGTGATATTTTTTGTCAATGCTGTGTATAATATTCCATAAATAATAATAATTTGATAATATTGTTTGTCATTATTTGCTGATTCTACTTCTGCTAACTGATCCAGCAAAATGTGCAGGCATTGAAGATAGACACAAAATGCTGGAGTAACTCAGCGGGACAGGCTGCATCTCTGGAGAGAAGGAATGGGTGACGTTTCGGGTCGAGACCCTCCTTCAGACCAATTGTAGTTTACCGTGGATCTCAGATGCTTGTTTTCTCGTTAAAGGGCAAGAATTGAAATTCTAACACAGAGAGTGGCGATACAGTACTCCAGCAGTATTTAATCCTGAAGGACAGAAGTGGCTGAATATGCAATTTCAGCGTCGTCCCAAAAGGAAGTTTCAAAACTGGTCCTGAAGACAAAGACTAAAAAAACAGAAATGGAGGACCTTCGTACTTTTATTTCAAGATAAATCTCAAGTATAAAGGAAGAACTGAAAAACTTCAAAGAAGAAATTTCAGCCTCGGTTCAGTTCGAGAAGAATTGTTTACCTGGAAGGAAGAAATGTCTGAAAAATTAAATCAACAAATGGAAGAGGTAAACGTTAAACTTAATTTGATGGAATCGAACTTTAACTCTAGGTTGGATCCCATTATCGATACAGTAAATCAGCACACTGCAGCTATAACTGAATTAGAGTCAATTGCCTACACAAGTGCTGAAACTACAAAAATAATTCTTCCCGAGACCAAGCGTTTAACAGATTTATTGAATAAAGTGACTGAAAAATGTATTGACTTGGAGGGACGTCAGAAATGCCAGAATCTAAGAATTGTTGGTGCTAAAGAGGGCAAAGAATGAAATAAAAACCTTCGTGACTTTGCTGCAGATCTTTTACAAAAAGTTTTAAATTTAGATAAAAAGCCTCTACTAGGTCGGGCACACAGAGCATTGAGACCTCGTCCAAGTGCTAGCGCCCCTCCCAAGACAACTGACACTGAAGATGCATTATGACCACGTTTTGGAAGACATCTTGTCAACAATTGCTGGCAACAGAAATCTTTCATTTGAAGGCGACTGGATCAGTATTTTCAGAGACTATCCTGTAGAGGTCGTTAAGAGAAGAGTGCTTTTCAATGAGACAAGTGGAATCCTTAAGAAGATACCAAATTTGAGATATGGACTGATGTACCCTGCAAAACTGAGTCACCTACAAGCAGAAGGAACATTTCTTCACCGATTACAAGAAAGCATTGGAGTTCGCCCAGGATATTGAGACTGATGTTTGAACATTACCTCCACGGTGTCATCACCTTGCAGAGAACAAATGGAACTTTAAATTGTTATACTCAAGGACTAATGATAGTTGACAACAATAGCTAAGCAAGTTGTCTTGCTATTGATTTGCAACCTTTATTATTTAGTACTAATCATAGACCAAATTGTGACAGCCCATTGTTCTTCAAGAAAACACTTAACACTATTCCGGAACTTACACAATATAATTTGATAATTGGTAGAGACTTAAATTGTACATTAGATTCTTACCTAGATAGATCATCAGTACAAAGGAAAATAAAATCCAAGGCAAGTGAATTATTAAATTCATATATTAATAACACCAACATCAAAGATATCTGGAGAATAGAAAATTCATCTGGACGAGAATATTCATTTTACTCACCGGTACATAAAACTTATTCAAGAATCGACTATTTGGTTAGAAGAGTGCAAAGAAAGGAAGAACACTACATCTACAATCAGTGTAGTTAGTGATAGCCACACTAAACCTATCCCATATACTTATAATTCGAAATATCATAATATTATAATCTCGGATCATGCACCTTTAACATTCATGGTTTAAACTAAATTGAATGACCGAGAAGCAGACACAATGGAGACTTAACCCTCAAATGTTAAATGATGAAGCATGCTACGAATATCTTATAAGCGCGGAGCAGCCATCTTGGTGAACGGCCGCTAGCCAGCAGCCGTCCGTTTTAAATTCGTTTTTTTAATAGTTTTTTGTGAGTCCTGTTTTTTTGTTTGTAGGGGATATGGGCTTTTTAATGTGGGGGTAGGTGTGACTATATATTTTTCGGTCCCTACCTGGTCGGTGTGGCAGCCTTTTCTCTGGGCTGTCCGTCGACCCGTCCTCGTGGCCTACCAGCGGGCTTGGAGCGCCGTTTCCTGGCGGGGACCGCCCAGCACCTCGGCCTCGGCGGCGGCACAGCATTGGAGCGCTGGAGCGGAGCGGAGTGGAGCGGGCGATGCCTTGCCTGGGTCGCCGTGCTGGAGCTCTGGCGAACTGGACCGCCGAGAGCAACATCTCCGGGCTGCGGGTCTGCGGAGTGGAGAGGCGGCGCCGACTTTTTCATCGGGAGCCTGGGAGCTCCAAACCGGCGCGGCCTTGTCGGCTTCGACAGCCGCGGACTCCAACCAGGAAGCGGCCGTTCCAGGTGGCCCAGCCGCCGAAAGGACTCTCCCGACGCCAGGGCAAGACCACCCGGTGAGAACGGCCAGGGACATCGGGCCTCCGTAGAGGCAATTGTGGTGGCCTCAATAGGCCTGACTTTGGGGTGAACATGGGGTGGGGACTGGACATTGTGCCTTCCTCCACAGTGCTATCCACTGTGGGGGATGATTTTTTTTTGTCTAATTGTAGTCCTGTGGGTCTGTGTCCAAGATGGCTGCCATGAAGAGAGAGTGGACGCTGGTGCGCTTTGGCTGCCGCTGCTCTCTCTTCACACTGTGTTTTTGATTTTCTGTTTTTGGATTGAATTCTGTTTTTAATTTGTGTCTCTGTGATGTCTTTATTACTTGTTATATTCCGATTATATGTTATTCCAATTACTATGTAAGGTGTCCTTGAGATGTCTGAAAGGTGCCCATTAAATAAAATTTATTATTATTATTATTATTATAACACAGATTAATATGTTTTTCGAGACGAATGACCGCCCTGAAACATCTGTCTCCCTTCTTTGGGGAACATTCAAAGCATTTGTACGAGGAGCATTAATCTCCTCTCAAGCCTTCCATAATAAAAAGAATCGAGCTAAACAACATGTATTAGACAAGGAAAGAAGGCAATTAGATATAGAGAATGCGGCTGTCTATGATAAAACATAATAAAAACGCTGCACTTAAATGTAAGTTAAATCAAATATACTCAGATCAAATCAAAATACTTTATCAACACACTAAACAACTACAAATTGAATTTGGTGATAAACCACAAAAACAATTAGCCCGTCAACTTCGTAACCTGAATGAGGAAAAAACAATTCATAAAATTAGATCAGATATGGGAGAAACACTAACATTGCCGAAGGATATCAATGACAGATTTTTACAATATTATTAAACACTTTATTCAGCCAAAACGACAGATTGTCCTGAGAGAATGGAAACATTCTTACAGAAATGTAATCTTACTGTCTTAGATCTGAAAGAGAGAGAATTATTAGGTGCTGAAATATCAGTAAAAGATATTGAAGTCCATTAGATCTTTGAAAAACAGAAAGGCCGCAGGCCCTGATGGTTTAAACTCTGAATTTTATAAAAGATTTAATGATTTGATCTCTCCACGTCTACAGACATTATATAATTATGCTATCACTCAACAGAAACTGCCAGAAATTCTAAACGAATCAACAATGACACTTATACCAAAAACGGATAAGGATCTTGAGGATCCAGGTTCATATAGAGCAATAGCTCTTTTAAACACTGATCAGAAGATATTAACTAAAAATTTAGCCCATAGATTAAGTTTAGTGATTCATAAATTAATACATCCCGATGAAACAGGTTTTATTCCAGAATGTTATTCATTTTATAATCTGAGACCATTATTTAATATTATATATTCAAATAGAATAGCTAATGTAGATTTAGCAGTCATCTCGTTAGATGCTGAAAAAGCATTTGATCAGGTGGATTAGCCCTATCTATTTTGTGGGACCAGTGTAGCTGGGACATTGTTGGCCGATGTGGGCAAGTTGGGCTGAAGGGCCTGTTTCCACACTGTATCACTCTGTGACTCTATGATCATTGCCTTCTGAAGGACAAAGGTGAATAGAAGAATGCCAGCCTGGTCAATGATGCCGATCTCGCTTATGTGAACACGGCTGAGATACCCAATGACCACTACATACCTTCTGCACCTTGGATTTCATAAACATGAAAACTCCCATTGTTATTCTGTCGCAATATAGTAAAAGTAATTAGCATGGAACGCATTGATTACAAAACAAGAAGTTGATGCGTCACTTTGTCCAAAATAAATCTTTCAATCATGCTTTTGATAATTGGCAAGAATTCCTGCGACATGATGGAGTTGAGTAATTTCCTTGTTCTCTATTTACATCATTGTGGTATTAATCGTGGGATTGTTTTTTGAGGTCCAGGCTATATAAGTGTGAAATGAAACACTGAAACGAGTGTTACAGACGGTGATGTAGAGAGATAGAGAACACATGAATAAAAGATATGCAAAAAAGTAACGATGATAAAGGAAACAGGCCATTGTTAGCTGTGGGCTAGGTGAAAACGGGTTACAGACAATGAAACTCAACAAGACAACCTTGAATCTGATATGACTTGGTTGGGGGAGGGAATGAGAGAGAGGGCATGCAGGGGTTACTTGAAGTTAGAGAAATCAATGTTCAGTATAATATCAGTAGAGGGGATGCAGGAATATACTTAATAAGGAAGTCAGGAAGGGAAAAAGGGGAGGTGAGGTAGATTGACATAAAAAAATAGAAAATCCAAAGAGATTTAAATAAGTATATTGTGAAAAAGAGTAACTAGGGAGAGAATAGGGCATCTCAAAGAGGAACATGAACATCTATTTGTGGAGCTGCAGGAGGTGGGCAAGGTCATCGATGAAAATTTCACCTTTGTGGAGAAATATATTGAAACATAGAAAATAGGAGCCGGTTAATTGTTGGTTAATTGGCTTAGTGTAAACATAACATTGTCCCTAATGTGTGTAGGTAAGATAGTGTTTATGTGTGGGGGTCACTGGTCGATGCGGACTTGGTGGGCTGAAGGGCCGTATGTCTAAACTAAACTAAACTAAACTAAACTAAACTAAACTAAACTAAACTAAACTAAACTAAACTAAACTAAACTAAGCTAAACTAAATCTTAACAAAATAAAATAGAGAATTTTTCATTAGTATAAAAATAATTACTGTTTCTCATGCCATAGTATTGCAACAGAAGAAAAGTGCCCACAGAAACTATCTGAACGCAAGCAATAGAAACTCATATGGATTAACAGTTGCTGCTTGTGCAACCAAAGTAAACATTATCTCACTGTAGCATTAATTGTAGCGACAGTGTGAAACAGTAAATGTTTTATACTAATGAAAGTTCTCTATTTTATTTTGTTAAGATTTAGTTTAGCTTAGTTTTGCTTAGTTTAGTTTAGTTTATTATCTCAATGGGGTTAGGTTATGTAAGGGGGAGGTGCAGCGAGACCTGGGTGTCCTTGTACACCGGTCACTCAAAGTTGGCGTGCAGGTACAGCAGGCAGTGAAGAAAGCTAATGGAAAGTTGGCCTTCATAACAAGAGGATTTCAGTATAGGAGTAGAGAGGTTGTTCTGCAGTTGTATAGGGCTCTGGTAAGACCGCATCTGGAGTATTGCGTACAGTTTTGGTCTCCTAATTTGAGGAAGGACATCCTTGTGATTGAGGCAGTGCAGCGTAGGTTCACAAGATTGATCCCTGGGATGGCGGGACTGTCATATGAGGAAAGATTGAAAAGACTAGGCTTGTATTCACTGGAGTTCAGAAGGTTGAGGGGGATCTTATAGAAACATATAACATTATAAAAGGACTGGTCAAGCGAGATGCAGGAAAAATGTTCCCAATTTTGGGCGAGTCCAGAACCAGGGGCCACAGTCTTAAAATAAAGGGGAGGCCATTTAAGACTGTGAGAAAAAACGTTTTCACCCAGTGAGTTGTGAATTTGTGGAATTCCCTGCCACAGAGGGCAGTGGAGGCCAAATCACTGGATGGATTTAAAGATAGTTAGATAGAGCTCTTGGTGCTAGTGGAATGAAGGGATATGGGGAGAGGGCAGGCACAGGTTATTGATTGGGGACGATCAGCCATGATCGCAATGAATGGCGGCGCTGGCTCAAAGGGTCGAATGGCCTCCTCCCGCACCTATTTTCTATGTTTCTATGTTTCTATGTGTGTATGTAAGCTTTACATTTCTGACGGGAATCTCATAGAAGGTAAACTAGCCGCCATGTATATCTCAATAGCCAGTGTATTATCTTGTCGATGCTTCCACTATTCACTGCAAAGAAAGCTCATTAATGCCTCTACTTCCTCAGAAGTTAGAGGAGGTTCGAAATGTCGCCAAATACCCTTTAAAGCTTCTACAGGTGTGCAGCGGAGAGCATATCATGCTGGTTACACATGTTCTCTACTGAACTATTAACTCAAGCACCCAAGTTAGAAGAAAGCTGCTGAAAGTGGATGACATTGACCTGGTCCATGGCATGGTATTGATTCCCCCACCATCAAAGTGACCCATAGTAAGTTATGCCTTAGAAAGTCAATGGTTATCATCAAGGACCTCTACCACCTTGGCCATGCTCTCATCTCATGGCTTCTAATGGAAGAAAAGGCTCAGTGACCTCCAAATTAAAGAACAACTTCTTTCCATCATCCATCAGCCATCTTGAACCACAACCTTACTTCAGCTAAGATCTACTATGAACTTTGTCGAGGGTGCACTACGTACTTTGGTAATTTATTGTTTATTGTTTATTGTACATTTATTTGCATGTTGTTGCATTAAGAACAAGTAAGAGTTTCATTGTCCCCCTGCCCAGTGCATTTGACAATGAAACACTCGTAACCCTTGACCCACTGCATCAATGTGCATTGAAGGCCATCTTGAGAAGCAGCAAGTAATGTGATACAAGTGCAGCAAGACATAGGAAATCCAAATAACAATGGTGTCATTGGGAATGTTATTTCAAATACTATTCATTGAGTGTAACATTCTTCTTTGGTTTTTTAGGAGACTATTATAGGAGAACGCCTATTCCTGGTGGTAATAGTTATTGATATCCAGGGAACTGTGTGCCTGAACAACTCTGGTACCGATCCATCACTCTGTGACCTGATACCCATCTTGGATGCTGTGAGTGTTACAACATTTGCTATTCATTTCTCTGTTGTCATCTCTATTGACATAGGTTCATAAGTAAAAGGAGCAGAATTAGGCCAGATGGCCCATCAACTCTACTACAATCATGGCTGATCTGTCTTCCCACAGCACCTGTAGTCAGGATTGAAGCTGGGTCTCTGAAGCTGTAAGGCAGCAACTCTACCATTGCAACACTGTGCCAACCTCTTTCTACCCCTCATTACATACTGCACATTCTGGAATGCGAACCACTGACTACCCTTCCAACACTTTTCACAATCTACCCTTCACCTTCGAGTGATCACTTCTCTTGTCCTAAAAGGGGGCAGAATTCCCGACCTGCTTTGTCTACCTAGCAGTTATGAGGTCAACGCACGCTGTTGAGTAAAACATCAACAGACCCATCACCCTCGTGGTGGAATACGGGCAGAAAATGCTGGAGAAACTCAGGAAATTAGACAGCAGCTGTGGGAAGCAAAAATACAGTCAATATTGCAAGACTGAGGCCATTGATAGAATTGGGAAAAGTGAGGAAAGAAGTTCCACAAAGAAACTTGCATCCAAAACACTTCTTCTTGCGTATGGCGTGCACAGCCTCATGTTGTAGACACCAAAACACTACATCTGTTTGTTTGTGTACGTCGGGTTGATTGCATTATACGAAAACAGGGTGGACCATGTGAAGGCGGCAATCTCCCACCCCACCCAAAATACTAACTCTATTTCTCTTCCCACAGTCACATCGCAAGTAGATAGCGTGGTCAAGAAGGCTTTCAGCACATTGGCCTTCATCAGTCAGAGTCCTAAGTTTAAAAGATACGGGTCATGTTGCTTTTGTAGAGGGCATTGGTGAGGCCACATTGAAAATATTTTGCTCCGTTTCTGTTATCCTGTTATGGGAAAGTTGCTGCTAAGCTAGAAAGGGTGCAGAGAAGATTTAAAAGGGCCTGTCCCACTTGGTGATTTTTTCGGCGACTGCCGGCATCATTGACTGACGTATCAGGTCACTGAAAAAGTCGCGGCGTGAAATGTTCAAAATCTTTCGGCGACCCTGATACGTCAGTCAATGACACCGGCAGTCGCCGAAAAAATCGCCAAGTGGGACAGGCCCTTTACGAAGATGATGCCAGGACTCGAGGGCCAAAGCTGCAGGGAGAGGTTGAGCCGACTAGGACTTCTGTGGAGTACAGGTGGATGAGGGGTGATATTATAGAGGGGTATAAAATTATGAGAGGAATAGATAGGGTGAATGCACAGAGTTTAAGGTGAGAGAGGAAAGATTTAATAGGAAACCGAGGCGCAACATTTTAACATGAAGGGTGGTAGGTGCGTGGAATGAGCTGCCAGGGGAGGTAGTTGAGGCACTATCACAACATTTAAGAAACATTTGGACAGGGACATGGATAGGATAGGTGTAAAGGGTTATGGGCCGAACTCCACACCAAGTCACACAGCACTGTGCAAAATACAAACCACTAGAGGAATCTAGAGATTCACATGTGTCCACAAGAACTGGTTTGTCAACTTGATAGCATTCCTTTCATTATGAAGAAACGTGGTAATGGAATTACACCAGGATTAAGCAAAGAGTTAATTTAATTCTTTGTGGTCTTGAAATCTAGTCAACATCAAACGACGTCACAAAATGGATTCAGGATTGTAAATGTTAGTACAAACATTGAAAAGGAAAAACACACCAACATCTTCAATATTAGAACACATGTCACATATATGTTGCAGTGTTCACTGCAGACATATTATTAGATTTATGTTTCCTACGGGTAATTTCCGTACAATTAGTTGTGCAATCTGATGGAAGTCCAACTCACTCAGTCAAGATGCGAATACACCCTTCAGCCACTAAAAGTATATTTAATATCTTCAGGTGCTCAATTACTTTGTGGGAGAACTGAGTATTGTTTAGAAGGGTTTCGGCCCGAAACGTCGCCTATTTCCTTCGCTCCATAGATGCTGCTGCACCCGCTGAGTTTCCCCAGCAATTTTGTGTACCTTTGAGTATTGTTAAGGGCTGGCTGTGTGTGTGGTGAAACCACGGACTTCAATTAGAACCAACCCCTGAAGATGGATCTTGACTCGAAACGCCACCTATTCTTTTTCTCCAGAGATGCTGTCAGACCCACGTTATGTGTCTATCTTTGGTTTAAACCAGCATCTGCAGTTCCTTCCAACACACCCAGCAGCATCTCATCAGTTGCACGTACCCTGTCATTTAACTGTACATAGTTCTTTGAAGGTCGAGTCGCAGGTAGATAAGGTGGTCAAAATGTCTTTTGGCACATTGGCCTTCATCAATCGGAGTATTGAGTATAGAAGTTGGGAGGTCATGATGCAGCCGTATAAGACGTTGGTGAGGCCGCATTTAGAGTATTGTGTTCGGTTCTGGGCACCATGTTACAGGAAAGATGTTGTCAAGTTGGAAAGGGTGCAGAGAAGTTTTACAAGGATGTTGCCAGGACTAGAGGGTTTGAGCTATCGGGAGAGGTTGAGTAGGCTAGGACTCTATTCTTTGGAGCACAGGAGGATAAGGGGTGATCTGATAGAGTTGTATAAAATCATGAGAGGAATAGATCGGGTAGATGCACAGAGTCTCTTGCCCAGAGTAGGGGAATCGAAAACCAGAGGACATAGGTTTAAGGTTAAGGGGGAATGATTTTATAGGCATTTGAGGGGTAATGTTTTTACATAAAGGCTATTGGATATATGGAACGAACTGCCGGAGGAGGTAGTTGAAGCAGGTACTATCGCAAAGTTTAAGAAAGATTTAGACTGGTGCATGGATAGGAGAGGTTTAGAGGGATATGGGCCAAACGCAAGCAGGTGAGGGTAGCGTAGGTGAGACATGTTGGCCTGTGTGGGCAGGTTGGGCCAATGGGCCTGTTCCCATGCTGTATAACTATGACCCTTTGAGGGCAGCAGAGTGCTCTGGAAGAGCAGATGAAGGAAAATCGAAACATTTATGTTGTGAAGAAGGGTGACTGGAGAGAGAATAGAGGAGCATAAATGTGGAACCGCTGGAGATTGTCAAGGTCATGAATAAATTTGTCCTCTTTACCATGGAGAAAGTCATGAAGACGAGCGGGCTTTGGAAATGTAATAGAAATATCTTGAGGACAGTCCTTATCGCAGCCAATAAGCTGCTGCAAAACCTAAAATGTATAAATGGACACTGTGGGAAGCTAGAGAGGAAATGGCAGGAGTCCTAGCTGAGACGTACATGGTTGAGGTACCTGAAGACCAGAAGGTGGGTAATTTTGTTCCTCTATTTGAGAAGAGCTGCAAAGGAAAAGCCTGGAACTGAAGCCTGACATGCGTGGGAGTCAAGTTACTGAGAGGGCTTGTCAGATAAGATATATGTGCATTTAGAAATACGGGGGTTGACCAGGGAAAGTCATCATGGTATTATGCATCCAGGAGACATAGGTTTAAGGTGAATGGGGAAAGGTTTACTAGGAACCTGAGGGGCAACTTTTCCACTCAGAGTGTGGTGGGGATATTGAGCGAGCTGCTGGAGGAGGTAGTCGAGGCAGGTATTATAACAACATTTAAAAGATATTTGGGCAGGTGCGTGGATAGGTTCAGAGGGATATGGGCTGAATGTGGGCCTGTGCAACTGATGTCGAGGTGGCTCAGATGTGGGTCAGAAGGGACTGGGTAAGGGAAGGCTGGATGGGATGAAGATTTATGTGTGTATCTATGAGATCAGGGTATTTGTATATGTGTCCTGTGGGGCAGGAGAAGACGGGAACAATGGGCCCATGTGCGCACGTGGTGTTGAAGGACGAGAAGCCGAAGCAAAGAAGTGAAAGCCAAATAATCGAACAAAAAAAACCCGAAACGCCAAATAACCGAAAGCGAACAAAGCCGAAACGCCAACTAACCGAAAGGGTGGGACGCCTAAAAGCAAACTCATCGAAAGGCTGCTCAGCCGAAAAGTCAAATAACGGACATGACGTTGCCGGGGGGGCAGGACTTGTCAGCGATTGGTCCAGACCTCCGCGTCTATCACATCACTGGCCGGTGGAGACGGGATGGTCGGGGTCATTTTCCCACACAAGTATTAGGTGACTGGGAAATCTGAACCCGAGCACCAAGTGTAAGCGGCCGAAGGAGCGCATCCCTCGGGACAGCCCCCACTCTCCCACGGCCACGGCCGCCCTCTGCCTCGTCTCCCACGTGCGGCCGCACTGTGACGGGCTGTGTGTCGGCAGCACCGGGTGGAGCAGAGGTGTGGGACAGGCTGGTCCCTCCGTGTGTGAGGAGGAGAAACGTCAGAATTAAAAGACTTTCTTTTAGGAAGGCGGCGAGGAGAAATCTCCTTCGTCAGAGGGTGGTGAATCTGTGGAATTATTTGCCACAGAAGGCTGTGGAGGACAAGACAGTGGATATTTTTAAGGCAGAGATAGACAGATTTTTGATTAGCATTGGTGTCAGGGGTTATGGGGAGAAGGCAGGAGAATGGGGTTAGGTAAGAGAGATATATCAGCCGTGGTTGAATGGCGGAGTAGATTTAATGGGCCGGATGGCCTAATTCTACTCCTATTCCTTATGACCTTATGAATGCTGGAGACAGGAGAAGTATTCATGACTGGGAGGTGAGACCAGAGAACAAGGTTGGGAGGTGGAGGCCACAGAAGA
Source organism: Amblyraja radiata (assembly GCF_010909765.2). Taxonomy (NCBI): domain Eukaryota; kingdom Metazoa; phylum Chordata; class Chondrichthyes; order Rajiformes; family Rajidae; genus Amblyraja; species Amblyraja radiata. The sequence goes on along the minus strand of NC_045962.1, from coordinate 7,922,051 downwards.
AGAGCTCAGCATGATGTCGGGATTGGAACTCAATGAGGTGTGGGCACACAGGAACAAAAGTAAGCTGAGTGCTGACCTTGACATTGGAAAGGGGGAGGTGGGAGGGGGAGGGGGGGGGTTGTCAAAACCTGACAGACGCTCACCATATGTTGTGATCCTTCTTGTAAACCTCTTCTGGACCCTCTCCAGAGCCGGCACATGTACATTGGTTTCCTGCAGGTGGGTGAAGAAGGCTTTTTGAATGCTGATCCACATCAGTCGGGAAACTGAATGTAGAAGTTGGGACGTCATGGTCAGCTGGGAATATTGTGTTGAAAGGTAATTTGGACAGATACTGTATATGGATGAGAAAGGTGCGATGGGATATGGGATGAACACAGGCCATTGTGACTAGCTTTGATGGGACATCTTGGTTGCCATGAAAGAGTGGAGTTAGATGTTTCCATGCTATACTATGTTTGTACAATTCTGTGTTTTTTTTTCTCTTTACAGGAAACTGCTACTTGTACAAGCACAATCACACTGGAAGTGGGCCAAGTTCAAAGCGTTGTAGTTCGGTGCTTTGACACAAACGTGACAACACCAGCTATCACCCCGACCACACCGGTGACCACACCGACCACACTGGACACAACAGACAGTACTTTAGTCACCACACCGACCACACTGGACACCACAGACAGTACTTTAGTCACCACTCCGACCACACTGGACACCACAGACAACACTTTAGTCACCACACCGACCACACTGGACACCACAGACAGCACTTTAGTCACCACACCGACCACAACAGTGACCACACCAACTACCACGACCACCACAACCACGACCACCACACCAACCACGACCACCACAACAACCAAAAAACCCAGAAAACGACCATCATCTTCATCATCATCATCATCATCATCATCATCATCCGAAAGCAATGAACGATCAAGGAGATGCACGAGAAAGGTATCGCGAGGATTTTTATTGAATTGATTGCTAAAGAGATGCACGCCTGCAATATCACTTTTATCTACGCTGAAACAACAGCATAAATGTGGTACGCTGATAAGTTTTAGTGTATAAGATAAAGGAAATTATTTGGACTGTTTTGCAGAGTTGTACAGCAGAGAAACAACTCCTTTGGCCCACCAAGTCCACCAAATCCATGCCAACCTTACTGCCCATCTACACCAATCCCACTTGCCTGCATTAGGACAATATCCACCTATGCTGCTTATTTAATTGCCTGACCTCAATGGTGCTCAGAACTGAACACAATACACTAATGCGGACTCACCAACAATTTATAGAACTGCAACATGACCTCCCAACTTCTATACTCAATACTCTGACTGATGAAGGTCAAAATGCCAAAAGCCTTTTTGACCAACTTATCTACCTGTGATCCACTTTAAACAAACCATGTACGTGCACTCCTAGATCCCTCTGCTCTACAACACTCCCCAGAGCCCTGTCATTCACTGTGTAGGTCCTTCCCCTTGTTAGTCTTCCCAAAATGCAACATCTCACATTTCTCTTTATTAAATTCCATCAACCATTCTTCAGTCCACCCGCCCAACCGATCAAGATCCTGCTGCAATTTGTGCCAAACATCTTCACTATCTACAATACCACCCATTATTGTGTCATCTGTAAACCTGCTAATCATATCTTGTACATTCACAACCAAATCAATGATATAGATGACAAACAGTAACGGGCCCAGCACTGAATCATACCAGTAGGCACAGGCCTCCAGTCTGAAAAGAAAACTTTCCCCAATATGGAACTTCCTTCCATGAAGCCAAATTTCTATCCATTTGGAAATCTCTCCTTGTGATCTAACCGCCCAGAGCAGCCTACCATGTGGAACCTTGTCGAATGCTTTGCTGAAGTCCATATATACAACATCTACATGTCTACCCTCATCAACCTTTGTGGTCACATCTTCAAAGCACTCAATCAGTTTAGTTTATTGTCACATGTACCGAGATACAGTGAAAAGCTTTTGTTGTGCGCCAACCAGCCAGCGGAAAGACAATACATGTTTACTGTCAATCCATTGACAGTGTATAGATACATGATAAGGGGAGTAAGGTGAATAATGTTTAGTGAAAGATAAAGCCAGTAAAGTCCGACCAAAGATATTACCAGGGTCTCCAATGTAGACAATAGTTCAGGACTGCTCTCTAGTTGCCTATTAAGCTGGTAGGCCAAAGTATGTCATACAACCTTAATTCATAGAGGATTGGTGCTGAGGTAGGATTATGGTTAGGGTTGTAGAGGATGGATCAAGTGTATGATGGTTGATGAAAAGAAGCTGTTCTTGGCATTGGAGGTAACAGTTCTCAGGCTCCTGTGCCTTGGATACATAGAAAAATAGAAAATAATGCAGAAGTAGGCCATTTGGCCCTTCGAGCCTGTACTACCATTGAATATGATCATGGCTGATCATCCAAAGTCAGTACCCCGTTCCTGCTTTTCCCCATATCCCTTGATTGCGTTAGCCCTAAGGAATTCTGTTACGGCCTTCGTTGTAATGGTAGGAGCGAGATATTGGCCAGGGTGGGGTGGGTCTTTGATGATAATAGCTGCCTTCTTGATGCAGCACTTCCTATAGATCCCTTTGATGGTGGGGAAGGGGGGGGGGGGGGTGTCTGTACCCTTGATGGACCGAGCAACATCTAGAACTTTCTGAAGCCTCTTTCATTCCTGAGCACCGGAATTACCAAACCAGGCCATGACGCAACCAGTCAGAATGCTCTCCATTGTACAGCGGTAGAAGTTGCAAAATAATTACATACAATGTCAACATTTAGAACAGAGGTGAATTCCACAGTACTTTCATAAATGTCCACGTATAGTCATTGCTTTCTTTGACCAATTGCTTTAATGAAACACTTTATTCTAGAACTATGGCCGAAGGTTTTGCAGGAGAAGTTCTGGCCACCGGAGGAGGAGGGGATTTTCGAGCAGGCAGAAGAAAAATAACAGGCAAAGGAGTCTAACCAGAGTTATTCGTTTTGCTCCGACTGCAGCTCTCAAGACAGAAGTGAATCAAGATAGTAAAATGCAGGTTTGTTAAGTATCAGTTACTTGTCAGCATTTGATGTTTCATTTCGCTCTTCCTTCATAGGTTCGAGGAGCAGATTTAGGCCATTCGGCCCATCGAGTTGTGAATCTGTGGAATTCTCTGCCACAGAAGGCAGTGGAGGCCAATTCACTGTATGTTTTCAGGAGAGAGTTAGATAGGGTGCTTAGGGCTAACGGAATCAAGGGATCTGGGGAGAAAGCAGGAACGGGATACTGATTTTGGTTGATCAGCCATGATCATATTGAATACCGCCATTCAATATGATCATATTGATTAATATGATTAATATGCGGGCTCGAAGGGCTGAATGGCCTATTCCTGCACCGATTTTCTATGTTTCTATGTTTTCCCTGACTTGTAACTTGCTGTGTGCATTTAATGGTTTAATGCACCATTTCATCCTCACATTCTGGTGACTGAACATGTTGAGGAATCTCACCTCCATGTGAACATCATTGGGGAATTTAAACAACGTTTGGGTATCCTTTATAACAACTGATGAGAATTCGAGGCACAAGCTGTCGCCACATGGTCGCCGGGGTGTCGCCTGTATGGTCGTGAGTAGTCTCCTCAATTGCCCAAAGAGTTGTAGCGTCTTTCTGGTCGCCACTGGATTTTCTTTATTTCTTTATTTTTTTATTTATTATTTATTAGAAGTAAGTACTATATAATGGTACCTTTTTTCAGGTGCCAAATATATATTAACATAATACATTCTCTGTAAAACTTCATTTTTTATTTTTTTAAAGAGAGAAATAAGAAAGAAAGAGATGGTAGAGAGTAGAAAATGTGTAGTGTGTATAAAAAAAAAAGAGATAGTGAAGAAGAGAAATAAGAAAGAAGAGAGAGCAAGAGAGAGATTAGCAAATCGACGATAGGAGATGAGTTTTTATATTGTTTATCATCTTTCACCCAGACCTGAAACAATTGATTTTTACGATACTGTTGCACCACATGAATCCAAGAACTCAATGCATGGAGACCAACTCGTTAAGAATTGATCTTGTTTATCTATTAGGAGGAGTCTCATTTCTTCAATGTGTGCTGTGTCCAACATATTTCTAATCCACATTTTGAGCGTTGGTATAGTTGTATTTTTCCAAAATTTGAGTATGAGTTTTTTTGCTATCATTGACCCATAATTAAAAAATGAATTTTGGGATATGTTTAATTTGTTCCCGTCTCCCCTTACTCCAAATATAATCATTTCAGTATAAGGTTCAATTTTTATCTTAAATAAATTTGTGAATATATCAAAAATATCACACCAAAATTTGTGAAGTTTTGTACAAGAAACAAAAGAATATGTAATATCGGCATTTTGAGAGAGACATTTATCACAGATGGGAGAAATATTTGGGTAAAATTTATTCAGCCTAGTTTTTGAATAATATAATCTATGTAGTATTTTGAATTGAATTAAATTGTGTCTAGCATTAATCGAACATTTATGTATATATTTCAAATACTTTTCCCATGTTTCTGTCGAGATTTTTATCATTAATTCTTGTTCTCAGTCTTCTCTAAGTGCCTCTGTTGATGGTAATTATCTATTTAAAATACTGTTATAAAGATATGATATTATTTTTTGTGAGTCAGCCTTAATATTCATTGCTTCTTCCAGTGGATCTAAAATTATAATTTGAAATCTTTGTATATATTTCTTCATAAAATTACATATCTGTAGATATTTAAAATATTGGTTTTTTATTCAGTTTAAATTTTAAATTTAATTGTTGAAATGATAACAGATTTCCCATTTCATACATGTCGCCTACCTTTTTAATTCCAAGTCTTTCCCATTGTTTGTATGTTTTATCAATAAGAGATGGTTTAAATACCGGATTATTCACTATTGGTGTTAGCACTGATAGGTTTCTTAATTTTAAAGTTAATTTTATTTGTTTCCAAATTCGTATTGTATTATGGATAATTGGATTCTTCTTATATATTGTGTTGTTCAATTTTATCAGGGAGAAGAGGATCGCTCCTATATCACACGGAGAACAATCCTCTTTCTCCATTCTTATCCATTCCGTCCGTTGAGGAGAGCTGTCCAACCAGTAAGTTATATTCTTAATATGCACTGCCCAATAGTAATACAAAAAATTAGGAAATGACAGTCCCCCAACCTCTTTGGGTTTACACAGATGGTTTCTTTGAATTCTATGTGCTTTATAGTCCCAAATAAAGTTGGTAATATTAGAATCTAATTTTAAAAAAAAAATGTTTTGGTATATATATATTGGTATGGATTGAAATAAGTATATTATTTGTGGTAAAAAAAAATCATTTTTATAGCGTTTATTCTGTCTATTAATGACAGCGGGAGCGTTTTCCAGAATTTAATCAAGGCATTCAATTTATTTAATAGTGGCATGAAATTAGCATTAAATAATGATTTATATCTTCTGGTAATTTGAATACCCAAATACTTAAAATTTTCTGTTGCAATTTTAAAGGGAAATTTTAATAGATGAGTCGCTTTCTGAGGCTTTAATGACATAATTTCACTTTTATTCCAATTTATCCTATATCCTGAAAAAGGCCCGAATTCCTCTATTAAATTTAATGACGGGATACTCGTTTGTGAATTTGTAATATAGAATAGTTTATCATCTGCATATAATGAAAATTTATTATTTGAGTCTTTAGTATTATATCCCTGAATATTCGGATGCATTCTTATCATTTCAGCCAGAGGCTCTATCATAAGGGCAAATAGCAGGGGTGATAATACACATCCCTGCCTATTGCCCCTTGATAATTGGAATTTTGGAGATAACATATTATTAGTTAATATCCTTGTCGTCGGTTTATCATATAATAATTTTACCCATCTGATAAAATTCTCTCCCATATTACATTTTTGGAGTACTTTGTATAAGTACTGCCACTCTACCTGATCTCTGCATCCAGAGAGACAACTGATAAATCTTCCTTTTCCGTTTTATGTGAATACATTATATTAAAATGGCGTCTCAGATTATTAGATGATTGTCTTTTAGGTATAAACCCCGTTTGGTCCGGATTTATCAATTTATTAATATATTTACTCAATCTTCTTGCTAAAATCTTTGCTAAAATGTTCTGAACTGTATTTAATAGTGATATGGCTCTATATGAGCCTGGTTCTTCTAGATCTTTATCTTATTTTGGTAAAAGCATAATTGTAGATTCTGCTAGTGTTTCTTGTAGTTTATTTTCGGTAAAAGCATGAGTATATAATTTAAGTAAGCGTGGGACCGTTATCTCCTGAAATCTTTTATAAAATTCATTACTAAAACTGTCTGGTCCTGGCGTCTTCCCATTTTTCAATTCTTTTATTGTTTCTCTTATTTCTTCACTTGTAATCTGAGCTCCTAGTTCCTCTTCTTCTAAAATATCCAGTTTTGGCAAATTACAGTTATCTAGAAAATTTATAATTTTACTGTCTTCTATTTTGGTTTTAGATGTGTATACATTTTGATAAAATTGAGCAAACCTTTTATTAATATCCTTGGGTAGTGTTAGTAGTTCACCTTTCTCTGATTTAATTTTAATGATAGTATTTTCCTTTTCTTGTTTTTTCAGTTGCCGCGCTAAAACTTTATGTGGCTTGTCACCAAATTCGAAATGTACCTGTTTTGTAATTTCGAATAATCTTATTACTCTTGCCGATAAAATTCGATTAAGTTTAAATTTCAATAATGTAATCTTATTATGTTTATCTATAGTTGGATCTTTTGCATTATCTAATTCTAATAGTTTAATTTCCTGTTCTAACGTCCGTTGTTCTGTCGTATTCTTTTTATTTTCAAAACTTTGGTATGAAATTATAACTCCTCGGATGAATGCCTTAAAGGTTTCCCATAATAAAGATGGTGAAATACCTGGTGTCTCATTTGTCTCAAAAAAAAAATTGTTGTTTTAAATACTCATGACCTTGTGAGTTATTTAATATTTGTACATTGAATCTCCAAAAAGGTTTTATACCCGGCATTCCCACAACTTTTAATGTAAAAGTCAACGGGGAGTGATCAGAAATAATACTATTGTGATATTTAGGATTAATCGTATATGGAATTAATTTTGTATCCATTAAAAAATAATCAATTCGCGAGTAAGTTTTATGTACCGCTGAATAGAACGAATATTCCCTTCCGGTTGGATTAACTATTCTCCATACATCTGTTATATTAGTATTTTTTATATATGTGTTTAAAAATTCACTAGTCTTAGATTTGGAATTACCCTTCCTTGATTTTATTGATTTGTCTAAATATGGATCTATAACACAATTAAAATCCCCCCCTAATATTACATTTTGGTAATTATGCTCTGATATTATATCCAGAATTTTCTTTAAAAATTGGGGGTTATCAAAATTTGGAGCAATAAATATTTATCATAGTCAGTGGTGTGGAGTAAATTTCTCCCGCAAATATAGTATACATTCCTTCTTTATCAGATATAATATTCTTTAATTTAAATGGTATACCTTTCCGAATAATAATAATAGCCGTACCTCTTGCTTTAGAAGTAAATGACGAGTAGTAAGTTTGACCTATCCAATTTGCCTTCAGTCTCATCTGTGTTTGTTGTTTCGTGTGTGTTTCTTGCAGAAAAGCTATGTCCGAATTTAATGATTTTAACTGGGCCAGAATCTTTCCCCTCTTAATTGGATCATTCGCACCCCTAATATTCCAGCAACAAAATGTGATTCCTCCGTTCTTTATTCGTCTATTGTCTTGCATTGTAAATCAGTTTTGGTGGTTTTGATTCATATGGTGCAGCTAAATACCTCAGGATTTTGGGTGTGGGGTGATCATCCCAGACTTCTGAAGTTGTTTTACATCTCCTCCCTCTATTGAACGTCAATGAAAAAAAGAATAAAGCACATATTGTGTTAGTGATGAAAAAAATTAACATGAACGTGAATTTAAAAAAAAAGTGACTTTAAGGTATCAAAAAAGCGATACCTTAAAAACAAGAGGCCACCAATGGTGGCTAAAATCGAATTGACCTCCGTAGTTGGAATTGTACATTGAGTTCCGTCCCCTAGACAGAGTATCATAAAAGACTACAGGCCGTTTCATCTTCTTGTAACAAAAAATTGTCCAGTGAGGACGAATAATAACAGAAAAAACTTCAGAAATAGAGAGATAGCACAATCAAGCCAGAGGCAAATCAAACCTGTATGTTCAGTTCTGGATTTTCAACATGTTGAACATTCTTCGGAGACAGTCGGCGACAGTTGGTTTGCCGCCAATGAGCGTAGTTTGACTTCTCCTGACGTAGGTGCTGTCGTAGTTGTCGCCAGGTGATGTAGGTTTGTCGCCGGTGCTGACTTCAGTTTTCTTTGGTTTTTAAGGTAATGATTCTATTTCAAATTATATGTCGAAGGGGGGTCCAGTCGCCGGTTTTTCGGCGACCTGTTATGACTATGACAGTCGCCAACAGTCGCCTAAAAATAGCCTAAGTGGAACAGGGCCTTAAGGATGCAATGAGTGAGAGGCGTGGAACAGATTCAGATTGCATTACATTAAGTTGTTGCTTTTTCTGCCATTTCACAGATACGCCACTGACTTCTGACAGTAGGAGATCTGACAAAGCAGCTCCAGAACTTGAATTGCACAAAAGCCTTCTACAGAGTGTGCTACAATTACTGCCGGGCCTGATTTACTCCTGCATGCAACTGCTGGGATTCTCATGTTTAACGTGAGAGTTCTCTTCCTCTCCTCTGCAATCTCTGTCTTTTCCCTGCAATCCAACGAGTTGTAGCTGCCTGAATGCTACTGGAGACTGATATACAATAAAATATTAGGAAATGTACCAACCTGGATGTGGTCTCATCAGATACTGTGCTTTTCCGGATGTAAACAATCCTATAGCTGTTTCAAACAACTTTTCAAATAGTTTTTCTTGATTTTTCATGGGATATAATTTGGTACGAGAGTTAAAGCAATCATGTCTTGGCACACTAAACAATAGCTTCAACTCGATTCCTTATTAAAAAATTGTGATAATGTAATCTAAAAGGTAGACAAAAATGCTGGAGAAACTCAGCGGGTCAGGCAACATCTATTGAGCAAAGAAATAGGTGACGTTTTGGGTCAAGACCCTTCTTCAGACTTCTTCAGTCTGAAGAAGGGTCTCGACCCAAAACGTCACCTATTTCCTTCGCTCCATAGATGCTGCCTCACCCACTGAGTTTCTCCAGCATTTTTGTCTACCTTCAATTTTTCCAGCATCTGCAGTTCTTTCTTAAACATGTAATCTCCAGGTCATTTTTAGATACATAAATCAAGATGACAATCAGTTCACATATGTTGTATCTATTTCTTTAGCTGGGTAAGACTTTTAACAATCTGTTGGCAATATCTTGTGATCTGTACTTAATAAATTATAATAAAATATGATTATCACAACCTTTCAATGTCTTACAAGTTTATTCAGGGGTGGAATTAACCATTGAAGCTTCAACTACCTCCTATAACAGCTCTTTCCACACACCTACCAAACTGTGTGTAAAAAACTTGACCTAGTGGGAGGGAGGAACTGAAGAGAATCCACATTAGTCAGGAAATGGTGTTGGGTAAACCATTGGTATGGAAGGCAGATAAATCCCCAGGGCCTGATGGTCTGCATCCCAGAGAACTCAAGGAGGTGGCCCTAGAAATCGTGGATGCATTGGTGAACATTTGTCAATGTACTATAGACTAGATCAGTTTCTGTGGACTGGATAGGTAATGTAACTCCACTTTTTCAGAAAGGAGGGAGAGAGAAAACAGGGAATTATAGACCAGTCAGCCTGACATCGGTAGTGGGGAAGCTGCTGGAGTCGAATATTAAAGATGTTATAGCAGTGCCTTGGGATAGCAGTGACAGGATCGGTCAAAGTCAGCATGGATTTATGAAGGGGAAATTATGCTTGACTAATCTTCTGGAATGTTTCGGGGATGTAACAAGTAGAATGGATGAGGGAGAGCCAGTGGATGTGGTGAATCTGGACTTTCAAAAAGCCATTGACAAGGTCCCACACAAGAGATTACTGGGCAAAATTAGAGCACATGTTATTGGGGGTAGGATATTGACAAGGTTGGCAGACAGGAAGCAAAGAGTAGGAATTAACGGGTCCTTTTCAGAATGGCAGGCAGTGACTAGTGGGGTGCCGTAAAGCTCAGCACTGGGACCCCAGTTATTTATAATTATGTGGATAAATGTGAGGTTATCCACATTGGTGGCAAGAACAAGAAGGCAGATTATTACCTAATGTTATCTTATTATCATTCTGTAACCAAGACCTAGTTTGTTACCTATTTAAGTTTTTCTGTTTCTCTGAAGGCTCCATTCTGTAATTAAGGCCTAGTTTTACTGTTGATCAAGTTTCTGGGTAATCTTGCCAGCTGAGAATGTAAAAGCTGTACTGCTGTGCTCAAGAGATCAGCTTTGACTGGACTCCTAGTGCTCACAATTTCTAATAAATCGCTGGTTACTTTGAACACCAACTCTGCATGGCCTTCCCATTTGTTCCTACACCGTGTGGCTTCTTTAGCACTCTGTCGACTTGAGTTACACCTTTCAGAGAGCTGTGGACATGGACTTCATGATCCTTCTACACATGATCCCTCTATAATGCTGTTATGGATCATGGCATCAACTATATATTTCCCCCATACATACTGTATTACCTCTCAACATCCATCAGCTCACACACAAACTCTCTGACCAAAACCTCTAAATGGTAGCTCTCCATGTAGATCCTCACAATGCTGGCTCTCATCACAAGGAACTAAAGAGATTTCATAAACACTTTGACTCCCCTTCCCACACTGACCTTTCTGTCCTGGAATAGACACAAAAAGCTGGAGTAACTCAGCAGGCCAGGCAGCATCTCTGCAGAGAAGGGATGGGTGACGTTTTGGGTCGGGACCAGTCTGAAGGTTTAGGTGAGATTTAATAGGAACTGAGGGGTAACCTTTTCACACAAAGGGTGGTGGGTGTATGGAACAAGCTGCCATAGGAGGTAGTTGAGCCAGGGACTATCCCAACATTTAAGAAACAGTTAGACGGGTACATAGATAGGACAGGTTTGGAGGGATATGGACCAAAACACGGGCAGGTAGGACTAGTGTAGCTGGGACATGTTGGGCGGTGTGGGCAAGTTGGGATGAAGGGCCTGTTTCAATGCCGTATCACTCCTTGACTCTATCACTTTATACAGTGAAAAGCTTTTGTTTGTGTGCTATTCAAACAAAGAAAAGATTCTACATTAATGCAGTCAGGCCACCCACAGTGCAGAGTATACAGTAAACAAAACCCATTCCAGAATCCTATTGTGCTTTATACCAACATTTATTTATTTTTATTTATTTATTTTTTTATTTGTATATTTTATTAGAAGTTAATACAGTATAAAACAATACAGTGGCACCTAATTTTAGGTGCCAACTATGTCATACCGTAATCCATTCTATGTACAACCTCTAGTTTTATGTTATGAGAAGGAAGTAAGCGAGACAAGAAAAAGAAAACAATAGAAAGGGGAAAAAGTGGAAAATTGATGGTAGAGAGTAGAAAAACGTGAAGTGTGTATATAAAAAATAAAAAATAAAAAAATAAAATAAAAAAGAAAAAGTGGAAAGTAGAAATAGAAGAGAAGGCCCCTTAAAAGAGAATTTTTCAAATCTATATTCGGAGATGTAGATCTATCCACGTCATGAACTGAAATCAGCAATCCTTATGGTACCGCTGCATCACATGATTCCAAAAAGTCGATGAAAGGAGACCAACTCCTTAAGAATTGGTCATATTTATCTATTAGTCGGAGTCTCATTTCTTCAAGGCGTGCTATGTCCATCATATTCCTAATCCACATTTTAACATTTGGTATGGTTGTATTTTTCCAAAATGTAAGTATCAATTTCTTTCCAATTATTAACTCATAATTAAAAAAAACATTTTGGTCTTTATTTAAATTGGAATCTTCTCCTATTATTCCAAATATAATCCATTCCATTTTGGGTTCTATTCTTGACTTGAAGAGCTTTGTAAATATATCAAATATATCACTCCAAAATGTATTCAACTTTGTACATCCCACAAATGAATGTGTTATATTAGCGTTTTGAAACAAACATTTATCGCATCTGGGAGAGACGTTTGGATAAAATTTATTCAACATTCTTACTGACGGAAATTAGCTTTCATTTATTGAACACTATTTAAAAACTCTTGCTTTAATGTTACCCCTGGCTATTCATGCAAATTCCTCCAGTCTCAAAAATGACCAAGGCAACCTATAGTCAACCTCTCTCCCCCTTCTCACTCTCCTCCGTCTCCACCCGCGGGAACATCCCACAGTCACTGACCATGATGCACCACCAACGGACCCCAACCCACACTCAGGGTGATTTCCCCCTCCCTCCGTGCCTGTTGGACGCTCCTGCGGGTGGAGATGGAGGAGAGAGAGAAGGGGGAGAGAAGAGGAGAGAAAGAAGGGAGAGAGGGGGGGGAGAGAAGAGGGAGAGAGAAGGGGGAGACAGAGAAGGGGAGAGAGAGAAGGGAGAGAGAGAGAAGGAGAGAGAGAAGGGGAGAGTGGGAGAAGGGGAGAGATAGAGAAGGGGGAGAGAGAGAATGGGACAGAGGGAAGGGGAGAGAGAGATGGGGAGAGAGGGAGAGAGGGGAGAGAGGGGGGAGAGAGGAGGGGAAGAGAGATGAGAAGAGTGGTGAGAGGGAAGGGGGGAGAGAGAAGGGAGAGAGAGACGGGAGAAGACACGTGGGGAGAGAAGAGGGGAGAAGGGAGAGAGAGGGGGAGAGAGAGGGGGGAGAGAGAGAAGAGGGGAGATGAGGAAGGGGGAGACGGGAGCATGGGGGTCCAAGCTATAGGTGACTGTGCAATCTGAACCCAAGCACCAAGTTGAAAGCGTCCGTAGGTGTGCATCCCTCGGGACCGCCCCCACTCTCCCACGGCCTCCCACCGCGGGCTGCGGGTCGGGTGGAGCGGAGGTTTGGGACAATATTCATGCCTTCACAGTGATGTGATGGACGCGGGGGCCTGGACCAATCGCTGACAAGTCCCACCCCCGTCAACGTCATGTTCGTTATTGGACGTTTCTGTTGAGCAGCAGTCAGTTCGTTGGCCTGTAGGTGACGCCGCCTTTCGGGTAGGTGGCGTTTCGAAAGAGCGGCCATTCGGTATGTTTGCTATTAGACAATGCAGCTTTTCGGATCCTTGGGATTTAGGCGTCCCGCCCTTTCTGTTAGTTTGCATTTAGGCGTCCCATCCTTTCGGTTAGTAAGAGTCTCGTCTTCAGACTCTTTCAGTTTATTGTCGTTTTGGCCTTGTTTCCATTCTGTTCTTTGGCTTCGACTTCTTTGCTTCCGCTTCTTGTCTGTCGGCGCCATGTCCGGGCACCCTTAAAAGCAACCTCACCAATATCTTATACAACTGCAACATGACCCCCCCAACTTCCATACTCAATACTCTAACTGACAAAGGCCAATGTGCCAAAGGCATTTTTGACCACCCTATCTACCAGCGATTTTCCAAAATGTAACACCTCACATTTCCCTGTACTAAATTCCATCAACCATTCCTCCGCCCACCTGGCCAATCAATCCAGATCCTGCTGCAAATTTTCACAACCATCTTCACTGCAGTTCTTGGTAATTTCAGGCCTATCTCCAAACTGCCTTTTCTATCAAAAATCCTGGAGAAGATCGTGCACAGTCAATTAATGGCCTTTCTGGAAGAACATAATATTTTAGAAGTTTTCCAATCCGGTTTTAAATCCCTGCACAGCACCGAATCAGCCCTTTTAAGAGTTTTTAATGATATTTTTTTAGCTACTGACCGTGGTGACTGTGTTACCCTTGTGCTTTTAGATTTGACTGCTGCTTTTGACACAGTGGACCATGAAATATTGATCTCACGTTTGAAGCAGTGGGTGGGTATCAGGGGCATAGCACTGGAGTGGTTCAGGTCGTACCTGGCTGATCGAACTTTCTGTGTCAGCCTTGGGGACTCTGTATCCTCCTCTGCTCCTCTCTCGTGTGGGGTCCCACAGGGATCAGTTCTTGGCCCTCTCCTCTTTTCTCTCTATTTGCTCCCACTTGGTTCCATACTTAGGAAACATGAAATTTCATTCCATTTTTATGCAGACGACAGTCAGATTTATGTGCCTCTTAAAAAGAAGGATGAACACTCTGTCGGACTGTTACTTGAGTGTCTCAACGACATAAAGGCCTGGATGGCTCTGAACCTTTTAAAATGTAATGATAAAAAGATGGAAGTAATGGTTTTTGGTGGCACCACTGGGGCCCCCCCTGTAGATCTGGGCTCCCTGGCCCAGTATATCAAACCAAGCATCACAAACCTAGGGGTTAAATTGGACCCTGAGCTTAAATTTGACAGTCAGATCAAGGCTGTTGTTAAATCAAGCTTTTTCCATTTGAGGCAGCTGGCCAAAATAAAGCCAATTCTGTCAAGGCAGCACTTTGAGACGGTAATCCACGCCTTTGTTACCACTCGGCTGGATTACTGCAATGCACTGTATGTGGGGGTTAGTGGGTCCTCCATCGCCCGTCTCCAGATGGTACAGAATGCAGCTGTACGTCTTTTAACTGGCACACGTAAACATGAGCACATTTCGCACATTTTAGCCTCACTCCACGGGTTGCCTATTCAGTTTAGGATCCATTTTAAAATTATTTTATTTGCTTTTAAATCCATAAATGGTCTTGCCCCGCCCTACCTATCTGAGCTTCTACACCCTTATACACCCGCCCGCTCTCTCAGGTCAGATAATCAGCTGCTCCTGAGTGGGCCTAAAACTAAGCGGAAGCTCAGAGGGGACCGTGCCTTTGCTGTGTCGGCACCCAAATTATGGAACGATCTGCCTCTCCACATTAAACAGGCCTCTTCTCTGTCTGTTTTTAAATCTCTTCTTAAAACCCATCTCTTCTCCGTGGCCTTTGATACCCAGTAAGATGTCGACTTTATTTGCTTGATTGGTTTCTTATTTTGATTGCTTATTGCATGGCTATTATTTTTACTCATGTTTTATGTCTTTTGATTTATTGTTGTATTTCATATGTGATTTATGCGCCTTATGTGAGCTGTTATGTTATGTTCTGTTATGTTGTCTGTTTATGATGTCTTGTTTTTTCTTCTGTACAGCACTTTGGTCAACATTGGTTGTCTTAAAGTGCTTAACAAATAAAGTTGGATTGGATTGGATTGGATTCACAATAAGGAAAACCACCCACTTTTGTATCATCAGCAAACTTGGTAATCTTGCTCTGTATGTTCTCATCCAAATCATTGATGTAGATGACGAACAGTAACGGGCCCAGCACCGAACCCTGAGACACACCACTAGTCACAGGCCTCCAGTCCGAGAAGCAACCTTCCACCATCACCCTCTGCTTCCTTCCATGGAGCCAATTTGCTATCCATTCAGCTATCTCTCCTTGGATCCCATGGATCTAAACTTCCAGAGCAGCCTACCATGCAGAACCTTGTTGAATGCTTTGCTGAAGTCCATATATACAACATCTACAACTCTGCCCTCATCGACCTTGGTCATATTTTCAAAAATGCGATTAGATTCGTGGGACACGACCTCCCACGTACAAAACCATGCTGACTATCCTAATCAGACCAGGTCCATCTAAATGCCTGTTTATCCTATCCCCCAGAATACTCTTGATAACTTTCCAAACCACAGATGTTCAGCTCATTGTCCTAAAGTTCCCAGCAATTTTCCCTGCAGCCCTTCTAGAATAGAGGCACAATATTTGCCACCCTCCAGTTCTTTCTGGTACCTCGACTGTATTTATATCTGATCAGGCCTTGGAGATTTGTCTACTTTCATACACGATTTACCTTCAGCACCTCTTTGACTGTAACAACTGACTGATCTCACGACACTTCCAATAATGGCCCAAGTTCCACTGACCTCCTATCTTTCTCCACGGTAAATACGGGTGCTGTCTGTACAGAGTTTGTATATTATCCCCGTGACCATGTAGGTTTATTCCGAGATCTTCGATTTCCTCCCTCACTCCAAAGACGTACAGGTTTGCAGGTTAATTAGTTTGGTATTATGTAATTTGTTCCTAGTGTGTGCCGGATGGTGTTAATGTGCGGGATCGTTGGTCGGTGTGGACCCGGTTGGGCTGAAGGGCCTGTTTCTATGCTGTATCTCTAAACAAATCTAAACTGATCTGCTGTTCCAGGTGTGGACACTGATATATCGGCGAGAACAAGCGCAGGCTCGGCGGTCGTTTCACTGAACTCCTTCGCTCAGTCCAACTAGGCCTACGTGGTCTCCGGGTTGCTAAACATTTTAAACTCCCCTCCCATTCCCACACTGTCGTTTCTAGTCCAGGGCCTCCTCCATTGTCAGAGTGAGGCCCAATGCGAATTGTGCCTCTATTCAAGAAGGGCTGCAATGCAAATTGGAGGAAAGCATCTAGATGAACTGTGATATTTTATGTCAATGCTGTGTATAATATTCCATAAATAATAATAATTTGAGAATATTGTTTGTCATTATTTGCTGATTCTACTTCTGCTAACTGATCCAGCAAAATGTGCAGGCATTGAAGATAGACACAAAATGCTGGAGTAACTCAGCGGGACAGGCTGCATCTCTGGAGAGAAGGAATGGGTGACGTTTCGGGTCGAGACCCTCCTTCAGACCAATTGTAGTTTACCATGCATCTCAGATGCTTGTTTTCCTCGTTAAAGGGCAAGAATTGAAATTCTAACACAGAGAGTGGCGATACAGTACTCCAGCAGTCTTTAATCCTGAAGGACAGAAGTGGCTGAATATGCAATTTCAGCATCGTCCCAAAAGGAAGTTTCAAAACTGGTCCTGAAGACAAAGACTAAAAAAACAGAAATGGAGGACCTTCGTACTTTTATTTCAAGATAAATCTCAAGTAAAAAGGAAGAACTGAAAAACTTCAAAGAAGAAATTTCAGCCTCGGTTCAGTTCGAGAAGAATTGTTTACCTGGAAGGAAGAAATGTCTGAAAAATTAAATCAACAAATGGAAGAGGTAAACGTTAAACTTAATTTGATGGAATCTAACTTTAACTCTAGGTTGGATCCCATTATCGATACAGTAAATCAGCACACTGCAGTTATAACTGAATTAGAGTCAATAGCTGACACAAGTGCTGAAACTACAAAATTAATTCTCTCCGAGACCAAGCGTTTAACAGATTTATTGAATAAAGTGACTGAAAAATGTATTGACTTGGAGGGACGTCAGAAATGCCGGAATCTAAGAATTGTTGGTGTTAAAGAGGGCAAAGAAGGAAATAAAAACCTTTGTGACTTTGCTGCAGATATTTTACAAAACGTTTTAAATTTAGATAAAACGCCTCTACTATGTCGGGCACACAGAGCATTGAGACCTCGTACGAGTGCTAGCGCCCCTCCCAAGACAACTGACACGGAAGGTGCATTATTACCACGTTTTGGAAGACATCTTGACAAAAATTGCTGGCAAC
Organism: Amblyraja radiata; assembly: GCF_010909765.2. Lineage (NCBI taxonomy): Eukaryota > Metazoa > Chordata > Chondrichthyes > Rajiformes > Rajidae > Amblyraja > Amblyraja radiata. The sequence continues at coordinate 7,904,456 of NC_045962.1, read as the reverse complement.
AGAAATCTTTCCTTTGAAGGCGACAGAATCAGTATTTTCAGAGACTATCCTGTAGAGGTTGTCAAGAGAAGAGCGCTTTTTAATGAGACAAGTGGAATCCTTAAGAAGATACCAAATTTGAGATATGGACTGATGTACCCTGCAAAACTGAGAGTCACCTACAAGCAGAAGGAACATTTCTTCACCGATTACAAGAAAGCATTGGAATTCGCCCAGGATATTGAGACGGATGATTGAACATTATCTCCACTGTGTCATCACCTTGCAGAGAACAAATGGAACTTTAAATTGTTATACTCAAGGACTAATGATAGTTGACACCGATAGCTGAGCAAGTTGTCTTGCTATTGATTTACAACCTTTATTATTTAGTACTAATCATAGACCAAATTGTGACAGCCCATTGTTCTTCAAGGAAACACTTAACACTATTCCGGAACTTACACAATATAATTTGATAATTGGTGGAGACTTAAATTGTACATTAGATTCTTACCTAGATAGATCATCAAGACAAAGGAAAATAAAATCCAAGGCAAGTGAATTATTAAATTCATATATTAATACCACCAACATCAAAGATATCTGGAGAATAGAAAATTCATCTGGACGAGAATATTCATTTTACTCACCGGTACATAAAACCTATTCAAGAATCGACTATTTGGTTAGAAGAGTGCAAAGAAAGGAAGAAAACTACATCTACAACCAGTGTAGTTAGTGATAGCCACACTTATCCCATATACTTATAATTCGAAATATCATAATATTATAATCTCAGATCATGCACCTTAAACATTCATGGTTTAAACTAAATTGAATGACCGAGAAGCAGACACAATGGAGACTTAACCCTCAAATTTTAAATGATAAAGCATGCTACGGATATCTTATAACACAGATTAATATGTTTTTCGAGACGAATGACCGCCCTGAAACATCTGTCTCCCTTCTTTGGGAAACATTCAAAGCATTTGTACGAGGAGCATTAATCTCCTCTCAAGCCTTCCATAATAAAAAGAATCGAGCTAAACAACATGTATTAGACAAGGAAAGAAGGCAATTAGATATAGAGAATGCGGCCGTCTATGATAAAACATAATAAAAACGCTGCACTTAAATGTAAGTTAAATCAAATATACTCAGATCAAATCAAAAAACTTTATCAACACACTAAACAACTACAAATTGAATTTGGTGATAAACTACAAAAATCTATTAGCCCGTCAACTTCGTACATTGGATGAGGAAAAAACAATTCATAAAATTAGATCAGATATGGGAGAAACACTAACATTGCCCAAGGGTATCAATGACAGATTTTTACAATATTATTAAACACTTTATTCAGCCAAAATGACAGATTGTCCTGAGAGAATGTAAACATTCTTACAGAAATGTAATCCTACAGTCTTAGATCTGAAAGAGAGAGAATTATTAGGTGCTGAAATATCAGTAAAAGATATTGAAGTCCATTAGATCTTTGAAAAACAGAAAGGCCGCAGGCCCTGATGGTTTAAACTCTGAATTTTATTAAAAAAATAATGATCTGATCTCTCCACGTCTACAGACATTATATAATTATGCTATCACTCAACAGAAACTGCCAGAAACTCTAAACGAATCAACAATGACACTTATACCAAAAACGGATAAGGGTCTTGAGGATCCTGGTTCATATAGAGCAATGAATTTTATATCATTTCATATAGAGCAATAGCTCTTTTAAACACTGATCAGAAGATATTAACTAAAAATTTAGCCCATAGATTAAGTTTAGTGATTCACAAATTAATACATCCTGATCAAACAGGTTTTATCCCAGAATGTTATTCATTTTATAATCTGAGACCATTATTTAATATTATATATTCAAATAGAATAGCTAATGTAGATTTAGCAGTCATCTCGTTAGATGCTGAAAAAGCATTTGATCAGGTGGATTGGCCCTATCTATTTTCAGTGATGGAAAATGTTCAACTGGCTGAGAAGTTTGGTATGTGGGTTAAACTCCTATATACAAACCCAACAGCTAGAATATTGACAAATCAAATGTTATCACCCAAATTCAATCTGTCTAGAGGTTGTAGACAAGGATGCCCATTATCTCCATTATTATTTGCCCTAGCTATCGAACCACTTGCAGAAAGTGTTAGAGCCCACCCAGAAATGTATGGGTATAATACTAAAGATACAGTTAATAAAATTTCTTTATACACAGATGATGTATTACTATACATTACAAACCCAGAAACTAGTATTCCAAATTTACTAAATCTGATAACGCAATTTGGCTCATTCTCGGGATATAGAATTAATTGGAATAAAAGTGAAATTATGCCAATATCGGAACTAAACCCACATACATTGCAACAATCTCATTTTAAAATAGTCTATGAAAAAATTAAATATCTTGAAATTTATGTGACTAAGAAATATACTTCTTTATTTAAATTACATTTTCCTCCTTTATTTAATAAACTGCATAAGCATATTCAGTATTGGTCGAATTAATGCCATAAAGATGATTTTCCTTCCACAATTATTGTATTTATTTCAATCAATTCCGATATATCTCCCCCAAACTTAAAAAAAAAACTTGATTCTATTGTTACAAGTTTTATTTGGGATTTCAAGAACCATAGAATAAGTAAAAAACATTTATGTAAATCCAAGATGAATGGAGGATTAGTCTAACCAAATTTTCTATTTTATTTATTTTTTGGCAGTTAATATTAAAAATATGAACTTCTGGTTGGAAGATATGGATCAACAACCAGACTGGTTAGAGATGGAAAAGGAAGATTGTTTACCTTTTGAAATTGGCTCGATCTTGTTAACCCCTATAAAATTGAATAAAAAAACATAGTGAAAATCCGATAATATATTGTGGTATACGAACTTGGAAACAATTAAAAGTGACTTCAAAATTGGATTATTTATCACTCCTTCTCCTCATTGTAAATAACCCTTCATTTACACCTTCTGTGTTGGGTAAAGTTTTTGTACAATGGAAAAACCATGGAATTATAAAGGTGGGACACCTTTACCGAAAAGGTTTTTTTCTTTCATTTCAGGAGTTACAACAGAATTATGGACTACACTCAAATATTTTTTTTTAGATATTTACAACATATACATCAATTAGCTTCTAAATATTGACATTTATCACAGATAGGAGAGATATTTGAAAAATAATTTTTTCAGAAAAAAAAGAGTTTCATTTTGTTTTAGAATAGTGCAGTCTATGTAGTACTTTAAATTGTATTAAGGAGTGTCTGCCATTTAACGAGCTTTGATGTATATGTTGTAAACTTTCATCCCATATATCTTTCATTATAGGTTGATCAAATTCATTTTCCCATGCTTGTCTTTATAGTTCCGCCGTTCACCCATTCCTTCTCTCCAGAGATGCTGTCTGTCCCGCTGAGTTACTCCAGCATTTTGTGTCAATATCCAACATTTATGAAACATTTAGACAGGTACATGGAAAGGATAGGTTTGGAGGGATATGGACCAAATGCTGGGAGGTGGGACCAGTGTAGCTGGGACATTGTTGGCCGATGTGGGCAAGTTGGGCTGAAGGGCCTGTTTCCACACTGTATCACTCTGTGACTCTATGATCATTGCCTTCTCAACAACAAAGGTGAATAGAAGAATGCCAGCCTGGTCAATGATGCCGATATCGCATATGTGAACACGGCTGAGATACCCAATGACCATTACATACCTTCTGCACCTTGGATTTCAAAACATGAAAACTCCCACTGTTATTCTGTCGCAATATAGTAAAAGTAATTAGCATGGAACGCATTGATTACAAAACAAGAAGTTGATGCGTCACTTTGTCCAAAATAAATCTTTCAATCATGCTTTTGATAATTGGCAAGAATTCCTGGGTCATGATGGAGTTGAGTAATTTCCCTGTTCTCTATTTACATCATTGTGGTATTAATCATGGGATTGTTTTTTGAGGTCCAGGCTATATAAGTGTGAAATCAAACACTGTGACCAGAACATCTTCAGCCATGTATAGATGTAAAATGAAAACCATCCTCTTTGTTTTTGCTGCAGTCCACGTCTTCTACACCTCTGGCAAGTACTGAAACAAGCTGTCAATGGACTAGACTAGAGTATGACTTGTTCTGATAGTTCATGTGGATTCAATCCAGAAAAAAGTTAGCAAATATAATTTTGCCTCATGAAATATTCAAATGTAATTCATGGGAAGGTAATTCCATTTTGACACAGAGCAGTAGATCAAAAGCTTTGTCTAAAGAGATAGGTTTTAAGGAACATGTCATGGTGCAGAGAGTAAGAGGCAGAGACATTACTCAAAGATATATTGTTCTTGAAATCTGTTTTTGTTTCAGCGCAATCATGTGCAAGTTCAAACTTCCCAATTGTTGAAAACGCTACAATTGCACAGGTGAACACGGACTCCTCAAACAGCAACCTCTTTGCTGTTACAAGATGTGAAGTTCTCTTCGTAAGTGCATTTCAATTCACGGTTAATTTTTACCTCTTGCCAAAATGTATTAAATGACACGAGCATGCGTTTCTTCTCCTGCATTTGTTCCACTAGTTTTAAAACGGTTGTGGAAAAGTCCAGAACAGGTCTACAAATGTGGCAAGGTGAATTTTATGGTGTTAGACAGGAGTTTGTAAAAGTTACAAAAGGGTCAGCGGGTCAGGTAGCATCTCTGTAGAGAAGGAATAGGTGACGTTTTTGAGTCGAGACCCCTCTTCAGACTGTCAGGGGGAATGAAACGAGTGTTACAGACGGTGATGTAGAGAGATAGAGAACACATGAATAAAAGATATGCAAAAAAGTAACGATGATAAAGGAAACAGGCCATTGTTAGCTGTGGGCTAGGTGAAAACGGGTTACAGACAATGAGACTCAACAAGACGACCTTGAATCTGATATGACTTGGTTGGGGGAGGGAATGAGAGAGAGGGCATTGAGGGGTTACTTGAAGTTAGAGAAATCAATGTTCAGTATAATATCAGTAGAGGGGATGCAGGAATATACTTAATAAGGAAGTCAGGAAGGTAAAAAGGGGATGTGAGGTAGATTGACATAAAAAAATAGAAAATCCAAAGAGATTTAAATAAGTATATTGTGAAAAAGAGTAACTAGGGAGTAAATAGGGCATCTCAAAGAGGAACATGAACATCTATTTGTGGAGCTGCAGGAGGTGGGCAAGGTCATCGATGAAAATTTCACCTTTGTGGAGAAAGATATTAGAAACATAGAAAATAGGAGCCGGTTAATTGTTGGTTAATTGGCTTAGTGTAAACATAACATTGTCCCTAATGTGTGTAGGTAAGATAGTGTTTATGTGTGGGGGTCGCTGGTCGATGCGGACTTGGTGGGCTGAAGGGCCGTATGTCTAAACTAAACTAAACTAAACTAAACTAAACTAAGCTAAACTAAATCTTAACAAAATAAAATAGAGAACTTTCATTAGTATAAAAATAATTACTGTTTCTCATGCCATAGTATTGCAACAGAAGAAAAGTGCCCACAGAAACTATCTGAACGCAAGCAATAGAAACTCATATGGATTAACAGTTGCTGCTTGTGCAACCAAAGTAAACCTTATCTCACTGTAGCATTAATTGTAGCGACACTGTGAAACAGTAAATGTTTTATACTAATGAAAGTTCTTATTTTATTTTGTTAAGATTTAGTTTAGCTTAGTTTCGCATAGTTTAGTTTAGTTTATTATCTAAATGGGGTTAGGTTATGTAAGGGGGAGGTGCAGCGAGACCTGGGTGTCCTTGTACACCGGACACTGAAAGTTGGCGTGCAGGTACAGCAGGCAGTGAAGAAAGCTAATGGAAAGTTGGCCTTCATAACAAGAGGATTTCAGTATAGGAGTAGAGAGGTTGTTCTGCAGTTGTATAGGGCTCTGGTAAGACCACATCTGGAGTATTGCGAACAGTTTTGGTCTCCTAATTTGAGGAAGGACATCCTTGTGATTGAGGCAGTGCAGCGTAGGTTCACAAGATTGATCCCTGGGATGGCGGGACTGTCATATGAGGAAAGATTGAAAAGACTAGGCTTGTATTCACTGGAGTTCAGAAGGATGAGGGGGTTCTTATAGAAACATATAACATTATAAAAGGACTGGGCAAGCGAGATACAGGAAAAATGTTCCCAATTTTGGGCGAGTCCAAAACCAGGGGCCACAGTCTTAGAATAAAGGGGAGGCCATTTAAGACTGTGAGAAAAAACTTTTTCACCCAGTGAATTGTGAATTTGTGGAATTCCCTGCCACAGAGGGCAGTGGAGGCCAAATCACTGGATAGACTTAAGAGATAGTTAGATAGAGCTCTTGGTGCTAGTGGAATCAAGGGATATGGGGAGAAGGTAGGCACAGGTTATTGATTGGGGACGATCAGCCATGATCGCAATGAATGGCGGTGCTGGCTCGAAGGGTCGAATGGCCTCCTCCCGCACCTATTTACTATGTTTCTATGTTTCTATGTGTGTATGTAAGCTTTACATTTCTGACGGGAATCTCATAGAAGGCAAACTAGCCGCCATGTATATCTCAATAGCCAGTGTATTATCTTGTCGATGCTTCCACTATTCACTGCAAAGAAAGCTCATTAATGCCTCTACTTCCTCAGAAGTTAGAGGAGGTTCGAAATGTCGCCAAATACCCTTTAAAGCTTCTACAGGTGTGCAGAGGAGAGCATATCATGCTGGTTACACATGTTCTCTACTGAACTATTAACTCAAGCACCCAAGTTAGAAGAAAGCTGCTGAAAGTGGTGGACATTGACCTGGTCCATGGCATGGTATTGATTCCCCCACCATCAAAGTGACCCATAGTAAGTTGTGCCTTAGAAAGGCAATGGTTATCATCAAGGACCTCTACCACCTTGGCCATGCTCTCATCTCATGGCTTCTAATGGGAGAAAAGGTTCTGTGACCTCCAAATTAAAGAACAACTTCTTTCCATCATCCATCAGCCATCTTGAACCACAACCTTACTTCAGCTAAGATCTACTATGAACTTTGTCGTGGGTGCACTACGTACTTTGGTAATTTATTGTTTATTGTTTATTGTACATTTATTTGCTTGTTGTTGCATTAAGAACAAGTAAGAGTTTCATTGTCCCCCTGCCCAGTGCATTTGACAATGAAACACTCGTAACCCTTGACCCACTGCATCAATGTGCATTGAAGGCCATCTTGAGAAGCAGCAAGTAATGTGATACAAGTGCAGCAAGACATAGGAAATCCAAATAACAATGGTGTCATTGGGAATGTTATTTCAAATACTATTCATTGAGTGTAACATTCTTCTTTGGTTTTTTAGGAGACTATTATAGGAGAACGCCTATCCGTGGTGGTAATAGTTATTGATATCCAGGGAACTGTGTGCCTGAACAACTCCGGTACCGATCCATCACTCTGTGACCTGATACCCATCTTGGATGCTGTGAGTGTTACAACATTTGCTATTCATTTCTCTGTTGTCATCTCTATTGACATAGGTTCATAAGTAAAAGGAGCAGAATTAGGCCAGTTGGCCCATCAACTCTACTACAATCATGGCTGATCTGTCTTCCCACAGCACCTGTAGTCAGGATTGAAGCTGGGTCTCTGAAGCTGTAAGGCAGCAACTCTACCATTGCAACACTGTGCCAACCTCTTTCTACCCCTCATTGCATACTGCACATTCTGGAATGCGAACCACTGACTACCCTTCCAACACTTTTCACAATCTACCCTTCACCTTCGAGTGATCACTTCTCTTGTCCTAAAAGGGGGCAGAATTCCCGACCTGCTTTTTCTAGCCAGCAGTTATGAGGTCAACGCACGCTGTTGAGCAAAACATCAACAGACCCGTCACCCTCGTGGTGGAATACGGGCAGAAAATGCTGGAGAAACTCAGGAAATTAGACAGCAGCCGTGGGAAGCAGAAATACAGTCAATATTGCAAGACTGAGGCCATTGATTAGAATTGGGAAAAGTGAGGAAAGAAGTTCCACAAAGAAACTTGCATCCAAAACAATTCTTCTTGCGTATGGCGTGCACAGCCTCATGTTGTAGACACCAAAACACGACATCTGTTTGTTTGTGCATGTCGGGTTGATTGCATTATACGAAAACAGGGTGGACCATGTGAAGGCGGCAATCTCCCACCCCACCCAAAACACTAACTCTATTTCTCTTCCCACAGTCACATCGCAAGTAGATAGTGTGGTCAAGAAGGCTTTCAGCACATTGGCCTTCATCAGTCAGAGTCCTAAGTTTAAAAGATACGGGTCATGTTGCTTTTGTAGAGGGCATTGGTGAGGCCACATTGAAAATATTTTGCTCCGTTTCTGTTTTCCTGTTATGGGAAAGTTGCTGCTAAGCTAGAAAGGGTGCAGAGAAGATTTAAAAGGGCCTGTCCCACTTGGTGATTTTTTCGGCGACTGCCAGCATCATTGACTGACGTATCAGGTCACTGAAAAAGTCGCGGCGTGAAATGTTCAAAATCTTTCGGCGACCCTGGTACGTCAGTCAATGACACCGGCAGTCGCCGAAAAAATCGCCAAGTGGGACAGGCCCTTTACGAAGATGTTGCCAGGACTCGAGGGCCAAAGCTGCAGGGAGAGGTTGTGCCGACTAGGACTTCTGTGGAGTACAGGTGGATGAGAGGTGATATTATAGAGGGGTATAAAATTATGAGAGGAATAGATAGGGTGAATGCACAGAGTTTAAGGTGAGAGAGGAAAGATTTAATAGGAAACCGAGGGGCAACATTTTAACATGAAGGGTGGTAGGTGCGTGGAATGAGCTGCCAGGGGAGGTAGTTGAGGCACTATCACAACATTTAAGAAACATTTGGACAGGGACATGGATAGGATAGGTGTAAAGGGTTATGGGCCAAACTCCACACCAAGTCACACAGCACTGAGCAAAATACAAACCACAGGAGGAATCTAGAGATTCACATGTGTCCACAAGAACTGGTTTGTCAACTTGATAGCATTCCTTTCATTATGAAGAAACGTGGTAATGGAATTACACCAGGATTAAGCAAAGAGTTATTTTAATTCTTTGTGGTCTTGAAATCTAGTCAACATCAAACGACGTCACAAAATGGATTCAGGATTGTAAATGTTAGTACAAACATTGAAAAGGAAAAACACACCAACATCTTCAATATTAGAACACATGTCACATATCTGAAGAAGGGTTTCGGCCCGAAACGTCGCCTGAGTCTGAAGAAGGGTTTCGGCCCGAAACGTCGCCTATTTCCTTCGCTCCATAGATGCTGCTGCACCCGCTGAGTTTCCCCAGCAATTTTGTGTACCTTCGATATTCCAGCATCTGCAGTTCCCTTTTGATCACATATATGTTGCTGTGTTCACTGCAGACATATTATTAGATTTATGTTTCCTACGGGTAATTTCCATACAATTAGTTGTGCAATCTGATGGAAGTCCAACTCACTCAGTCAAGATGCGAATACACCCTTCAGCCACTAAAAGTATATTCAATATCTTCAGGTGCTCAATTACTTTGTGGGAGAATTGAGTATTGTTAAGGGCTGGCTGTGTGTGTGGTGAAACCACGGACTTCAATTAGAACCAACCCCTGAAGATGGATCTTGACTCGAAACGTCACCTATTCTTTTTCTCCAGAGATGCTGTCAGACCCACGTTATGTGTCTATCTTTGGTTTAAACCAGCATCTGCAGTTCCTTCCAACACACCCAGCAGCATCTCATCAGTTGCACGTACCCTGTCATTTAACTGTACATAGTTCTTTGAAGGTCGAGTCGCAGGTAGATAAGGTGGTCAAAATGTCTTTTGGCATATTGGCCTTCATCAATCGGAGTATTGAGTATAGAAGTTGGGAGGTCATGATGCAGCGTATAAGACGTTGGTGAGGCCGCATTTAGAGTATTGTGTTCGGTTCTGGGCACCATGTTATAGGAAAGATGTTGCCAAGTTGGAAAGGGTGCAGAGAAGATTTACAAGGATGTTGCCAGGACTAGAGGGTTTGAGCTGTCGGGAGAGGTTGATTAGGCTAGGACTCTATTCTTTGGAGCGCAGGAGGATAAGGGGTGATCTGATAGAGTTGTATAAAATCATGAGAGGAATAGATCGGGTAGATGCACAGAGTCTCTTGCCCAGAGTAGGGGAATCGAAAACCAGAGGACATAGGTTTAAGGTTAAGGGGGAATTATTTTATAGGCATTTGAGGGGTAATGTTTTTACATAAAGGCTATTGGATATATGGAACGAACTGCCGGAGGAGGTAGTTGAGGCAGGTACTATCGCAAAGTTTAAGAAAGATTTAGACTGGTGCATGGATAGGAGAGGTTTAGAGGGATATGGGCCAAACGCAAGCAGGTGAGGGTAGCATAGATGAGACATGTTGGCCTGTGTGGGCAGGTTGGGCCAATGGGCCTGTTCCCATGCTGTATAACTATGACCCTTTGAGGGCAGCAGATGGCTCTGGAAGAGCAGATGATGGAAAATCGAAAAATTTATGTTGTGAAGAAGGGTGACTGGAGAGAGAATAGAGGGGCATAAATGTGGAACCGCTGGAGATTGTCAAGGTCATGAATAAATATTTGTCCTCTTTACCATGGAGAAAGTCATGAAGACGAGGGGGCTTTGGAAATGTAATTGAAATGTCTTGAGGACAGTCCTTATCGCAGCCAATAAGCTGCTGCAAAAACTAAAATGTATAAATGGACACTGTGGGAAGCTAGAGAGGAAATGGCAGGAGTCCTAGCTGAGACGTACATGTTTGAGGTACCTGAAGACCAGAAGGTGGGTAATTTTGTTCCTCTATTTGAGAAGAGCTGCAAAGGAAAAGCCTGGAACTGAAGCCTGACATGCGTGGGAGTCAAGTTACTGAGAGGGCTTTGTCAGATAAGATATATGTGCATTTAGGAATACGGGGGTTGACCAGGGAAAGTCATCATGGTATTATGCATCCAGGAGACATAGGTTTAAGGTGAATGGGGAAAGATTTACTAGGAACCTGAGGGGGAACTTTTCCACTCAGAGTGTGGTGGGGATATGGAGCGAGTTGCTGGAGGAGGTAGTCGAGGCAGGTATTATAACAACATTTAAAAGATATTTGGGCAGGTGCGTGGATAGGTTCAGAGGGATATGGGCTGAATGTGGGCCTGTGCAACTGATGTCGAGGTGGCTCAGATGTGGGTCAGAAGGGACTGGGTAAGGGAAGGCAGGATGGGATGAAGCCTTCTTGTGTGTATCTATGAGATCAGGGTATTTGGATATGTGTCCTGTGGGGCAGGAGAAGGCGGGAACAATGGGTCCGGGTGCGGACGTGGCGTTGAAGGATGAGAAGCCGAAGCAAAGAAGTGGAAGCCAAATAATCGAACAAAAAAAAAACAAGACGCCAAATAACCGAAAGCGAACAAAGCCGAAACGCCAACTAACCGAAAGGGTGGGACGCCTAAAAGCAAACTCATCGAAAGGCCGCTCAGCCGAAAAGTCAAATAGCGGACATGACGTCGCTGTGGGGGGGGGCAGGACTTGTCAGCGATTGGTCCAGACCTCCGCGTCTATCACATCACTGGCCGGTGGAGACGGGATGGTCGGGGTCATTTTCCCACACAAGTATTAGGTGACTGGGCAATCTGAACCCGAGCACCAAGTTGTAAGCGGCTGAAGGAGCGCATCCCTCGGGACAGCCCCCACTCTCCAACGGCCACGGCCGCCCTCTGCCTCGTCTCCCCTGTGCGGCCGCACTGTGACGGGCTGTGTGTCGGCAGCACCGGGTGGAGCAGAGGTGTGGGACAGGCTGGTCCCTCCGTGTGTGAGGAGGTGAAACGTCAGAATTAAAAGACTTTCTTTTAGGAAGGCGACGAGGAGAAATCTCCTTCGTCAGAGGGTGGTGAATCTGTGGAATTATTTGCCACAGAAGGCTGTGGAGGACAAGACAGTGGATATTTTTAAGGCAGAGATAGACAGATTGTTGATTAGTACGGGTGTCAGGGATTATGGGGAGAAGGCAGGTGAATGGGGTAGGTAAGAGAGATATATCAGCCGTGGTTGAATGGCGGAGTAGATTTAATGGGCCGAATGGCCTAATTCTACTCCTATTCCTTATGACCTTATGAATGCTGGAGACAGGAGAAGTATTCATGACAGGAAGGTGAGACCAGAGAACAAGGTTGGGAGGTGGAGGCCACAGAAGAAGAGCTCAGCATGATGTCGGGATTGGAACTCAATGAGGTGTGGGCACACAGGAACAAAAGTAAGCTGAGTGCTGACCTTGACATTGGAAAGGGGGAGGTGGGAGGGGGGGGGGGGGGGGGGGGTTGTCAAAACCTGACAGACGCTCACCATATGTTGTGATCCTTCTTGTAAACCTCCTCTGGACCCTCTCCAGAGCCGGCACATGTACATTGGTTTCCTGCAGGTGGGTGAAGAAGGCTTTTTGAATGCTGATCCACATCAGTCGGGAAACTGAATGTAGAAGTTGGGACATCATGATCAGCTGGGAATATTGTGTTGAAATGTAATTTGGACAGATACTGTATATGGATGAGAAAGGTGCGATGGGATATGGGATGAACACAGGCCATTGTGACTAGCTTAGATGGGACATCTTGGTTGCCATGAAAGAGTGGAGTTAGATGTTTCCATGCTATACTATGTTTGTACAATTCTGTGGGTTTTTTCTCTTTACAGGAAACTGCTACTTGTACAAGCACAATCACACTGGATGTGGACCGAGTTCAAAGCGTTGTAGTTCGGTGCTTTGACACAAACGTGACAACACCAGCTATCACCCCGACCACACCGGTGACCACACCGAGCATTTTAGTTACCACACCGACTGCACTGGTGACCACAGACAGCACTTTAGTCACCACACCGACCACACTGGACACCACAGACAGTACTTTAGTTTCAACACCGACCACACTGGACACCACAGACAGCACTTTAGTTACCACACCGACCACACTGGACACCACAGACAGTACTTTAGTTACCACACCGACCACACTGGTCACCACAGACAGTACTTTAGTCACCACACCGACCACACTGGACACCACAGACAGCACTTTAGTTACCACACCGACCACACTGGACACCACAGACAGTACTTTAGTTACCACACTGACCACACTGGACACCACAGACAGCACTTTAGTTACCACACCGACCACACTGGTGACCACAGACAGTACTTTAGTCACCACACCGACCACACTGGACACCACAGACAGTACTTTAGTCACCACACCGACCACACTGGACACCACAGACAGTACTTTAGTTACCACACCGACCACAACTGTGACCACACCAACAACCACGACCACCACAACCACGACCACCACACCAACCACAACCACCACAACAACCAAAAAACCCAGAAAACGACCATCATCTTCATCATCATCATCATCATCATCATCATCATCATCATCCGAAAGCAATGAACGATCAAGGAGATGCACAAGAAAGGTATCGCAAGGATTTTTATTGAATTGATTGCTAAAGAGATGCACGCCTGCAATATCACTTTTATCTATGCAGAAACAACAGCATAAATGTGGTACGCTGATAAGTGTCAGTGTATAAGATAAAGGAAATTATTTGGACTGTTTTGCAGAGTTGTACAGCAGAGAAACAACTCCTTTGGCCCACCAATTCCACCAAATCCATGCCAACCTTACTGCCCATCTACACCAATCACACTTGCCTGCATTAGGACAATATCCACCTATGCTGCTTATTTAATTGCCTGACCTCAATGGTGCTCAGAACTGAACACAATACACTAATGCGGACTCACCAACGATTTATAGAACTGCAACATGACCTCCCAACTTCTATACTCAATACTCTGACTGATGAAGGTCAAAATCTCGAAAGCCTTTTTGACCAACTTATCTACCTGTGATCCACTTTAAACAAACCATGTACGTGCACTCCTAGATCCCTCTGCTCTAGAACACTCCCCAGAGCCCTGTCATTCACTGTGTAGGTCCTTCCCCTTGTTAGTCTTCCCAAAATGCAACATCTCACATTTCTCTTTATTAAATTCCATCAACCATTCTTCAGTCCACCCGCCCAACCGATCAAGATCCTGCTGCAATTTGTGCCAAACATCTTCACTATCTACAATACCACCCATTATTGTGTCATCTGTAAACCTGCTAATCATATCTTGTACATTCACAACCAAATCAATGATATAGATGACAAACAGTAACGGGCCCAGCACTGAACTCTGAATCATACCAGTAGGCACAGGCCTCCAGTCTGAAAAGAAAACTTTCACCATCATGGAACTTCCTTCCATGAAGCCAATTTTCTATCCATTTGGAAATCTCTCCTTGTGATCTAACCTTCCAGAGCAGCCTACCATGTGGAACCTAGTCGAATGCTTTGCTGAAGTCCATATATACAACATCTACATGTCTACCCTCATCAACCTTTGTGGTCACATCTTCAAAGCACTCAATCAGTTTAGTTTATTGTCACATGTACCGAGATACAGTGAAAAGCTTTTGTTGTGCGCCAACCAGCCAGCGGAAAGACAATACATGTTTACAGTCGATCCATTGACAGTGTATAGATACATGATAAGGGGAGTAAGGTGAATAATGTTTAGTGCAAGATAAAGCCAGTAAAGTCCGACCAAAGATAGTCCCAGGGTCTCCAATATAGACAATAGTTCAGGACTGCTCTCTAGTTGCCTGTTAAGCTGGTAGGCCAAAGTATGTCATACAACCTAAATTCATAGTAGATTGGTGCTGAGGTAGGATTATGGTTAGGGATGTAGAGGATGGATCAAGTGTATGATGGTTGATGAAAAGAAGCTGTTCTTGACATTGGAGGTAACAGTTCTCAGGCTCCTGTGCCTTAGAAACATAGAAAAATAGAAAATAGGTGCAGGAGTAGGCCATTTGGCCCTTCGAGCCTGTACCACCAATCAATATGATCATGGCTGATCATCCAAAATCAGTAGCCCGTTCCTGCTTTTCCCTATATCCCTTGGTTCCGTTAGCCCTAAGGAATTCTGTTACTGCCTTCGTTGTAATGGTAGGAGCGAGATATTGGCCAGGGTGGGGTGGGACTTTGATGATAATAGCTGCCTTCTTGATGCAGCACTTCCTATAGATCCCTTCGATGGTGGGGGGCGGGGTCTGTACCCTTGATGGACCGAGCAACATCTAGAACTTCCTGAAGCCTCTTTCATTCCTAGGCGCCGGAATTACCAAACCAGGCCATGACGCAACCAGTCAGAATGCTCTCCATTGTACAGCGGTAGAAGTTGCAAAATAATTACATACAATGTCAACATTTAGAACAGAGGTGAATTCCACAGTACTTTCATAAACGTCCACGTATAGTCATTGCTTTCTTTGACCAATTGCTTTAATGAAACACTTTATTCTAGAACTATGGCCGAAGAAGAGGAAGGTTTTGCAGGAGAAGACCTGGCCACCGGAGGTGGAGGGGATTTTCACGCAGGCAGAAGAAAAATAACAGGCAAAGGAGTCTAACCAGAGTTATTCGTTTTGCTCCGACTGCAGCTCTCAAGAAAGAAGAAAATCAAGATAGTAAAATGCAGGTTTGTTACGTATCAGTTACTTGTCAGCATCTGATGATGTTTTATTTTGTCCTTCCTTCATAGGTTCTCGGAGCTGAATTTGGCCATTCGGCCCACCATTCATTCATGGCTGATCTATCTTTCCCTCTCAACCCCATTCTCCTGCCTTCTCCCAAGCTCTTCGGCCCACAATGTCCATGCTGGTTGAGGAATCCAAATTCAAATGATTTAATGAAACTTCATGATCTATCAGGAAACAGCTGATGGTAGTTTTACCGGTGTGTCATAAACGGCAGTCTGATTCACCATTGTTCTTGAACGACTGAGATTTCTCATGTTAGATCGCTCTGGGCAAAGTGGTCAAAATAAATAAAACTCCTTGTCTTAATAATGTAAATTTAAGCATGATGCTTCATATTTAACTATAGACAATTTATTTTTTAATCATTTATATTTTATGCTGCAACCTTTAACAAGACTACACAATCATATTGATCTTCAGGCATGTAAGAATTACTCTTCGAGAATGTACAAATTAACTAATGTGTGAGATTTATTCTATTTCAAATTCCCCCCCTGAATATGAAGTTTCAGATTGCATTGAGCTGTGCTTGTTTTCAAGGCGTGTGTGATCATTTCTTGGTGAAACCGAATCGGTTGTGAAATTGGACCGGGCACCTCCATGTGTGATTCATGTACTGTAAACATCACTGACATTTTCTTGCGTTATTCCCATTCTATTTCCATCCACACTGCCGCTAAAATTACAAGTTAAAGGGCCTGTCCCACTGAGGCTATTTTTTAGGCGACTACAGGCGACTAGGCTGTTGCCACATGGTTGCCGGGGTGTCACCTGTATGGTCATGAGTAGTCTCCTCAGTTGCCCAAAGAGTCGTAGCATCTTTCTGGTTGCCACTCGATTTTCAACATGTTGAAAAATTTTCGGAGACAGTCGGCGACAGTGGGTTTGACTGTGGCAATGAGCGTAGCTTGACTTCTCCTGACGTAGGTGATGTCGTAGTTGTCACCAGGTTAACGTAGGTTGTCGCCAGGTGACATAGGTTGCCGCCAGTGCTGACCAGTTTTTTTTTTGTTTTTAAGGTAATGATTCTATTTCAAATTATATGTCAAAAGGGGGCCCAGTCGCTGTGTTTTCGGCGACCTGCTACGACAATGACAATCGTCGGCAGTTGCCTAAAAATAGCCTAAGTGGGACAGGGCCTTAAGGATGCAATGAGTGAGAGCGTGGAACAGACTCAGATTGCATTACATTAAGTTGTTGCTTTTTCTGCCATTTCAACAGATACGCCACTGACTTCTGACAGTAGGAGATCTGACAAAGCAGCTCCAGAACATGAATTGCTCAAAAGCCTTCTACACAGTGTGCTACAATTACTGCCGGGCCTGATTTACTCCTGCATGTAACTGCTGGGATTCTCATGTTTTAACGTGAGAGTTCTCTTCCTCTCCTCTGCAATATCTGTCTTTTCCCTGCAATCCAACGAGTTGTAACAGCCTGACTGCTACTGTAGACTGATATACAATAAAATATTAGGAAATGTACCAACCTGGATGGGGTCTCATCAGATACTGTGCTTTTCCGGATGTAAACAATCCTATAGCTGTTTCACACAACTTTTCAAATATTTTTTCTTGATTTTTCATGGGATATCATTTGGTATTAGAGTTAAAGCAATCATGTATTTGATTAAACAATAGTTGCAACTTGATTCCTTATTAAGAAATTGTGATCATGTAATCTACAAGGTAGACAAAAATACTGGAGAAACTCAGCGTGTGAGGCAGCATCTATGGAGCAACGGAATAGGTAACGTTTTGGTTTAAGTTCCTTCTTCAGTCTGAAGAAGTGTCTCGACCCAAAACGTCACCTATTCCTTCGCTCCATAGATGCTGCCTCACCCGCTGAGTTTCTTCAGCATTTTTGTCTACCTTCAATTTTTCCAGCATCTGCAGTTCTTTCTTAAACATGTAATCTCCAGGTCATTTTTAGATCCATAAATCAAGATGACAATCAGTTCACATATGTTGTATCTATTTCTTTAGCTGGGTAAGACTTTTAACAATCTGTTGGCAATATCTTGTGATCTGTACTTAATAAATTATAATAAAATATGATTATCACAACCTTTCAATGTCTTACAAGTTTATTCAGATGTGGAATTAACCATTGAAGCTTCAACTACCTCCTCTAACAGCTCTTTCCACACACCTACCAAACCGTGTGTAAAAAACTTGACCTAGTGGGAGGGAGGAACTGAAGGGAATCCACATTAGTCAGATTAGATTAGATTAGATTAGATTAGATTCCTTTATATGTCATTCAGACCTTTCGGTTGCCTGCAGCCATACATATAATAATAAACAACAAAACACACAATAAACACAAATGAACATCCACCACAGTGAGCTCACCAGGCACCTCCTCACTATGATGGAGGCAAAAGTCTTAAAGTCACCGTCTCTTCCCTCCTTATTCTCCCTCTGTGCTGAGGCGACCCAGGCCTCCGATGTTGTTATCCCACCGGGCGATGGTAAGTCAGTCCCGCGGCTCAACCGAGCTCCGCGAACGGACCGGTTCAAGCTCCGCGGCCCGGGGTGGTCGAAGCTGCCGAAGATGCCGCCCTCCAGTCCAGCGGACACAGTTGTTGCCACGGGAGCTCTGAAAAACCGGTCGCCAACCTGTGACCTGCGAGCTCCCGACGGTGTCGTCCACTCGTGGAAATGATGTTAGGTAAACCATTGTGATGGAAGGCAGATAAATCCACAGGGCCTGATGGTCTGCATCCCAGAGAACTCAAGGAGATGACCCTAGAAATCGTGGATGCATTGGTGAACTTTTGTCAATGTTCTATAGACTAGATCAGTTTCTGTGGACTGGATAGGTAATGTAACTCCACTTTTTCAGAAAGGAGGGAGAGAGAAAACAGGGAATTATAGACCAGTCAGCCTGACATCGGTAGTGGGGAAGAGGCTGGAGTCGATTATTAAAGATGTTATAGCAGCGCATTTGGAAAGCAGTGACAGGATCAGTCAAAGTCAGCATGGATTTATGAAGGGGAAATTATGCTTGACTAATCTTCTGGAATGTTTTGGGGATGTAACAAGTAGAATGAATGAGGGAGAGCCAGTGGATGTGGTGTATCTGGACTTTCAAAAAGCCATTGACAAGGTCCCACACAAGAGATTAGTGGGCAAAATTAGAGCACATGTTATTGGGGGTAGGGTATTGACAAGGTTGGCAAACCGGAAGCAACGAGTAGGAATTAACGGGTCCTTTTCAGAATGGCAGGCAGTGACTAGTGGGGTGCCGTAAGGCTCAGTGCTGGGACCCCAGTTATTTACAATTATGTGGATAAATGTGAGGTTATCCACTTTGGTGGCAAGAACAAGAAGGCAGATTATTATCTTATGTTATCTTATTATCATTCTGTAACCAAGACCTAGTTTGTTACCTATTCAAGTCTTTCTGTCTCTCTGAAGGCACATTTCTGTAATTAAGGCCTAGTTTTACTGTTGATCAAGTTTCTGTGTATTCTTGCCAGCTGAGAATGTAAAAGCTGTACCGCTGTGCTCAGGAGATCAGCTTTGACTGGACTCCCAGTGCTCACAATTTCTAATAAATCGCTTGTTACTTTGAACACCAACTCCGCATGGCCTTCCCATTTGTTCCTACACTGTGTGGCTTCTTTAGCACTCTGTCGACTTGTGTTGCCCCTTTCAGAGGGCTGTGGACATGGACTTCATGATCCTTCTACACATGATCCCTCTATAATGCTGTTATGGATCATGGCATCAACTATATATTTTCCCCATACAACTGTATTACCTCCCTACATCCGTCAGCTCACACACAAACTCTCTGACCAAAACCTCTAAATGGTAGCTCTCCATGTAGATCCTCACAATGCTGGCTCTCATCACAAGGAACTAATGAGATTTCATAAACACTTTGACTCCCCTTCCCATTCCCACACTGACTTTTCTGTCCTGGAATAGACACAAAAAGCTGGAGTAACTCAGCAAGACAGGCAGCATCTCTACAGAGAAGGGATGGGTGACATTTTGGGTCGAGACCCTTCTTCAGACCAGTCTGAAAGTTTAGGTGAGATTTAATAGGAACTGAGGGGTAACCTTTTCACACAAAGTGTGGTGGGTGTATGGAACAAGCTGCCAGAAGATGTAGTTGAGACTCGGACTGGGACTATCCCAACCTTTAAGAAACAGTTAGACGGACACATGGATCGGACACGTTTGGAGGGATATGGGCCAAACGCGGGCAGGTAGGACTAGTGTAGCTGGGACATGTTGGGCGGTGTGGGTAAGTTGGGATGAAGGGCCTGTTTCAATGCCGTATCACTCTTCGACTCTATCACTTTATACAGTGAAAAGCTTTTGTTTGTGTGCTATTCAAACAAAGAAAATATTCTACATTAATGCAGTCAGGCCACCCACAGTGCAGAGTATACAGTAAACAAAACCCATTCCAGAATCCTATTGTGCTTTATACCAACATTCTTGCTGACAGAAATTAGCTTTCATTTATTGAACATTAATTAAAAACACTTTGCTTTAATGTTACCCCTGGCTATTCATGCAAATTCCTCCAGTCTCAATAATGACCAAGACAACCTATAGTCAACCTATAGACAACCTATAGAATGAGGAAATGTCCTTATTCTTCACGGAACGGGGGTTCCACTCCCCTACTATAGATGAGGCTCTCACTAGGGTTTCTTCAATACCCCGTAACACTGCTCTCTCTCCCCATCCCCCCACTCGCAACAAGGGCAGAGTCCCCCTAGTCCTCACTTTCCACCCCACTAACCGTCGCATACAACAAATAGTCCTCCGTCAGTTTCGTCACTTCCAATGTGACCCCACCACTTGCCACATCCTCCCATCTCCCCCCATGTCTGCTTTCTGCAGAGACCACTCCCTCCGTCAATTCTTCCCTTCCCTCCCGCACCACCCCCTCCCCGGGCACTTTCCCTTGCAACCGCAAGAGATGTTACACCTGTTCCTTTACCTCCCCCCTCGACTCCATTCAAGGACCCAAGCAGTAGTTCCAGGTGCGGCAGAGGTTCACCTGCATCTCCTCCAACCTCATCTATTGCATCTGCTGCTCTAGATGTCAGCTGATCTACATCGGTGAAACCAAGCGTAGGTTTGGCGATCGTTTCGCCGAACACCTCCGCTCGGTCTGCTTTTACCAACCTGATCTCCCGGTGGCTCAGCACTTCAACACCCCCTCCCATTCCGAATCCGACCTCTCTGTCCTGGGCCTCCTCCATGGCCAGAGTGAGCACCACCGGAAATTGGAGGAACAGCACCTCATATTCCGCTTGGGGAGTCTGCACCCTAGCGGCATAAACATTGACTTTTCCAATTTCCCGTAGCCCTTGCTGTCTCCTCCCCTTCTCAGCTCTCCCTCAGCCCTCTGGCTCCTCCTCTTCCTTTCTCCTTTCTTCTCCTCACCCCCCCCCCCCCCCCCCCACCATACATCAGTCTGAAGAAGGGTTTCGGCCAGAAACATTGCCTATTTCCTTCACTCCATAGATGCTGCTGCACCCGCTGAGTTTCTCCAGCACTTTTGTCTCCCCACAACCTATAATCTATGAGGTGAAATTTTTAGTTCTTTAAGTGAAACTGGAGAACAGTAAAAACACAAAGTGCTGGCGGCATTCAGAATGTCAGAATATAGGTATGTTGCAAAGCGTACCTGAAGCGTCGCTGAAAATCTGTCGCTGCGGGTGTGCGCGAGTTTGGCGCTGTTTAGAGGGGGGCGGGTTTAAAACGTGATTTTCTCTAGGCTGTTCAAATCGAAGATGTTCAGCCTTGTTAATTATTAACGAAAAATCGCTGGAAGACCCCGTCGCAAAAGCTATTATTAGTTTTAAAGGCCTCGTATAATAGTTATAGTAGTTTAAAAATCAATCTCTAAACCCGCGAACAACGGCAGCCGTCAGGGTCTCATAGAGCAAACCACAGAAGGTATGTAGCTTATTTTTACATTAAAAAGGGCTTCTTAAGATCCCTTTATACAAAGTTTAATATTGCGAGTAGCTCATTTTGGCCCATTATATCCCGCAGTATTTTTCTGGGCATTTGAGGGCACAAATCTACCGCAATGTGAACGTTCTAAACCAGCGCGTTCACAGGATCCCACTAGAAAGCTGATTTAAAATGGACTTTAATTTACAGCAATTGAACACTAAATTCCTTCTATTTGGCCTATAAATTAATGTAAATGAGATTTTAAAATCATGTTTTATTGTGAATTATTTATGAATATTATTTGCACACTTAGGCTATTTAAAAATGTTAATCATTTATTAAGAAATGGATAGATGTTTAGATCTAGTAATTGAAGTTTGAAATTAGCTACACTTGGGTAACTAACTAATTATATGCTTTAATTTCAGGTCATCCAAGTAAGATTATTTTATAGTTGTTTCAGAATGGTTCAATCTATGATAACTGAAAATTTCATTCAGTTCTCTTAATTTTTAAGAAAGTTATGGGCTTTTGACTGTCCACGATCACAGCTTTTTTGTTACGTCCATAGAAAATCAATAGGGAACAAGATGCTAATTTCCGAGTATGAAAATGGCCATATCTTTTTAAATACATGAGATATTAAAGTGAATTAGGTGTCAAATTAAACTTCTTTTTATGCTTTATCTGATGGGATAAATTACAGACTTGATTTTTTAAATCTCAAAATTTTGTAACATTGCTACAGAATACTTTGTGGATTTAGTTTAGTTTAGAGATACAGCGCGGAAACAGGCCCTTCGTCCTACCGAGTCCGCACCGACCAGCGATCCCCGCACACTAACTATCCTACACACCCTAGGGACAATTTACAATTACACCAAGCCAATTAACCTACAAACCTGTACCTCTATGGAGTGTGGGAGGAAACCAAAGATCTCGGAGAAAAACCACACGGTGACGGGGAGAACGTACAAACTCCGTACAGACAGCACCCGTAGTCAGGATTGAACTCGGGTCTCTGGCGCTGCAAGCGCTGTAAGGCAGCAACTCTGCCGCTGCACCACCGTGCCGATGGAGATTGCTGGAAACAAGATCAGAATGGGAGTTGTAATTAATGCTTATCCTAATATTTGTTTTAGAATGAAGAAGAGAATAAAGAAGGTGGGCTCGTCTGCATCAGAGAGACCTGCAAACATCAGGCATTATTTATAGAATGGCATGTGATAACCCTGGCTGCCAGAATAGGCTAAGTATATGGAATAACAACAAAGTGACTGGCAGCCAGTATCAATTACAGAACCTAGTCAGGATGGAACCCAGGCTCTGTGAAGCGACTACTCTACCGCTGCGCCATCGTGCCGGTTGGATGATGATTGGTTTAGGACACTTGTTCAGACATCTCCAGACTGAATCTGGCTGTGTGACTTTTGTTTCACTTTCGACTCTCAAGCTGGAGTAGCTATTTATCTTTTTTACTTCGGGGCAGGTTCAGCATGTTACCCACACCTCTGGGCAAGACAGCAAAAGCAGCACTGGAATCACAAAATTATGGAAAGGAGAAGGGCCAACAAGGAAAGGAAAAGAAGCAAATTATTTTTATTTTTTTTTTTTAATTATGCATTCATTATTATTTGCCAGCATCCAGCATGTACATACATAGTAAAGCTTGAGAAATATGTGATAATATTATAGCTAGGTTTGTTGAAATGTTAAAATTATTAATGGACAAAGCAGTGCATTAAACTAATCTAAACATCACAATGTTTAAAAATCATTTGGAGAGATATGTGGTTTAGAGAGATATGGGCCAAATTTTGGCAGGTGGGTCTAGTGTAGATGGGGCATAGTGGATGGTTTGGGCAAGCTGGACCCAAGGGCCTCTTTCATGTTGTATGACGTTATGACTATTGACTTTAAGTGACCAGCAGCTGTATCAAACTTTATTTAGGCCACATTTAGAGAATTGTGTGCTGTTCTGGTCACCTTAAGGGCCTGTCCCACTTGGGCGACATAATCCGCGAGTTCTGGCGAGTTGGTCCTCGACTCATACTCGCCGCATGGTCGACACGAGGTCGTAGGAGGTCTTCGTAACTCTCCTTCATGCTTGAGAGTAGTCTCCGCATACTCGAGGCCTCAGCTAGGTTGCGGCGTTTTTTTCAATATGTTAAAAAATGCCGGCGAGTAAAAAAAGGTCGCCATGGAAAAAATCGATGCTTTTTTTAACGTAGGTTTAGTCGTAGTTGGTCGTAGTACGTCGGCATGTTAGTCGTAGGTAGTCGAAGGTAGTCGAAGGTAGTCGTAGATAGTCTTCATCATAGTGTAAGGGAGGTCGAAGGAGATCGAAGGAGGTCGTCTTTACTCTCCACTATTCGGTGTCCAATTTTCCCGAAGTTAATCGAAGCTAGTCGTAGCTAATCCAAGCTAGTCTTCAACATAGTCAAAGTAGATCGAAGGAGGTCTTCAACATTTTTTCAAACTCTTCTAAACTCGCAAATTAGGTCGCCCAAGTGGGGCAGCGCCTTAAATTATAGAAAGGATGTGAAGGCTCAGAAAAGAGTGTAGAAGTGGTTTACTGGGATGCTGCCTGGATCGGTGTGTATCAGCTTTAGAATTGAATACTTTATTGTCACATGTAGCAAGTCACAGTGAAATTCTTTGCTTACACGTGCAAGGTATGCAAATAGTCGCCCATAAAGGGAGCTTACAAAGTTAAAAATCCCCCCCCTCGCCTGGTCCTCATTGCTCTTCCCCCTCCCTCATGGTGATCCCCCCCACACCGGATCCTCCATTGTTCCTTCCCTTGGCGGCGGCGTCCTCACTTCCACGTGTCCGCCCTCATCCGTCGGTCGGCACCATCATCGACCGCCGTACCAACCTCTCCACTAACGCTGCCAGGTCCTCTCCGGACGCCTCCGTGGCTCCGACCCTGGCCCCAGACCAAGGCCTCCACTGTCCCAGGCACCGATGGCCGCAGGTTCCGTTGATACCTCCGACCCCCAAGGCTCCAGCCCGCGAAGCTCCACCTTCGTCCCATCCTCACGGCCTACCATTCGGATGGTGCGGTCTTTCCTGTCGGAGACCGGCCAGAGCTTCGAGCTGTAGCTTCACCACTGAGGTACCATCGTGGAGCGGGCGATGTCTTACCCGGGCCGCCGTGTTGGCGCTCCAGAGTGCTGGGCCTGCCGACTTTAACATCGCGGAGCTGTGGTGTGCGGAGCTTCCAGCAGTGGGCGGTGCTGACTTTAAGCATCGGGGAGCCTCGGATCTTTTGCCGAGGGTCGCCGTGTTGGAGCTCCCCCCAGCGTGGCCTGTGGACTTCAGGAGCCGCAGTCTCCGGTAGCAAGCGGCCGTTTCGGAACTCCAAGCCGCTGAGAGTGTTCTTCCGACGTCGGAGTTCCATCATCCCGGTGAGAGGGCCTGAAACATCGGGCTGCCGTAGCAGCGACTACGGAGGCCTCAATAGGCCCCGACCATGGGTGAACATGGAGGAAGTGGACTGAATTTTGCTGCCTTCCCTCACAGTGGGAATCGTTGATCCCGCTGTGGGGGGATGATTTTTTATGTTTAATGTTAAATTCTATAATGTCGTGTTTATTTTATTTGTGTGCTGCAATGGCAACTCAAATTTCACTGCACCAATTGGTGAGCATGCCAATAAATGTCCTTTGTCCACCTTTGACTTGCAGGGCTCCAGCCCATGAGGGCTCTGGCCTAGACTTTTCAGCGGCACCTCAGGAAAGCTATAAGTAGAGGTTGGGAAAACTTGGATTGTGAGGTGAGGGGGAGAGACCCGATAAAAGTTTTGATAGATATGGTAGATAGTTTGAGTCATTTTCCCAAGATGTCAACATCAAATGTTATAGAGCATAGGTTAAGGAGAGGGAGAAAAGTTTAGCAAAAGTTTGTGAAGTACTTTTTTTATGCCAAGGGCAGTAAGTTCCTGGAACATACTGCCTTGAGTGGTGGTGAAAATAGACATGATAGTGACGTTTATGAGGCTTTTAGACAGACACAAGAACAGGCAGAGAATGGAGTGAAGAACATATCCATTCTACTTGTGTACGTCCACAAGTGTTTTGCTCAGTTTGCTAGCATTGGCAAAAGACTCACATTCCTAAATAAATTAATACTGTTAAATAAATCCACTTGCAATTACTCAATGAATAAGACAAGGATTATGGCAGAAGGGATCAGTTTAATTTGGCGTTAAGTGCAGCACATACTTTGTGGGTCAAATGGTATGTTCTTGTGCTACACTGTTCTGTGTTCTCACTGAAGGTATAACAGATTAATGGAGGAAAATAGGGGGATGTGTCGTTTTGATTTGCTTCTGCCGTTGGGTACTGGTGCACACTCAAAGAACAGAATGTCTTATTCTGATGTTCCATTATAAGAGCACGCTTTATTACAATGAATATCATCTCAAACCGACCAGCGATCACCCTATATTAACCCACTTTCGCATCTACACTCTGCACACAAGGGGCAATTTTACAGGGAC
Organism: Amblyraja radiata; assembly: GCF_010909765.2. NCBI lineage: Eukaryota > Metazoa > Chordata > Chondrichthyes > Rajiformes > Rajidae > Amblyraja > Amblyraja radiata. The sequence goes on along the minus strand of NC_045962.1, from coordinate 7,878,360 downwards.
CAATTCACCTACAAACACACGCGTCTTTCGGATGTGGGAGGAAACCGGAGCACTGGCTGTCACGGGGAGAACGTGCAAACTCCACACAGACAGTACCCAAGGTCAGAATTGAACCCGGGTCTCTGGCGCTGTGAGGCAGCGGTTCTATGAGCTGCGCTACAGTGCATATTCGCAAGGATGTCCACAAATAACCCCGCAAAATGCAGCAAATCATAACATAGAACATAGAGCAGTACAGCACAGGGAAAGGGCCCTTTGGCCGACAATGTTTGTGCTGACCATGATGCCTAGTTATATTGATCACATCTGCATGTACATAATCCATCTCCACCGATACTCTGTACTTCCATGTGCCTATCTAAAAGCCTCTTAAACACCACTACCATATATATCTGCCTCCACCACCACCCCATACCATGCATTCCAGGCCCCCACCACTCTGTGTGAAAAATTTGCCTCGCATATCTCCATCAAACTTTCCCCCTCTCACATAGCTATTCTAGTTGGACATTTCCATTCACGGAATAAGGTTCTGACCGTCTACCTTGTCTATGCCTCTCATCATTTTATATACTTCTATCAAGGCTCCCCTCAACCACTGACGTTCCGGAGAAAACAATCCAATTCTATCCAAGCGCTCCCTGTAGGTGAACCTCTCTCTAATCCAGGCAGCATTCTGGTAAACCCCCCTCTGTATGCTCTTCACATCCTCCACATCTATCCTGCAATGGGACAACCAGAACTGCATGCAATACTCCAAATACAGCCGAACCAATGTCCTGCGGGGCTGCATCGCAAGCCATTGGCTTTATTACACAACTGTTTCCCAGCAACAGATTGCTTAACAGAGAAAAGCAAGATTGGATCGAGGCCACTCAGAGGGAAACATGATGCTCGGAGGAATGTGGTTGCATGCCCCAGCACATCGATGATTCATATTCCATCTGAGCAACACCCAGTCAACAAGTCAGCACAGATGAAGAATAAAACAGATGGCAAGAATAATTGTCCGGTGATATAAAATCACTTTGAGATACACACTTGTGCAGGAAGGAACTGCAGATGCTGGTTTACACCGAAGATGAGACACAAAAAGCTGGAGTAACTCAGCGGGGCAGGCAGCGTCTCTGGAGAGAAGGAACGGGTGACGTTTCGGGTCGAGAAGGGTCTCGACTCAAAATTTCACCTATTCCATCTCTCCAGAGAAGCTGCCTACCCCGCTGAGTTACTCCAGCTTTTTGTGTCTATCTTTGAGATACACACTTCCATGGTTTCTAAGGCAAAGGAAATCTTATTGCACGCGAATCATTCCACTCCCTACACTTACATGTGCCTTTTTAAAATCCTCTTAAACACCACTATCATATCTGCCTCCACCATATGCCATCCCATGTGCCAATCTAAACGCATCTCAATGCCAATATTGTATCTACCTCCACCACCATTCCTGGCAACACCTTCCAGGCACCCACCATCCTCCATGTACTAAAAACTCCTTTAAACTTTTCATTTAAAATTTGCCCCATTCATCTTAAAACTATGTCCTCTCATCCTCGATATATTTCCACCATGGGAAAAAGGTTCCGATGGTCACCCTATCTATGCCTCTCATAACTTTGTATACTTCTGCCTGGTCTCCCCACAAGCTCCAGTGTTGCGGAGACAACAGTCCAAGTCTGTCCAAAGATAGACACCAGATGCTGGAGTAACTGAGCAGGTCAAGCAGTATCTCTGGACAAAAGGAATAGGTGATGTTTCAGGTCGAGACTCGTCCTAAGTCTGAGAGTCAGGGAAAAGGTCTGTGTCCTTTACGTCTATTTTTGTTATTTTTAGTGTGTTTTAAAAGTATGTGTCAATGTTCTCTGGTTTGTTTTCGGTGGGGGGTAGGGAGTGGGGGATGGGGTCGATGGAAACTTGTTTTGCAATCTCTTACCTTGCGGGAGATGCGATTGTTTTCCGGATCGTATCTCCGGTCGCTCTGCGGCCTAACATCATGGAGCTGGCGGCCTTGCTCGGGACTATCTTTGAGCTTGAGGACTTACCATCGGAGCCGATTTCTTGCCTGGGACCAACGCACTCGCCTGTGGACTTTAACATCAGGAACATGCAGTGTCGGGTAGAGACCGATGTCGGGAGCTCCAAAATCCGCACGTCTTTCGACTAGCCCCGACCCGGGGTCAGATCGCACGGCGCGGGGGAGCTGACAACCCCCCGATGCAGGAGCTTGATCGCCCCGACGAGGAGGCCCGCCGCCGGCTACGGGAATCAAGATCGCCCCGTCAACGGAAGGTTAGAGGCCCCCGACCGCGGGAGAACAAAGAAGGGAAGTGATTGAACTTTTGTTCGCCTTCCATCACGGTGAGGAATGTGGAGTAGTCACTGTGGTGGATGTTTATGTTGAAATGTACTGTGTGTGTCCTGTTGTCTTTTATTGCTATGGATGTATGAGAAATCAAATTCCTCCTATGTTGCAAAACATACTTGGCTAATAAAGTATGATTATGATTGTGATTATGCTTATGATTATGATCTGCAAAATTATGTAACAACCTATCGGTTGGCCTCACTTCAGTGGTAGGGAAACTATTGGAGAGAATGAGTTTGTACACGGGCCGGGGAGCTCCTGGCAAGCGGGTCAGATGCGTTCACCACGTACCAACCTCGGGGCCCCACCCAGTACACTTGTCTCACTCGCTGCTGTCTCCAGCAGGACGGATAATCCGACCGAAGGCTCGTCGTGATCCGCCCAAAGGCTCGCGGTCGGCGGTCCCTCACCTGAAGGCTCACGGTCGCCTGGATCGGAAACCCACCTGAGGGCTCGACAGACGGGCATAACTGGGAGGCAGCTGGAGATGTCGGGCACGAGGTGAATGGGCTGGTAGGAGGGTGAACTGTGGTGATGCCTCCTGCGCCTTCACGGTCAGCTGCAGGAGGCGCCCCCAGGACGCAGAGATGGCCTGGCGAGGAGAGGAGAGGAGAGAGGAGAGGAGAGGGACGTCGGTTCGCGGGAACTGCTCCAGTACATCGAGCACGCGGGCCAATCGCACTTAGCACTTTGAATAATGGCGCCAAAAATGGCGGCGCCCGCATGTGTAATATATGCAAAATGTATTTCACTGGGCAGTTGCACATGTGATAAATAAAACACTATTGACTATTGGTCGCGTCTTACTAAATTGGTCAGGACTTTGAGGCTGTGACGAAGGTGATTGATGAGGGTAGGGAAGTCATAAGGTGAAGAATTAGACCATTTGGCCCATCAAGTCTACTCCGCTATTCAATCATGGATGATCTATCTATCCCCCTTAACCACATTCTCCTGCCTTCTCCCCATAACCGGGGACCTCTCTGACCCCTCTCACCCTGGCCACAAACTCGTTGAATCACTTCCCTCTGGAAGGCAACTCCGGTTTGTCAAAGCTGCCACAGCCAGACATAAAAACAGTTTTTTTCCACGAGTAGTAGCTCTACTCAATAACCAAAAATCTGTAGCCTCCTTTTGCTCTGGTATTTTACTTAATTCACATGTTTCATCAATAATGTTTTATTATTAATGTTTAATGTTTATCTGTCATTCCTGTCACTGTATGTCATGTTGTCACTTGCGGGCAGAGCACCAAGGCAAATTCCTTGTATGTGAATACCAGACTGCAAGAAAAGAAAAGAGAGATCTGCATGTCATTTTTCTTAACCTTGCCAACGCGTTCGGAACTGTCCCTCACAGTTTTCTCTGGGCATCCTTTGACTTCTTCAGGATACCAGAGACTATCGCAAGCCTTGGCAAGGCTTATTGTCAAGATCTGCAGCTCTGTTTCACCACGCCTGACTTCACGACCACATGGCACTGGTTGGCATTATGGCGGGGTGTACCATCTCCCCATTGATTTTTAGAATGGCTATGAAAGTCATCATAAGGGCCTCCAAGTGGGTAGTGGGTGGCGAGCGGCTGAAGTCTGGAGTCCGTCCACCACCCATCAGGGCCTACATGGATGACATGACAATCATAACAACAACAGCACCTTGCACCAGGCACTTTTTAGGGAAGCTTCAAGCAAACATCACTGGGGTCAGAATGAAATTCAAGTCATCCAAATCAAGAAGCATTTCTATAATCAAAGGCAAACTGACAGATCAACGGTTCTTCATTGATCAAGAACCTATTCCAACTGTGTCAGAGAAGCCAATCAAATGTCTGGGAAGATGGTATAACTCTAAACTGAAGGACACTGATCAGGCTAACGAGTTTAGGCAAGAAGTCATCAAAGATCAGGCGAACATTGACCGATCCATGCTGCCTTGGAAAGCTGCAAATCTGGTGCCTGCAGTTTGGGTTACTACCTTGCCTTATGTGGCCACTAACCATCACCCTCACAAGAGTCGAGAAGATGGAAAGAACAATCAGCACTTTTGTGAGAATGTGGTTAGGCGTTCCTCGGTGCCTGAGCAGCGTAGGCCTGTACGGTCAGGGGGTAATCCAACTGCCTCTCTCTAGTCTCACAGAGGAGTTCAAGTGCACTAAAGTCAGACTAGAGATGGCCCTGGCAGAATCAAGGGACACTGTCATCCAAGCTGCTGCTTCAACCCTGGCAACAGGAAAGAAGTGGTCGGCTAAGAATGCGACACAGCAGGCAAAATCTGCTCTCCGCCAAGGCGACATGGTAGGGCAAATCCAACGGAAGAAGTGGCTTGGGGCTTGGCGGAAAGCGACCTTGCTGGAACAAGGCATCATCACTGGAGCGCCAGAAGTTGGTCGCGGCCGAAGTCCGCCGACAGGAGGAGTTGAGTAGGTGTGCCAAGGCTGTGTCGCAAGCTAAACAGGGCCAGTGGATGAGATGGGAGAGTGTGGAAAAGAGGAAGATCAGCTGGAAGGACATGTGGGAGATGGAGGCGAGCAGGAGAAGTTTCCTCATTCGGGCAACCTATGATGTCCTTCCTAGCTTAAAAATCTCAACCAATGGCTGGGCGAAGATCCATCATGCCCCCTGTGTTCAACACCAGCCACACTTAGGCACATCCTCACTGGGTGTAAAGTAAGTCTCTCCCAAGGACAGTACACCTGGAGACATAATCAAGTGCTCAAATGCCTGGCAGCGACTCTGGAATGCAGGAGAACAGCCAACAATGTCCTGCCGCCCAGAACAACCAACCCAGTTAAGACAATTGCCTTTGTTCGGGGTCGGGGGGAAGGCAATGGGAAATTCCACCAAGGACCAGGTTTGGACAGCTGGAGGCAGCCCGGGATTGGCAGATGCTGGTGGATGTACAGAGCTTGCAGCGGAGGCAGAACAGCGGGGCTGGAGAGCTAAGATCTGCCCGGTTGAAGTTGGATGTCGAGGATTCGGTGCAACATCTACCTTCAGACTGATGAAGGACCTGGGAACCAGCGGACAAGCCCTACGCCAGACCATCAAAGAAACATCGCGGGTGGCAGAGCGGAGTAGCAAGTGGCTCTGGCTGAAGAGGAAAGACCCCATTTGGTCTCCCTAATAACTGACTAGACAGATGCAGAGGGGGGTGGTTCTGGGACACCAGAATTCACCGCTGAGCCTACTGGGGACGTTGTGGGTTCGATCAGTGAAATGTCCATGAAAGTAGGTGCCCACTTGATAACCTCAATGACGTGTCTGCCTAGCCTTTCTCAACATCGGAGGAGCATAGGTGAGCGCAGAAGGCTCCCATCACCATCGGGAGTAAATTGATATTTGGCACTTTGGACTTTTAACATCTAGTTCTGTGTATTTGTAAACATTGGCCAATAAACTTATTCATTCATTCATACATAACCCCTGACACCCTCACTAATCAATAATCTATCTATCTCTGCCTTAAACAGAGCCAGTTTAAACTTAAGTCTAAACTTAAACTCTCTACTGAGAATGCATGCAGGAGGCGCCAGGTTTTGACTCAACTAGAAGTGGTTCCATGGAATATATTGCAGCAGCACAGGGATGTCTGTAGGCTTGATTGTCCACAGTAAGGTACATTCCATCAGCCTCTGCCCAACCCATTGGAAGTAATGCCAATGGAGACAATCCAAATCACTCCTTCATAACAGAAGGTTCAAATTCAAACAAGAATCTAACAGGGTAAGGGCCTGTCCCACGAGCATGCGACCTGCATGCGGCAAGCGCGACCTAAAGGGCCGGTCCCACCAGCATGTGCCTGCATGCGGCAAGCGTGACCTAACGTGGTCGCTTGAGCCGTATGGCATGCGGCAAGCGCGACCAAACCAGAAGCGGGAGCCGTGCGGAGGTCGAGTGAGTGACACGGTGCCGAGGCGGCTGTGGGCCGGCAGGCTGTTGCCACGCAGAAATTTTAAACACGGTTAGTTTTTTGGAGCCCCGCGCGATGTCGGGACCAGCTCCGCCCAACTTCATACGGCTCCGGCGATCGAAGTGGGACCGGCCCCGCGAGGCTGTACGGCTCAAGCGACCACGTTAGGCCGCATGCAGGTCGCATGCCCGTGGGACAGGCCCTTTACCAATGACCAGACTCTCAATGGATTCTTAAATTGCTCCAACACAGCTAGCAGCTTAGGAGAGGGATTACTGGTTGTGGCGTGATTGTGTCTTCCTAAATCAAGGTAACAACTGATGTAGATTACACTTAGATAAACACAAAGTGGATGTTATTTACATGGATTTTAATAAGGCATTTGATAAAAATCTCCCATGGTAGGCGGATCCACGAGAGTAGGATGCACAGGATTAATAGTGAGTTGTTTGTATGAATTCAGAACTGGCTTACTGACAGAAGACATAGAAACATAGAAACATAGAAAATAGGTGCAGGAATAGGCCATTCGGCCCTTCGAGCCTGCACCGCCATTCAATATGATCATGGCTGATCATCCAACTCAGTATCCTGTACCTACCTTCTCTCCATACCCCCTGATCCCTTTAGCTACAAGGGCCACATCTAACTCCCTCTTAAATATAGTCAATGAACTGGCCTCAACTACCTTCTGTGGCAGAGAATTCCAGAGATTCACCACTCTCTGTGTGAAAAATGTTTTCCTCATCTCGGTCCTAAAAGATTTCCCCCTTATCCTTAAACTGTGACCCCTTGTTCTGGACTTCCCCAACATCGGGAACAATCTTCCTGCATCTAGATTGTCCAACCCCTTAAGAATTTTGTAAGTTTCTATAAGATCCCCCCTCAATCTTCTAAATTCTAGCGAGTACAAGCCGAGTCTATCTAGTCTTTCTTCATATGAAAGTCCTGACATCCCAGGAATCAGTCTGGTGAACCTTCTCTGTACTCCCTCTATGGCAAGAATGTCTTTCCTCAGATTTGGAGACCAAAACTGTACGCAATACTCCAGGTGTGGTCTCACCAAGACCCTGTACAACTGCAGTAGAACCTCCCTGCTCCTATACTCAAATCCTTTTCCTATGAATGCTAACATACCATTCGCTTTCTTCACTGCCTGCTGCACCTGCATGCCTACTTTCAATGACTGGTGTACCATAACACCCAGGTCTCGTTGCATCTCCCCTTTTCCTAATCGGCCACCATTCAGATAATAGTCTATATTCCGGAAGTGGCGGCGCTGTGATACGGCTCGCCTGCAGTCTGTCTGTTTTTACTTTTTTTGTGTTTTTTTTTTGTCTAGTTAAACGTTTGGTTATTAGGTTGTGTTATGTGTGTGGGGGGGGGGTGAAACAGGGCTTTCTGTCTCTCCCTTCGGGGGAATGCAACTTTTTTGTCGTATCCCCCTTCTCTTCCCCCGCCTGAGCTGAGGCCTAATGGCGGAGTTAGCGGCCTCCAACCTGCGACCGACCTCAAGGCTCCGGAGGTAGAGCCAGCCAGGACTTACCAACGCAAGGCTGGCCGTTTTCGAGCTGCGGCGACGTTCGGGCAGCGGCACGACTCGGCGCTCCGGTGAGGGCGGACGGCGCGGGGCTGAGACACTCCCGTGTGGGCAGCCTGGGTCCCGGCTGGAAGGCTCTCCCGTGTGGGCAGCCTGGGTCCCGGCTGGAAGGCGCTCCCGTGTGGGCAGCCCGGCTCTCGGCTGGAATGCGCTCCCGTGTGGGCGGCCCGGTATGGGGCTGAGACGCTCTCGTGTGGGCGGCCCATTGCGGGGCGGAGACGGTGCTCTGGTGGCTGAGGCGGCGTTCTGGTGGCGGCGACCTGGATCCGGGGCTCGGCCGCGGGCCAGTGGACGAAATCGTCGGTAGCTCGCAGGTCACAGGTTGATGCCTGTTTTCCGGAGCTCCCATGGCAACAGCTGCGTCCGCTGGACTGGAGGGCGGCAGCTTCGACCACCCCCGGGCCGCGGAGCTTGAACCGCGGGACTGACATACCATCGCCCGGTGGGGTATCGCCTCAGGGCAGAGGGAGAAGAGGAGGGAAGAGACAGTAACTCTAAGACTTTTGCCTCCATCATAGTGAGGAGGTGCTTGGTGAACTCACTGTGGTGGATGTTAATTTGTGTTTATTGTGTGTTGTTATTATTACATGTATGGCTGCAGGCGCTGTGCAGCCCACAGCCAGGTCCAAGCAGCAGCCACAGACGTCGGGTGAGGGTCTAATACCTTGTAGGCCATGGACAGGTCCGGAGAAGCCACTGACGAAAGCCGAGTCTTCAGCCCGGTCGGGAGCAGAGTCAGCCCGTTCTGGGGAGAAAGGGGAGAAAGCCCGATCGCGGGAGACGGCCGAGAGCGAAGAAAGCCCGGTCGCAGGATACGGCTGAGTTGAGAAAGCCCGGTCGCAAGAGAAAGCCGGCAGAGAGAGAAGCGGTTCCACATGGGAGAAGCAGGACACAGTGCTTAGCCAGCCCCCGACGGTGGGGCACAGTCCCGACGCTTGGAGCAGCGGGGACCAGCAGCAGAAACGAGCAGCGACTTACCTTCCGCAGGGTGTCCACGGGAGCCAGCGACGAGCCGAGCGGCGGGTCCAGTAGCAGCCGGGAGGGCTGTGGAGCCAGCGGGCAGGCCAGTTGGCGAAGCAGCGGGAGTCGACTTGGCAGCGAGCCAGCGGAGGCAACAGCAATGGCTGAGCCAACGGCAGCTGAGGAGGTCCGGAGTGGCCAGCAGCAAAAGCAACAGTGCCCTTGGGAGAAGCTCTGGAGAATCCGAGAGGTCGAGGATGCACCAGAGTCCACAGGCCAACAAGCTGGACCGGTGGAATCCTTCACAATAAAAGCCATGTTTGAATGTTATGCATTATTCACTATTCCTTCACAGTAAAAGCAGGACTGTTTGGATGTAATGCATTGGTCACTGTTATTAATTGTAAATCTGTGTGCATAGAATGAATATGGTTTAGAATGTTCTAGTTGGCATTAACCTGAAATGTTGTTTATTAGTATAAATGTATTATTATAAGATTAAGTAATAGTCAGTGAGCTGGATAATCTCTTAGAATGTAAAAGGATTAAGTCCAGGGCAGAAAACACAGTGAGAGAACAGAATAGCAACAGGTAGCATGGCTTTTCAAATTGCCCCTGTTAGATTCTGGGTGTAATTTTGAGAAATGGACTGAAGTCTTGGAGGCTTCGTTTATTTCCAATAATATCACTGGAGCGAAGAAGAGATCATGGTTCATATTAGGCTTAGGAAGAGAGGGTTATCATACCTTACGCACGTTACTGCGGCCAGCAAAGCCCACGGATAAAACGTACGAGGAGTGTAAGGAGGCATTAATGGCTCAATTCTCGCCAAAACCTCCAAGGGCATCCAGAAGCAAGGAGCCTGAATTAAAGAGGGAAGGGAGTCCCTCAAAGGACAAACGGGAGGTGCAAAGTGACAAAATTCAAGGACAAAGTGACAAAAGCGAAGTGCCAAGTGACAAAGGTCAAGTGCAAAAGACCAAAGGTAAATGGCAAGGGGACAAAAGGCAAAGGCAAAGGGAAACTGCCATCCAGAGGGCAACCCTAACTATTCAAGCTACATTCAGGGGTATGAAGGTACGGAGAGTGATCCAGAACAAACAGAAGGCAGCAACGGTAATACAAGCAGCATTTAAAATGCACAGAGTATACCGTCTATACAAGGCAATGAGATTGGCAGCTATAATAGTACAAACCCATTATAGAACAATGGAAAATGGAAAGTGATCTCAAAACCTACACGAAGGTATGCGTTGTGCTGCTTCAGACTGCCTACCGAGGGATGGTTGCTCGAAAGCAATTGCGATGCATGCACAAATCTGCCATGGTCATACAGACTTATTATCAGATGCATAAACAGCGTTAGTATTTCAAGAAACTACGCTGGTCTGCCATTGCGGTACATCAATGAAACAGAGCTTGCCAGATAAGAAATGTCCAAGTGAGAAATTATAATTGAGAATTTGAGAAAAGCAGTGGTTTGTATTCAGGCTTTCTACCGCGGGATTAAAGCCAGAGAATTGGTTGAGAAAATCAAGGCAGCACGCCATATTAAGTCATTCATAATGATGTGCATTACAAGAAAACATTTCTTGATGCAAAAGGCGGCTGTAGTCACTCTGCAAGCTGTATACCGTGGTTACCGATTAAGGGTACGCTACAGAGCTATGCGACAAGCAGTCATTTTGATCCAGAGATGGTACAAAGCATGCAAAACAGGGCATTCCCAGTTTGTGCAATATCCGTCAATGAGGGATGCAACTATTACCATTCAGGCTGCCTACAAGAGTATGGTGATTAGGCAGTGGGTTAAGCAAAAGAGAGCTACTGTAAAAGTGCAGTCAGCACTCAGTATGAGTTGGTATAGGAAAAACTGAAGAAGTCAATTAGACGCACAACAAAAAAAGCTGAAATGATACAAAAGGCTTAAACGATATAGGAAATACTTGCTCAAACTGAATTATACAGCAATTGTAGTGCAGTCTCACTACCTTGCTTATAAAACAAGAAAACTATACAGAGCACAAATCAGAGCCACTGTTGTATTGCAAAGACAATATAGATCCTACTTCTTGATGAAGAACCAGAAAGGTAACTTAAGAAGACAAATAGATGAACAACAGAAAAGGCTTAAACGATACAAAGAACGGTTAAATAAATGTGTGACAATGAGTAGAAAGCTGCTAATAGAAAAGTCTAAAGAAGAGAGGCTTGTCGGTCAAGACAAAAGTATGCAGGACCGATTGCGATTAGGACACTTCACTGTAGTCCAGCATGGAGCCTCCTTCACTGAGCAATGGACAAATGGTTATGCATTGCAGAATCTCATTAAACAGCAAGAGCAGATAAATACGCAGCAAGTGGAAATTGAACAACAGAGGAAGCTGCTAGAAAACAAAAACTAGCAGCCATGGGTCAGATCCCACCTACAAAGAGGAAAACAAAGCAAATACATGAACCAGAAAATGAAATGCAGAATATCAGGAACAGGAAGATATTTGCAAATTAGATTAGGACATTTAAAAGTGAAGAAGCAGAGATACAGGCAGAGCTAGAGTGATTAGAAAATGCTCGCAAGTTACACATAAAGGAACGGAAAATGATAACACATAAAGCAAGGGGTAATGTATTTGATTTAAGGAAGATGGGTGGAATGAAAACATGATAAGTGCTGGTTTAGAAAGGATTATTAGGATTTAGAAAGTTATGAGGATGTATTGTAAGATGAATGTAATAATACCATTTTGCAACAGTGTATTAATCAATTATATTTTAGGTAACGAGCATATTACCGTGATTAGATATGATTATGACAGTTATGAGGATCTTTTGTGAGATGACTGTAATAATACAATTGTGCAACAGTGTATTAATCAATGATATGTTAAGTAAAGAGCATATACCGTGCAGGTGAAATTGAGTTAAAAGAGGAAGAGTGTGGTGTATGTAATAGAAATGGTATTACCTGCCTCCAAGTTAAAGAGGGAGTGCTGTCAGCTTCGTACCATAGCTAAAATCAAACCATTCCTCCAATTTGACGACCATGAAAAAAATCATCCACGTATTCCTCCTCCCGCCTTCACTACTGCAACTCCCTTTACACTGGCATCAGCCAATCATCCCTGTCGCACCTGCAATTGGTTCAAAACGCCGCAGCGAGACTTCTGACGGGTACCCGTAAATGGTACCTCATCACCCCGATTCTGTCCTCTGTCCACTGGCTCCCAGTATGGTACAGAATCAATTTCAAGCTCCTCTTATTCGTATACAAAGTTGCCCCCCCATGTCAAAAATCTTCTAACCCACCATTCTATCTCCAGGTCCCTCAGGTCGGCCGACTTGGGGCTACTGACTATCCCGCGGTCTAGTTTCAAGCTCAGGGGTGACCGTGCTTTTGCGGTTGCAGCACCTAGACTGTGGAACAGCATCCCTCTCCTCATCAGAACTGTCCCCTCCATCGATTTCTTTAAGTCGAGGCCTAAAATATATTTCTACTCCCCAGCATTTTTGAGGCCCTCTGAGGGGGCGCTGTAAATAGTTTATGTATGTATTGTTAGGTCTGTGTACCGTTGTATGTAGCACATTAGTACCTGAGCTGATGTACAGCACTTTGGTCAACGTGAGTTGTTTTTAAATGTGCTATAAAATTGATTGATTGATTGATTGATAGAAAAGTGAATGTGATATGTGATATAATTAGCATATGTGATGTCTTGTGTAAGTACGCATGCGTTGGAGCGACTCAAGGTGGCGTCCTGGAATAAAGAAGTTCACTCCCGTGTCCGAGTGCTATTTTAAGTCTGTTCTAAGCACCCAAATACACAACAGGCGGGTTGTTTAGTAAATTTGCAGATGGCACCAAGATTGATGGGATCACACTGCTGTTGCTCTTTGAGAGGTGAAATATCGTGGGTAAAAATATACAATTAAGCATGACCCTTAACAGCATTGATGTACAGAGGCGTCCAAGTTCAATACTCACTGAAAGTGGCAATACAAGTAGATTGAGAGGTACAGAAGATTGCGGCATTGAGCATAAGAGGCAAAGTCATAATGCTGCTTTATAGGACTTTGGTTCAGCCGCATTTGGAGTACTGTGTGCAATTCTGGTTGCCCCATTACAGAAAGGATGCGGGGGCTTTGGAAAGGGTGCAGAGGAGTTTTACCAGAATGATGCCTGGGTGAGGGGGAATTAGCAACGGTGAGAGACTTGGATTTTTTTGCTCTGGAATGTCAGAGGTTGCTGGGAGACCTGATAGAAGTATATAAAATGAAGTGAAACATAGATAGGGTGGAAACACATATTCTTTTTTCCAGGATGGAAAAATCCAATTCTAGTGAACATAGCTTTATGGGGAAAGGCAAAGTTTAAAGGAGACGAGTCTAAGGGGGACCCGTTGGGTCCCGTCCCCCCAACGCGCCATTGCAGGGGGGTGGGGGTCAAACAAGCACATCAAAAAAACTTGGTGTGATATTTGACTCCGCATTAAAGTTTGACAAGCAAGTGAACTCTGTGGTAAAAGCTACTTTCTTTCAGCTTCGTACCATAGCTAAAATCAAACCATTCCTCCAATTTGACGACCATGAAAAAAATCATCCACGTATTCCTCCTCCCGCCTTCACTACTGCAACTCCTTTTACACTGGCTTCAGCCAATCACCCCCGTCCCACCTGCAATTGGTTCAAAACGCCGCAGCGAGACTTCTGACGGGTACCCGTAAATGGTACCTCATCACCCCGATTCTGTCCTCTCTCCACTGGCTCCCAGTACGGTACAGAATCAACTTCAAGCTCCTCTTATTCGTATACAAAGTTGCCCCCCCATGTCAAAAATCTTCTAACCCACCATTCTATCTCCAGGTCCCTCAGGTCGGCCAACTTGGGGCTACTGACTATCCCGCGGTCTAGGTTCAAGCTCAGGGGTGACCGCGCCTTTGCGGTTGCAGCACCTAGACTGTGGAACAGCATCCCTCTCCTCATCAGAACTGCCCCCTCCATCGACTTCTTTAAGTCGAGGCTTAAAATATATTTCTACTCTTCAGCATTTTTGAGGCCCTCTGAGGGGGCGCTGTAAATAGTTTATGTATGTATTGTTAGGTCTGTGTACCATTGTATGTAGCACATTAGTACCTGAGCTGATGTACAGCACTTTGGTCAATGTGAGTTGTTTTTTAATGTGCTATAAAATTGATTGATTGATTGATTGATTGATTGATTGATTGATTGATTGATTGATTGATTGATTGATTGATTGATTGATTGATTGATTGATTGATTGATTGATTGATTGATTGATTGATTGATTGATTGATTGATAGAAAAGTGAATGTTTGTGAAAGGGAATGTCACTGAGCTGGTCTGCTGCAGCCGAACGCTAGACCCAGTGGACTGCAGCCTGCAAGTGGGAAGCTGCTGAGCTGACCTCAGCTTGTAGGACACAGTGAACCATGGCCTGGAAGGGCGAGCCCACCGAGCCGGCCCCTGCTTGTCCCCTGAAGACCTGGACCTGAAATATCACCTATCCATGTTCTCCACAGATGCTGCTTGACCCGCTGAGTTACTCCAACACTTTGTGTCTTTCTTTGGTAAAACGGCAACCGCGACCACTTCTCTCTATATGTTCTATGTGATGTTTTGGTTTTGGTTTTATGAAAATAAGGAAAGGCTGAGCTCCTACTCGTTTTGCCATTGAATATATATGTCAAAAGGTAGCTGTTTGTCAACAGGTGCAATGTCAGTCTGCCTATTGTGCCTTCTATCGCCAAGTTCATAGCACCACGGGTGATGGCTTTAATATGGAGTACAGAACATAGAACTGTACAGCATAGGAACAGGTCCTTTGTCACACAATACTGGTGCTAAACATGATACCAAAAACACATCTCATCTGTCTGCACAATCACCAGCTGGTCAACTGGACGGTGGAGTAGTTGATGGAGTTTAACGTAGATAACTGCGAGGTGTTGCAATTTGGGAAATCAAACCAGGTCAGTTCCTTACATGGCAGCACCCTAGAAAATGTTGTGGAGCAGAGAGATCTAGGAGCATAGGGTCACAGCCTCAGAATTAAAGGATGTTCCTTTAGGAAGGAGATGAGGAGGAATTTATTTTGTCAGAGGGTGGTGGCAGGAATGGGGTACTGATTGTGGATGATCAGCCATGATCACAGTGAATGGCGATGCTGGCTCGAAGAGGAGAAGATGGAGCCAGTGACGTTAATGGATGCTACAGTCGAGGAGCAAGATCTACTGCACCCAGGAGGGTGGTGTGGGAGGTGGCCCTGGGGTACAAAGGTGGACGGTTGAGGGGAGGGTGTAGGCTCACTGGTCAATCCAGACGTCCAAGGGAAGGCAATGGCTAGAGGGCTGCAAAAGCCTTCGGGCCTGTGTGGAATGGGAACTGCTCATAACAACTAGAGCTCGGGCTAGATTTTGAAAATTGAGCTATATATGGTGCTTCTTGCATGCGGGATCAGTGGACTATTTCTCTACAATTTGCAAATCGGAGATGTGCTTAGGTATCTTCCTCTTCTTTCGTGTGGCGTGCACAGCCTAAAGTTGTAGGACAACTTGTTCTATTTGATCTTCTGTTTGTGCACGTCGAGTTGATTGCATTAGTCGAAACAGGGCGGACCACGTGAAGGTTGCAATCTTCCACCCCTGCTTAGGTATGGGAATACTCTACTGGACAGTTTGTTAGAAGAAGAATTTCACTGTGTGTTAACACTTCACACATGTGACAACAAAAGCACCATTGAACCAGTGTACACAGCTCTATCGTAAGTTTCCTGCTGACTATCCCTGATCCATTTCCATTCTACTTGAAATCTCAAGCTAAATTGAGATTTGAGGCTCAAGTTAAATTGAGGTGCTGGGACCTCAGCTATTTATAATATACATCAATGATTTGGATGAAGGGATTCAAAGTAACATTAGCAAATTTGCAGGTGACACAAAGCTGGGTGGCTATGTGAACTGAGAGGAGGATGCCATGAGAATGCAGGGTGACTTGGACAGGTTGGGGAGTGGGCAGATGTATGGTAGATTAAGTTTAATGTGGATAAATGTGAGGTTATCCACTTTGGTATCAAAAACAGGAAGGCAGATTAATATCTAAATGGCGTCAAGTTGGGAAAAGGGGAAGTACAATGGGATCTGGGGGACCTTGTTCATCAGTCCATGAAAGTAAGCATGCAGGTACAGCTGGCAGTGAAGAAAGCGAATGGCATGTTGGCCTTTATAACAAGAGGAATCGAGTATAGGAACCAAGAGGTTCTTCTGCAGTTGTACAGGACCTTAGTAAGACCACACCTGGAGTATTGTGTGCAGTTTTGGTCCCCTAATTTGAGGAAGGACATTCTTGCTATTCAGGCACTACAGCGTAGGTTTACAAGGTTAATTCCCGGGATGGCGGGACTGTCATATGCTGAGAGAATGGAGCAGCTGGGATTTACACTCTGGAGTTTAGAACAATGAGAGGGGATCTTATTGAAACATATAAGATTTTTAAGGGTTTGGACACGCTAGAGGCAGGAAACATGTTCCCGATGTTGGGGGAGTCCAGAACTAGGGTTCACAGTTTAAGAATAAGGGGTTATCCATTTAGAATGGACGAGGAAACACTTTTTCTCACAGAGAGTTGTGGGTCTGTGGAATTCTCTGCCTCAGAGGGCGGTGGAAGCCGGTTCTCTGGATACTTTCAAGAGAAAGCTAGATAGGGCTCTTAAAGATGTCGGAGTCAGGGGATGTGGGGAGAAGGCAGGAACGGGGTACTGATTGTGAATGATCAGCCATGATCACATTGAATGGCGGTGCTGGCTCGAAGGGCCGAATAACCTACTCCTATTGTCTATTGTCTATAAGTTGATTCCATAATAAAGCTAACATCACATTTCAACTAATTGGTCAGTAATTACCTAATCCAAACCTTCCTGCTCATATATTCTTTGTACATTTGGTAACCTTCCCCTGAAATGATTCAGTTGTTTGGAATTGTTTGTATCGTTTCCTGGTCCTTTTTTGGATAACCAACATCGCAATGTTGTTTTATTTTCACTCTTCACCAATAATCTTCCCTTACCAGCCTTGAACCGCCCTTGATTCTATTTTGCCACTCGCCATTGGATTCATGGTCATTTAACTTCTTGGCTGGGGTCAAGGAAAGAGCGTGCACGTCACGTGCACGTTTCCACCAATCTTTCCACCATCATGCACAAGAAGCACAAGAAGCGACAAGACAGACACCATTGTATGCAGATGCTGAGAGGTGTGTTCATCTCTGGCTGAACAACTTCTAATCTTGTGTGTGGACTCAACGAGAAGAAGAAGACCTTCTTGGCTAGCGCATTCCTTCCCTCCAGAGCTGTTACCTGTCCCGCTGAGTTACTCCAGCATTTTGTGTCTATCTTCTTGGCTAGCCTGCCATTTGGGATAGTCTCAAAATCCCATGCCAATATCTACATAGAATACATCAAAAACACACAAGGCCCTTCTTCCTACTTAAAAAAACATAAATTCACAAACTCATGCTGACTATTCTTGATCCACCTCCTTTCTAAATGAAATCTCAAACTGAATTGTTTCTGTAATTCGAAGACACACACGGAATGCTGGAGCAACTTGGCGGGTCTGGCAGTGTCTCTGGTAACGTTTTGAGTCGAGACCCTTATTCAGACTGAGGTTCTTCAGCGTAGGCATACCTTGAGGGCATTTTGCAAAGGAGCAGACAAAATATGTAGGGCGGAACTGATTTATACCGAAGATAGACACAAAATGCTGGAGTAATTCAACTGGTCAGGCAGCATCTCTGGAGAGAAGAAATGGGTGACGTATCGGGTCAAGACCCTTCTTCAGACTGAGCCCCTAATTGCCTACCACTGAATTTAAATTAATTGGTTTGTAATTATCGGATCTCGACATTCCTCATTTTTAAACCATGATTAGCAGTAATTTGATTATCTGGCTCCATTCTTGAGGTCCAGCAGAATTGGATAACATTGTTCAGATCCTCAACAGTGTTGGGAACAATTTTGAGGGTGCAGGGAAGATTAACGAGGATGTTGCCAGGACTCAAGGGCCTGAGCTACAGGGAGAGGTTGAGCAGGCTGTCACTCTATTCCTTGGAGTGCAGGAGAATGTGGGGTGATTTTGTAGAGGTGTACAGAATCATGAGAGGAATAGATCGGGTAGATGCACAGAGTCTCTTGCCCAGAGCAGGGGAATCGAGGACCAGCCTACACAGGTTTAAAGTGAGGGGGAGATAGATTTAATAGGAACCTGAGGGGTAACATTTTTACACAAAGAGTGGTGGGTGTATGGAACAAGCTGCCGGAGGAGGTAGTTGAGGCTGGGACTATCGCAATGTTTAAAAAACATTTAATGTACATGGATAGGACATGTTTAGATGGATATGGGCAAGTGCAGGCAGGTGGAACTAGTGTAGATGGTACATGTTGGGCGGTGTTGGTAAGTTAGGCCAAAGGGCTGTTTTCACGCTGTTTAATTCTATGTCTATATAATTTTGCAGTGCTATTTATAACAGCCCGAGAGCTACTTTATGTGTGCTGTATTCCCTTGTGGGTTATTCACTTCCTAAATGCATCCTTTCATACAATGTTTAATATTTCCATATTATATACTTCTCATCCTGAAGCACAATTTTGGAGCCGCAGCCCCTCTTTTTGGAAGGAAGGAACTGCAGATACTGGTTTACACAGACGATAGACACAAAATACTGGAGTAATTCAGCGGAACAGGCAGCATCTCTGGAAAGAAGGAATGGGTGATGTTTCGGGTCGAAATCCTTCTGCAGTCTTAAGAAGGATCGAGGTCCGAAACGTCACCCATTCCTTCGCTCCAGAGATGCTGCCTGTCCCGTTGACTTACTCCAGCATTTTGTGTCTACCTTCGATTTAAACCAGCATCTGCAGTTCTTTCCTACACTGGATATCTGTAGGTTTGGAGGGATATGGATCATGCACAGGCAGATGAGGTTAGATCCTGTACAATTCCTATGCTGTACTGTTCTACAGTATGTTCTTTATGATTTAGTTTAGTTTAGTTTAGTTTAGAGATACAGCGCGGAAACAGGCCCTTCGACCCACCGAGTCCGCACTGACCAGCGATCCCCGCGCACCAACGCTACCCTACACACACTAGGGATCATTTTTTCAATATTTAAACCAAGCCAATTAATCTACAAACCTTTGTTTAATCTACAAGTCTTTGGAGTGTGAGAGGAAACCAAAGATCTTGTAGAAAAGGTCGCGGGGAGAACGTACAAACTCCGTACAGACAGGCACCCGTGGTCAGGATCGAACCGGGGTCTCTGGCGCAGTAAGGCAGAGTAGCTCTGCCGCTACGCCCGTGATGAAAAGATACAAAATGCTGCAGTAACTCAGCGGGTCAAGCAGTATCCATGGAGAACATGAACAGGTGATGTTTCGGGTCACGACCCTTCTTCAGAATCCCCAGTCTGAAGAACGTTCTGGACCTGAAATATCACCTATCCATGTTCAAGTTCAAGTTCAAGTGAGTTTATTGTCATGTGTCCCTGTATAGGACAATGAAATTCTTGCTTTGCTTAAGCACACAGAAAATAGTAGGCATTTACTACAAAACAGATAAATGTGTCCATATACCATGATATAAATATATACACACATGAATAAATAAACAGTGCAAATAACAGAAAGTGGTTGGTAATAATCAGAGTTTTGTCCGAGCCAGGTTTAATAGCCTGATGGCTGAGGGGAAGTAACTATTCCTGAACCTGGTTGTTGCAGTCTTCAGGCTCCTGTACCTTCTACCTGATTCTGGTGAACTTCTACCGCAGGGAGATGAGTGTGTGGCCAGGATGGTGTGGGTCTTTGATGATACTGCCAGCCGACTTTTGAGGCAGCGACTGCGATAAATCCCCTCGATGGAAGGAAGGTCAGAGTTCTCCATGGATGCTGCTTGACCCGCTGAGTTACTCCAACACTGTGTCTTTCTTTGGTAAAACGGCAACCGCGACCCCTTCTCTCTATATGTTCTATGTGATGTTTTTGTTTTGATTTCATGAAAATAAGGAGAGGCTGCAGTCCTACTCATTTTGTCATTGAATACATATGTCAAAGGTAGCTGTTTGGCCAACAGGTGCAATGTCAGTCTGCCTATTGTGCCTTCTACCACCTGGTTCATAGCACCACGGGTGATGGCTTTAACATGAAGTACAGAACATAGAACTGTACAGCATAGGAACAGGTCCTTTGTCACACAATACTGGTGCCAAACACGATACCAAAAACAACTCTCATCAGCCGGCACAATCACCAGCTGGTCAACTGGACGGAGGAGTAGTTGATGGAGTTTAACGTAGATAACTGCGAGGTGTTGCAATTTGGGAAATCAAACCAGGGCAGTTCCTTACATTCAGATTCAGATTCAGATTCAGATTCAACTTTAATTGTCATTGTCAGTGTACAGTACAGAGACAACGAAATGCAGTTAGCATCTCCCTGGAAGAGCGACATAGAATATGAGCAATAAATACATCTATTTACATTCATACAGTCATAGTGTTTTTCCTGTGGGAGGAGTGTTCGGGGGGGGGTGGTGATTGGCAGTCACCGAGGTACGTTGTTGAGTAGTGTGACAGCCGCAGGGAAGTAGCTGTTCCTGGACCTGCTGGTCTGGCAACGGAGAGACCTGTAGCGCCTCCTGGATGGTAGGAGGGTAAACAGTCTATGGTTGGGGTGAGAGCAGTCCTTGGCGATGCTGAGTGCCCTCCGCAGACAACGCTTGCTTTGGACAGACTCAATGGATGGGAGTGAGGAACCGGTGATGCGTTGGGCAATTTTCACCACCCTCTGCAGTGCTTTCCGGTCGGAGACAGAGCAGTTGCCATACCATACTGTGATACAGTTGGTAAGGATGCTCTCGATGGTGCAGCGGTAGAAGTTCACCAGAATCTGGGGAGACAGATGGACCTTCTTCAGTCTCCTCAGGAAGAAGAGATGCTGGTGAGCCTTCTTGATCAGAGTTGAGGTATTGTGGGTCCAGGAGAGGTCATCGGAGATGTTGACCCCCAGGAACCTGAAGCTAGAAACACGTTCCACCTCCATCCCATTAATGTGGATGGGGGAGTGCGTGCCGCCCCTAGACTTCCTGAAATCTACAATGAGCTCCTTGGTCTTTTTGGAGTTAAGGGCCAGGTTGTTATCAGCGTACCATGCTGCTAGGAGCTGGACCTCCTCCCTATAGGCCGACTCATCGTTGTTGCTGATGAGGCCAATCACCGTTGTATCATCTGCATACTTGATGATGGTGTTAGTACCATGTACAGGTGTGCAGTCGTAGGTGAAGAGGGAGTAGAGGAGGGGGCTCAGCACACAGCCCTGTGGAACGCCGGTGTTCAGGGTGAGGGTTGAAGAGGTGTGCTTGTCTAACCTAACAGACTGAGGTCTGTTGGTTAGAAAGTCCAGTATCCAGTTGCAGAGGGAGGGGTCGATGCCCAGGTCACCGAGTTTGGTGATCAGTTTAGAGGGTATAATGGTGTTGAATGCTGAGCTGTAATCGATGAACAGCATTCTTACGTAAGTGTCTCTGTTGTCGAGGTGGGAGAGGGCGGAGTGAAGTGCCGTTGAGATGGCATCCTCTAACTCCTGTTTTTGCGGTAGGCAAACTGATAGGGATCCAGTGTAGGGGGTAGGCAGCCTTTGAGGTGTGCCAGGACCAGCCTCTCGAAGCACTTGGTGATGATGGGAGTAAGTGCAACTGGGCGGAAGTCATTGAGGCTTGCTGCAGTGGAGTGTTTTGGCACCGGCACGATGGAGGTGGTTTTAAGGCACGTGGGGACAACTGCTTGGGCAAGTGACAGGTTAAAGATGTCAGTCCAGACGTCTGTCAGCTGCGCAGCACAGGCCCTGAGGACGCGCCCGGGGATGCCTACTCAGTGCCACGTACACGTCGTAGGGGGTGAGTGTGAGGGGCTGGTGATCGGCAGGGAGCACAGCCTTGATGGCCATCTCTAGATTGTCCCTGTCGAAGCGGCCATAGAAGTGGTTAAGCTCCTCAAGGAAGGAGGCATTGCTGGATGTGGGGGTGGTGTTGGTGGGTCTATAGTCCGTGATGGCCTGGATGCCTTGCCACATGCGTCGGGGGTCGGAGTTGTTGTTGAAGTGCTCCTCAATCCTGAGCTTATGGCGGTGCTTGCCCTTCTTGATGCCCCTCTTCAGGTTAGCCCTGGATGAACTGTAGGCTCGGGCATCGCCTGACCTGAAAGCGGTGCCCGTGCTTTCATCAGTAGCCTGACCTTACATGGCAGCCTTACATGGCAGCACCCTGGAAAATGTTGTAGACCAGAGGGATCTAGGAGCATAGGGTCAGATCCTCAAAATTAAAGGATGTTCCTTTTGGAAGGAGATGAGGAGGAATTTCTTTTGTCAGAGGGTGAAGGCAGGAATGGGGTACTGATTGTGGATGATCAGCCATGATCATAGTGAATAGCGGTGCTGGCTCGAAGAACCGAATGGCCTCCTCCTGCAGCTATTGCCTATTGTGGTGAATCTGTGGAATTCTTTGCACCAGAAGGCTGTGGTGGCCATCAATGGATATTTTTAAGGCAGAGATAGATAGATTCTTGATTAGTACGGGTGTCAAGGGTTATGGTGAGAAGGCAGGAGAATTGGGTTAGGAGGGAGAGATGGCAGAGTAGACATGATTGAATGGCAGAGTAGACTTGATGGGCCGAATGGTCTAATTCTGCTCCTATCATTTATGACCATCAGCCCTTATGAGCACAGGTACATAGTTCCCTGAAAGTGGCGTCACAGGTAGATTGGGTGGCCAAGTAGGTTTTTGGTACATTGGCCTTCATCAGTCAGGATATTGAATATAGAATGGAGAAACAAAGAAATGCAGTTGAAGAGGGGTCTCAACCTGAAACATCATCTATCCATGTTGGTCAGAGATGCTGCCTGATCTTACGTCAGCATTTATTTCCTATTGAGTACAGAAGTTGAGATATTATGTTACAGTTGTATGTCATTGGTGAGACTGCGCTATTTATGAGGATGTTGCCCAGACTTGAGGGGCTGAGCTATAAGGAGGGGTTCGATAGGCTCGGGCTTTATTCTTTGGAATGTAGGAGTATGAAGAGAGATCTTACCGAGGTATATCAGATCATGAGGGCAATAGATGGCGGATGCACCCAGAGTAGGGGAATCAAGAACCAGAGGACACAGGTTTAAGGTGAAAGAGGAAAGATTTAATAGGTCTAAAGAAGGGTTTTGGCCCAAAACGTTGCCTATTTCCTTCGCTCCATAGATGCTGCTTCACCCGCTGAGCTTCTCCAGCACTTTTGTCTACCTAAGATTTAATAGGTATCAGAAGGACAACTTTTTCACAGTTGACCACAGTGGTTTGGTGGGTATATGGAATGAGCTGCCAGCAGTTGTGCCAGATATATCAACAACATTTATAAGAATTTAGATGGATTGGAAATGTTTAGTGGGATAAGGGTCAAACACAAACCAGTGTAGATGTGGCATGTGTAGGAAAGAACTGCAGATGCTGGTTTAAATCGAAGGTAGACACAAAATGCTGGAGTAACTCAGCGAGACAGGCAGCATCTCTGGTGAGAAGGAATGGGTGACGTTTCGGGTCGAGTCCCTTCGTCATGGATGGGTACGTTGGGCTTTGGGGCGTTTGTTATTTGTTTGTTTTTGTGTGTGTACGTATGCGTGCATGTAAATTATCTCTATATATGCGCATATGTGGGTATATGTAGAGATAATTTGTTTATTTCTCTCGTTTATTATATT
Source organism: Amblyraja radiata (assembly GCF_010909765.2). Classification (NCBI taxonomy): domain Eukaryota; kingdom Metazoa; phylum Chordata; class Chondrichthyes; order Rajiformes; family Rajidae; genus Amblyraja; species Amblyraja radiata. The sequence goes on along the minus strand of NC_045962.1, from coordinate 7,854,724 downwards.
GTTTACAGTGTACTATATTTATATATTGTGTTGCGCTGCAGCAAGTATGAATGTCATTGTTCTATCTGGGACACATGACAATGAAACACTCTCAACTCTTGTTTCTGTGCTGTACAGCTCTATAACTATGACTGTGTCTTTTGCCCCGAGGATGAGGGGGTGCCTGGAACGTGTTGCCAGGGAGGGAGGTGGACACAGATAGTGGCATTTATGAGGTATTTCGGCAAGCACGTGGACATGTAGGGAGGGAATCAAAGGATTCGGATCATGCAAAGGCAGATGAGATTAGTCTATCTCGGCATCATACTCTGCACAGACATTGTGGGCAGAAGGGCCTATTCCTCCTGCACTGCACTGCTCTATGTTCTAATACCACCTGTGTAGTCTGCAACCCAAAGGTACGAACATTAAACCCACACGCCCTGTGTTCCTTTGCTCTTTGCTAACAGGCTACCTGGATTCTCTCATTTTGTTCACCTGTTTCACCCCCCCTCCCCATCATTACCCAGACGTGTTACCCTCGACCACCCGATTCCATCTGCTCATCACCCACATACATTAAGAGGGGTTTATTCTCCTTGGCTCACCTTTTCGCTCCCATCCGCAACCTAGCTCCATCTGTCAAATCGTTTTCCTTATCTTCTTCAGCTTCTGCTTGTTTACTGCACAAACGCCAACATCTCCCGCGCTATCTCCTGCAGGTTACGCTCGCATGGGCACTGGTTGAAAAAAGGGTTCTTTAGATTTTTATGTGGGCAAGTTTGGTGAGATGATCCATGTCCAAGTTGCTGAGCTGTGACTTGAAGAGTGACAAGGTTGGTGCACACCTGGTGGTGTTAGGAAGGATGTTCCACTCTGGGATAGTCCATGGATATAGTGACTGTAGATAGCTATTTTGGTTTGCTCTAATTCTAGTATGAATAAAGTGACCTGAGGACTGTCTTGTAGATTTCTGGGTATTGGATTGAATGAGGTGAGATATGTTACTGGGGATGATGCCATGAGTCTTCTTGTAGACAAGCGGGCTTTGGTGCGTCTGGACTCCAGCGACTCCCAGCCAAGGCGATTCAACATATCGGAAACACTGGACTATGTCGAGTAGTCGTTATAGACAAACTGGGCTGGCTGCACGCCTCTGAACCTTGTCAAGGGTGTCCATGTTATTTTTCTGGTGAGGGCCCCATATTGTCTGGCAATATTCCAACAGTGGGCGGACAAGTGCTTTGTACATTACCGCCTTAGTTGGTTTCCACCGATCACCTCCCAGCATCGGATTCAACGTTCCTCCATCCTAAGAACCCCACCTGGCTCCATCTATCAACACCCCCCCCCCCCCCCTCCCCCAGCCCCATTCACTCCCTCTCACTTTATGCATTGGCTATCTTCCCTCTCCTCTCTGGCCTCACCATTTTAATGCCGGAGGAGCAACATGGAAAGGTCACCATGGAGTTGGTGTTTGAAGTAATGGGCCATTTATTACACTGGTGTTTACGTACCAGGAGGCAGCCAAAGCTGACCTGTCAAGCGTGACGTTGGTACTTTTAAAAATATTCTCAGATGACGAGGTTATTCAGAAACCCGATTAACAGCAGCGAGTCTTTGCAGAGACTTGATTAATAATACCGCAGAGTCTTAATTGCAGGATGGAACTCAGAAAGACTTAGTGAGGTCACAAACAGAATGGTATGATTATCCATGTCTAAATTCATTAACAGTGGATCCAAATCTCTGTTGCAATGAAGGGTGCTCACATAATCAATGAAGTTCCTGTTCGGCTTTTGTCTGCCGTTTCCTGTCACCACATTAGCACAATCCACATCCTCATTAACTAATTATTAGCCCTCGCTATTGTTTACCCTAAACCCCCTACAACAACACGTTGCTTCCTCCATACCAGAGCACTATGATCTTTGCTCCATACTATTCTTGTCTATCAGCCGAGATTACATCAAGTCTCTAGAGCAGGGGTGGGGAACCTTTTCATGCTGGAATGCCGCATTAAGTTAGCTGTAATCTAATAAGGCCGCATCCAAGAAACTTCAATTAGATATACTTCACAACATTTATTTTGAAAGTTGTTGAAGAAATCTATTCCTCGTGTTCTACCCGTAAGAGTGCCCAAAGCGAGTAACTCTTCGTAGCAATAAAATAACCCTCATGACTTACTAATGTTTTAATTGTTGCCATCAGTCGGGGAGGATTATTTCGTTGAATCTTATTTTACTCTTTGGTATTTTAAGATTAAAATAAAATAATAAAAGACGAACACAAACGTATTAATAAAAATAAAAGGATTTGTTCTACAAAATTTGGATTCATTCAAAAGGCCGCACTTAATGGCCTAGAAGGCCGGATGCGATCTTAAGACCGCAGGTTCCCCAACCCTGCTGTGGAATATTTTTGAACCCTTGATCTTCTGACTCGGGCAAGTGTACAACTACTGAATCAAAACTGAAAGACTTTGCATGCAACAGTATTTCCTGTGGCTTGGAAGCAATGGAAGCATATGTCTCATACTCTCTCCATATAATTATTCTTGCCATCTGTTTTATTCTTCGTCTGTGCCGGCTTGTTGCTGGGTGTTCCTCAGATGGAGTATGAATCATCGAAGCGCTGGGACATGCAATGCCACTGATGCAGGTTCATTCCAGTGAGTGTCATGTTTCCCCTATCCGATCCAGTTTTTCCTTGTTGAGCAATCTATTACTGGGAAATTGTGTAAGAGAGGCAATGGTTAGTTTGTTTTATTTTGCAGGTTTAATTGTGAAAATCCTTCCAGTTGTTTGGTATGAAGGAGTTAAAAATATAATGTCAGCAAAAGAAAAAATGGATTTTATCTTGTACATCATCAATGTTAGTGATTTATGAGTGGATTGATCTGCCTGACCTGTTAATTATATGCAAACACTCTAAACATTAGTTGCCCCTTTTTGATTGCACTATTTTGGTGAACATTAAGAACTTATCTCTATGAAAGTCTGGAGGATGAGATTTGATATATTATTCAATTTTAGGAAAATAATGTCGACATATGCATGGATATAGCTTGCTGACCCAGAATTTCTTCTGAAGATATCTTTGTGAAAGGAATAAGGGAATTTTTGATTCATTGGATTGAGATAAATCTCTTGGACCTGAACAGGAATTTCTGAGACATTGTGGGAATCGAGGAGTTTCAGGAGCCCTGACGGGATATTGTAATTGTAATTAATTTATTCGCCAAGTATGTAAACATGCAAGGAATTTGATTTGCCAACAGTCATACAAAAAAGCAACAAGGTACATAACAACATCAAAAATTAAACATAAACAGGCACCACAGCGGCATGTGAGAATCCCCCAGTACACACGGTATAAGCGGAGACCCACAGCCATCGGTTCCATGTCCAGGCCACACACACGCTCCCTCACCGTGATGTGACCAGAGTTGTACCGATCGCTGTCATTCTCTCTGCAGTCCCTGTCTGCTCGAACAATCAAAAAGCCGTCCACACTCGCACCAGACTCTGGGATGTCCATATGGAGTGATGTCTCCGCAAATACCGAGATCACTGCACTCACGGCACACCCTCCGAGTCCTCACCAGCGCAGGCAGCACGTCCATCTTGTTTTTTTTGCCGACCTCACATTTCCCACTGCGACTGAAGGCAAATAACCTATACCTGCTTTCCTCTTTTTCTCCCGCGGTCGGGGCAATCGAAACATCCGCAGTCGCAGCGATCGAAGTTTCTGCAGTTGGCGATCGAGGCTCCCACGATCGGGGCAGTCGAAGCTCCTGTGGTTGGGGCTCCCGAAGTCGCTCCATAACAAAGAGGCCGCCTGCTCCACGATGTTAAAGCCACAGTGCGGACGGAGATATGTTAAAAAAAGTCGCCTCTCTGTTGCGGGAAGAGATAAAAAAGGTTCCCCCAACCACCCCCCCCCCCCCCCACCCTCACATAATACAAAAACTAAAGGTACACTAAAACCATAAACACACGTAAACACAGACCAAAACAATAAAAGAAAAAAGACGAGACAGGCTGTTGGCGAGGCTGCCATGTACAGCGCCACCTGGTGGTTTGAATCATTGTTAGACATTGATGAGGTGTCAGATGACTGGTGGATGGCTAATGTTGTGCACCTATTTAAAAGCTCAAGAAAAGCCTGGGAACTCTGAACTATGGAGCCTAACATTTGGGGTAGGCAGACACAAAATGCTGGAGTAACTCAACGGGACAGGCAGCACCTCTGGAGAGAAGAAGTGGATGATATTTCGGGTTGAGACCATTCTTCAGACTGGAGAAGGGACTCGACCCAAAACATCACCCATTCAGTCTGATGCCTGTCAAAATTACAGCAAGATCTTCATCAGCTCCACAAATAGACTGAGGCATGGCCAATGGAGTTTAATGCAGATATGTGTAAAATGTTGCACTGGGAAGGCAAATCAGGGCAGTACCTTGATAATGAATGGTAGAACCCGGGGAATGTTGTAGAGCAGAGGGATTGAGGAGTACGCGGACACAGTTCTGTGAAAGTGCAGGGTCACAGGTAGATAGGGTGATAAAGAAGGCTGTTGGCACATTGTCCTTTATCAGTCAAGGTTCAAGTTATACATGATACTAGTGAGGTCTCATTTGAACTATTGTGGTCAGTTTTGGTCATCTTGCCATAGCAAGGAAGTCGTGCATCTGGAAAGAGCGCAGAGAGGATTTACGAGGATGTTGCCAGGATTCGAGGTCCAGAGCTATGGGGGGAGATTTGACAAGCTAGGACTTTATTGCTTGGAGCGAAGGAGGCTAAGGGGTGATGTACACTGTAATAGAGGCATAATAAATGGCGGAGCGAATGCTGAGAGTATTTTAGGTAGGGGAATCATGAACCAGAGGACATTGCACATAGAACATGGAACCGTACAGCTGAGGAACTGGCAATTGGGCCCACAATGGTCTTGCTCAACATGATGCCTAGCTGAATAGATGTCTTCTGCCAGCACATGATCTATGTACCCCTATTAACTGCATTTCCGTGTGCCGATCCAAAAACCTCATCACCTCCACTATCATATCTGCCTCCACCACCACCCCTGGCAATGCATTCCAGACCCCCACAACCCTCTGTGTAAAAACCCCGCCCCCGCATATATCCATTAAACTTCCCCTCTCTTATATATATTCCTGCTAGTGTTGGACATTACCACCCAGGGAAAAAGGTGATGACTGCCTACCCGATCTACAGTATGCCTCTCATAATTTTACATACTTTTATCTCCCCTCGACCTCCGATGTTCCAGAAAGAACAACCAGAGTCTGTACAAAATCGCCCTGTAGCTGAAACCCTCCAATCCAGGCAGTTTTCTGGTAAACCTCCTCAGCAGCCTTTCCAAAGCTTCCAAATTCTTCCTGCAATAGGACGACCAGAACTGCATGCAAAGAACTATCGAGGGTGGAATTTAAGACAGAGAAATGTGAGGTGTTGCACTTTGGAAAGTCTAACATGGGCAGGACCAACACATTGAATGGTAGGACTCTGGGGAGTGTTGTAGAGCAGAGGAACACAGCTCCTTGAAAGTGGCATCACAGGTGAATAGCGTGGTCAAAAATGCTATCGGCACATAGGCCTTCATCAGACAAAGTATTGAATATAAAAGTTGGGAGATCATGATGCAGTTATGTAAGACATTGGTGCGGCCGCATTTAGAACACTGTGTTCAGTTTTGGTCTCCAGGTTTAAGGAAAGATGGTGTCAAGCAGGAAAGGGTACAGAGAAGCTTTGCGAGGATGTTGCCAAGATTTGAGGGTCTGAACTGCAGGGAGAGGTTGAACAGATTAGGACTCTATTCCTTGGAGCCCTGTAAGATAAGGGGTGATTTTATAGAGGCGTACAAAATCATGAGATGAATAGATCGGGTAACTGCAAAGAGTCTCTTGCCTATAGTAGGGAAATTGAGAACCAGAGGATATAGGTTTAAGGTGAGGGGGAAAAAAATTTAATAGGAACCTGAGGGATAGGGTTTTTGCACAAAGAGTGGTGGGTGTATGGAACGAACTGCCGGAGGAGGTGGTTGAGGCAGGTACTATAGCAATGTTTCAATAAACATTTAGACAGGCACATGGATGGGACAGGTTCAGAGGGATATGGGCCAAATGCAGGCAGGCAGCATTGGTGGTGACGATGTGACCTCCCTGATGAACAATGCATTCTGTGCTCGCCAACAGGGCAATGACATCCGTCCCATCAGACACCATGTGCCTATTCCCATGGTCACTAGTGCACAAGTTAGATTGGCTTTCCTAAGGGTGAACCCATGGAAAGCAACTAGCCCGGGCAGAGGAACTGCGCTGACCAACTGGCTGAATTGTTCATGGATATATTTAATCTCACCCTCCTCCATTCAGTATTAAGGAGCTGTCCCACTGTGGCGACCTAATTGGTGAGTTTAGAAGATTTTAGGAGAGTTTGAAAAAATGTCATGTTGAAGACCTCCTTCGACTATGTGGAAGACTAGCTTCGACTAGCTACGACTAACTTCGGGAAAATTGGACAACGAATAGTGGAGAGTGAAGACGACCTCCTTCAATCTCCTTCAACCTCCCTTTGACTACGATGAAGACTATCTACGACTATCTACGACTACCCTTGATTACCTACGACTAACATGCCGAATTACTACGACCTACTTCGACTAAACCTACGAGTAAAAAAAGTATCGATTTTTTCCATGACGACCTTTTTTTACTCGCGGGCATTTTTCAAAGTTGAAAAATACGCCGCGATTTAGCTGAGGCATCGAGTATGTGGGGACTACTCTCGAGCATGAAGGAGAGTTACAAAGACCTCCCAGGACCTCGCGTCGACCATGCTGCGAGTACGAGTCGAGGGCAAACTCGTCAGAAATCACGGATTAGGTGTCTTCAGTGGGACAGCCCCTTCACCCACCTGCTTCAAGAAGACCACTATCATCCCGGCGCCAAGCAAAAGCACAATCTCATGCCTCAACAACTACCGTCCAGTGGCCTTGACGTCCACCATCACGAGGTGCTTTGAGAGTCTGGTTATCACAAGTTCACAAGTTATAGGAATAGAATTAGGCCATTTGGCCCATCGAGTCAACTCTGCCATTCAATCCTGGCTCATCTCTGCCTAATCATATTTTCCTGCCTTCTCCCCATAACCCTTGACACCCGTTTCAATCAAGAATACGTCTATCTCTGCCTTAAAGATATCCACTGACTTGGCCTCCACAGCCCTCTGTGGCAATGAGTTCCACAGATTAACTACCCTCTGACTAAAGAAGTTCCTCCTCACCTCCTTTTTAAAAGAGCGCCCTTTAATTTTGAAGCTATGACCTCTAGACTCTCCCACCAATGGAAACATCCTTTCCACATCCACTCTATCTATGCCTTGCATTATTCTGTAAGTTTCAATGAGGTCCCCCCTCAACCTTCTAAACTCCAGCGAGTCGAGGCCCAGTGCTGTCCAAAGCTCATCATATGCTAACCCACTCATTCCTGGAATAATTCTTGTAAACCTCCTCAGGACCCTCTCCAGAGCCAGCACATCTCTCCTTAGATATGGGGCACAAATTTGCCCACAGTTCTCCAGATGTGGCCTTACCAGCGCCTGAAAAAGAGCATCAATATTATATCTCCGGGTAATCTTTCAAATCATCTTCAGGGACAATTATGGAACATATTAGACAATAGACACTAGACAATAGGTGCAGGAGTAGGCCATTCGGCCCTTTAAGCCATACCGCCATTAAATGTGATCATGGCTGATTACGGAGATTTGGCATGTCAAAGAGGATTCTCCTGAACTTCTACAGGTGCACAATAGAGAGCATACTGACTGGTTGCATCATTGTCTGGTTCGGCAACTTGAACGTCCAGGAGCGGAAAAGACTGCAAAAAGTTGTGACCACTGCCCAGTCCATCACCGGCTTTGACCTCCCCACCATCGAAGGGATTTATCAAAGTTGCTGCCTCAAAAAGGCATCCAACATCATCAAAGACCCACACTATCCTGGCCACACACTCATTTCACTATTGCCATCGGGAAGAAGGTACAGGAGCCTGAAAACTGTAACGTCCAGGTTCAGGAACAGCTTCTTCCCTGCAGCCATCAGGCTATTAAACACGACAACAAATAAGCTCTGAACTACAATAGACTATTGAGTATGTGTGCATTTTGAACTTTTTTTCTACTCCCATTGTGTACTATATAGTACATACTAGGCGAAGTGGGACCCATTGGGTCCCATGTTCACATGGGAGGGCTGGTCCCCCGACACAATATTCCACCTCTGCACCAATTTCAATATTGGTGGCCAGTGGGGGGGCTTTCTGGAGTGCTGGTATGGGTTCTTGGGGTGGCAGCTCAGTCCCTCAAGCCTGATCTGCTGGCAGCTCACTCTCGGCTGGTGGGCTGGCAATTGACTCATGACTATTCCTTGAAATTCCATTTCAAGCAGGGTGCATGGTCACCAAATTCAAATTCATGTTCCTACCATTTCAAGCAGGGTGCAAGGCCATCGAATTCAAGTGCAGTTTCCAACCACTTTAAGCAGGGTGCAAGGCCACCGAATTCAAGTGCAGTTTCATACCACTTCAAGCTGGATCCAAGTCCACCAAATTCAAGTGCAGTTTTATTCCACTTCAAGCAGAGTGCAAGGCCACCAAATTCAAATGCAGCTTCATACCATTTCATGCAGGGTGAAACCACCATAAAACCACACAAAACACCAAACTCACAGTTCAGTAGACATTCAGTGTGTTCAGTTGATTCACAGCTCAGACAGAGTCTTGACCTCTCCCTCCCCCATCATGCAGAGACTGAGCCACACCCACACTTCCGGGTTTTATAACCCCTCCCCCTCCCACCGGAAAAGGTGTGGCTTTCATGGCGTGGAGAGAGTTTCTCAACATTTTTTAAACACTAATAACACTTTTATTTTTCATTGATGGGAAGAATTCTCTGCACCTGCTCAGCGGAGGGGGGGACTGAGTAAGATGGCCAAAAATCACAATCGTAAGTGGATGCGTTTTATCTAAAATCAATATATAGTGCAAACAGTAAGTAAGTGTATTTGCATCAGTGCCTTTTAACTTCAAGCCAACGCACCCAAGCCACCATTTGCAGTAAGTAGTGCCTTTCATCTTCATGCCATCAATTGCAGTAAGTAGTGCCTTTCAACTTCAAGCCAATGCACCCACGCCACCATTTGCAGCAAGTAGTGCCTTTCAACTTCAAGCCAAAGCACCCAAGCCACCATTTGCAATAAGTAGTGCCTTTCAACTTCAAGACAAAGCACCCAAGCCACCATTTGCAGTAAGTACTGACTTTCAACTTTAAGCCAAAGCACCCAAGCCACCATTTGCAGCAAGTAGTGCCTTTCAACTTCAAGCAAAGCACCCAAGCCACCATTTGCAATAAGTAGTGCCTTTCAACTTCAAGACAAAGCACCCAAGCCACCATTTGCAGTAAGTACTGACTTTCAACTTTAAGCCAAAGCACCCAAGCCACCATTTGCAGTTAGTAGTGCCTTTCAACTTCATGCCACCTTCCAGTTAGTGCCTTTGAACTTCAAGCAAAGCACCCAAGCCACCATTTGCAGTAAGTAGTGCCTTTCGACTTAAAGCCAAAGCACCCAAGCCACCATTTGCAGAAAGTAGTGCCTTTCAACTTCAAGCCAAATCACCCGCCATCATTTGCAGTAAGTAGTGCCTTTCAACTTGAAGCCAAATCACCCGCCACCATTTGCAGCAAGTAGTGCCTTTCAACTTCATGCCACCATTTGCAGTAAGTAGTGCCTTTCAACTTCAAGCCAATGCACCCACGCCACCATTTGCAGTAAGCAGTGCCTTTCAACTTCAAGCCAAACCACCCAAGCCACAATTTGCAGTTAGTGCCTTTCAACTTCATGACACCATTTGCAGTAAGTAGTGCCTTTCAACTTCAAGCCAAAGCACCCAAGCCACCATTTGCAGCAAGTAGTGCCTTTCAACTTCAAGCAAAGCACTCAAGCCACCATTTGTAGTAAGTAGTGTCTTTCACCCTCAAGCCAAAGCACCCAAGCCAACATTTGCAGTAATGTTGTGCCTTTCAACTTCAAGCAAAGCACCCAAGCCACCATTTGCAGTAAGTAGCGACTTTCAACTTCAAGCCAAAGCATCAAGCCACCATTTGCAGTAAGTAGTGCCTTTCAACTGCATGCCAGCATTTGCAGTAAGTAGTGCCTTTCACCTTCAAGCCAAAGCACCCAAGCCACCATTTGCAGCAAGTAATGCCTTTCAACTTCATGCCACCATTTGCAGTAAGTAGTGCCTTTCAACTTCATGCCACCATTTGCAGTAAGTAGTGCCTTTCAACTTCAAGCCAAATCACCCAAGTCAAATCACCCAAGCCACCATTTACAGCCACCATTTGCAGTAAGTAGTGCCTTTCAACTTCAAGCCAAATCACCCAAGCCACCATTTGCAGCCGTCATTTGCAGTGTAGTGCCTTTCAACTTCAAGCCAAAGCACCCAAGCCACCATTTGCAGTAAGTATTGCCTTTCAACCTCAAGACTAAGCACCCAAGCCACCATTTGAAGTAAGTAGTGCCTTTCAACTTCAAGCAAAGCACCCAAGCCACCATTTGCAGTAAGTAGCGACTTTCAACTTCAAGCCAAAGCACCCAAGCCACCATTTGCAGTAAGTATTGTCTTTCAACTTCATGCCACGATTTGCAGTAAGTAGTGCCTTTCAACTTCAAGCCAATACACCCAAGCCACCATTTGCAGTAAGTAGTGCCTTTCAACAAAGCCAAAGCACCCAAGCCACCATTTGCAGTAAGTAGTGCCTTTCAACTTCAAACGAAGCACCCAGGCCACCATTTGCAGTAGGTAGTGCCTTTCAACCTCAAGCCAAAGCGCCCAAGCCACCATTTGCAGTAAGTAATGCCTTTCAACTTCAAGCAAAGCACCCAAACCACCATTTGCAGTAAGTAGCGACTTTCAAGTTCATGCCACAATTTGCAGTAAGTAGTGCATTTCAACTTCAAGCCAATACACCCATGCCACCATTTGCAGTAAGCAGTGCCTTTCAACCAAGCGAAAGCACCCAAGCCACCATTTGCAGTAAGTAGTGCCTTTCAACTTCAAGCCAAAGCACCCAAGCTACCATTTGCAGTAAGTAGTGCCTTTCAACTTCAAGCCAAATCACCCAAGCCGCCATTTGCAGTAAGTAGTGCCTTTCAACTTCAAGCCAAAGCACCCACGCCACCATTTGCAGTAAATACTGTCTTTCAACTTCAAGCCAAAGCACCCGCCACCATGTGCAGTAAGTAGTGCCTTTCAACTTCAAGCAAAACACCCAAGCCACCATTTGTAGTAAGTAGTGCCTTTCAACTTCAAACTAAAGCACCCAAGCCACAATTTGCTGTAAGTAGTGCCTTTCAACTTCAAGCCAAAGCTCCCAAGCCACCATTTGCAGTAAGTAGTGCCTTTCAACTTTAAACCAGTTCCCAAGCCACCATTTGTAGTAAGTATTGCCTTTCAACTTCAAGCCAAAGCACCCAAACAACCATTTGCAGGCAGTGCCTTTTTACTTCAAACAAACCATATTTTCATTTTCAAACCACATTAAGTGTAGACATTTATTCAGAGCTCAGAGAGACGTGACCCTTGGCTTCATCCATATTGCAGAGACTGAGTGAGGCACACCACTTCCTTGTTTTATAGTCCCTCCCCCTCCCTCCAGCAGGGGCAGCAGAGAGAATGGTGAATTAAAAAAACCCATTAATATCTCTCTGATTTTTCATCGATGAGAAAAATCCTCCACACACGTAAGGCGGAGGGGGGCTCTGAGTGAGGTGCCCAAAAATGACGGCGGTAGCTGGCGGCGTTCTGTCGGAAATCGCAGCACAGTGGGCCAAAAACGGTCAAGATCAGAGTTTTAGTAATATAGATAGATATATATGTACTATGCAACATATTCTGTTGTGCTGAAGTAAGCAAGAATTTCATTACAGACAATAGACAAAAGACAATAGGTGGAGGAGTAGACCACTCGGCCCTTCAAGCCAACGGTAGGTATAAAAAGTAACAATTTTTTTCATCACGTGTATTTTTTTACTCGTGGACATTTTTTGCAGGGATGAAAAAACGTCACGAGTTCCCGAGTACCTACCGTTAGCATTATGAGCCGCTACGAGACATCCACAAACTCCTACGGACCCGCTACGAACATTCTCCGAGTTCGAATCAGGGGGAAACTCGGGAGAACTCTTGAACTACCTCATACAGTGGGACAGGGGCTTTAGATAATAGTCTGCCTTCCTGTTTTTGCTACCAAAGTGGATAACCTCACATTTATCCACATTAAACTGCATCTGCCATGCATCTGCCCACTCACCCAACTGTCACATCTTCGCCTAAGATGTGGAATAATAATACTGACACAATATTTACATGCTACATTCCTTTGTCTCTATGTTTATTATCTCCCCCGGCCAAGACCTCCTGCCTTGGCTTACACAGCGCACACCCAATCTGACCTCCAAGTCAGCTGATATAAAGGTCAAGATATTTACATATCATTATCATGACTCATCGTCATGAAATGCCTCCTTTACCAAAATTAAATTAATATGTGTTCTTTCTAATATACTTTCCAATTAAATTCTAACTAAGCATATTTGTGTTTTTATTTGTGTTCCAATAATTCACGAAACAGATGCATTACAACTACAAAACAAATGCATTACAACTGCCTTTTTTCCCAAACCCTTTCATCGTATTTCTTTAAATGCAACAATGCAACTTTTTACCCTCTTGCAACCTTAATAAACTCCTTGATCATAATAAACAGTATCACAACAGCTGCACAATTAAACAATTCTTTACCCTTAAAAATTATTATGTTGGCTTAATTAGCCAAATACACCATGGCCTATGAAATACTTGCACAAATACAAACTAATTATTTTTTCCCCTTAATACAAATAATAACCTGTAGGCTTCCTTTGCCTCTAAACAAATGTCATATTCATCTATATAATTACTAACCAAAACTACAACCTATAACATAAAATCGTCGTATCGCTTGGGGACTCTCCCTTCATATTTTGGTCTACCAGCTGGCACAGGAGCATCAGAGCCTGTTGAATCAGCCAAGGTGTTGTCACCCAGACGTCGTCTCTGCTCACCAGCTGTGTTGCAGCGTGCTGCCTCTGGAACTCTGCTCACCACCTCGGAAATGCTGGTTGTCTCTGGAACTCTGGTCACCATCTCAGGGATGCCGTCTGGCCCCTCTGAATCGGTAACTCTTGGTGGATTTTGGGCCACCTCGTTTTGAGTGTCTCTGGCGGTGTACTTTTTGACGCTCGATACATTTCTCTTGTAGATGCCACCTTCTGGAGACTTGACTGTCACCATGTTGCTGCTCCTCGATACAACATTGTATGACTGGCAATGGTCTATCTTACCGCCATCATCTCGCCTCACAAGCACGTCATCACCAGGCATTATTTCAGGGTGCCTGGCTCCTCGTTTCATGTTGGCATACCATTTTGCCGCTCCTTTCTTTTCAGCAACACGGTCTCTCAGCTCCTGGTCTTCCATGATCTCTCACACTTCTGGTATTTTAGTGCAAATTTTCCTTCCAAACAAGGTTTTTGCTGGGCATTTCCCTGTCATTGAGTTAGTGATCACCCGATGTACAGCTACGTATGCTAGCAGTGCCTCCATCCAGTTTTTCCCTTCGGCATGGGCGATTCGTACCCTCTTCTCTATAGACTGGTTTTGTCTCTCTATTTCTCCATTAGCTTGTGCCATTTGGGAGTCACCTTGTGATGATGGATGCCTGTGATACTCATGTATTCAGCAAACTCGGAAACAAACCGTGGCCTATTGTCGGAGTACAATGTAGCAGGCGAAGATCTCTGCTAACGCCTGTACAGCCTTTTCTGCTGTAGTTGACTTCATCACCGCATACTCGTAGTACCTACTATAGCAGTCTACCACTACCATAATTGATTCAGCTGTTGGAAGTGGTCCAAGAAAGTCAACAGCTACGTCAACCCATAGTCCTGTTGGCAACTTTTTACTTCTAATTGGTTCTGGTGGGTTGCTCCTGCCTGTGATTTGGCATCCGTGACAGGTCTTGACAAATTTTCCGGCATCTTTCCGGCTCCACAAATTCTGTTTGGTGCCGATGATGCCCAAATGTCCTTCATCAGCTAATGACACGATCCTTGGTCGTAGTGCCTGCAAGATCACCAATCTGCTACCTCTCAGCACACACTGACCAATTACACAAAATTAATCTTTTCCACATATTTGCATTATACAGACACCTGTCTGAGTCTCGTCACAAATTGAGCAACAGTCTCGCCCTCTTCCTGCTTTGTTTTGCAGAATAAATGGCGTTGAAATGTAGCATTCGGCACCACCACATAATGACTGTTCAATGCATCAACGGCTTTCATATAGTCTTCCTTTATTCCGATGTCAGGGAATGTTTTAAACATTTCTCGAACCGCTGGCACCGCGGTGAAGAGAAGCAACGCTCTCCGCTGTGCCTTATGCCCCGGCGTACTCTCCTCAAGAATGAGCCCGCAACTGTCGGCACAACCTCGAATTCCTCCAGCCAAGCATTCCACTTCACGCTGACGGTACTCGCATCACCAGTCGGATCGAAGTGTGGAACTCCGCAAAGTGCTAAGAAATCAGCTCCAGCAACTGCCATTATGAAACCTTTTTCTTATCTTTTTCCAGCTCGTGGCCACGGATTCAGAATCCAAAATATCCTCATCGCCAATGTCACATCTTCGCCTAAGATGTGGAATAATAATACTGACACAATATTTACAGGTTACATTCTTTAGTCTCTATGTTCATTATCTCCCCAGGCCATGGCCTCCTGCCCTGGGTTACACTGCGCACACCCGAAATGACCTCCAAGTCAGCTGATTCAAGATATTTGCATATCATTATCATGACTCATCGTCATGACACCCAACCTGTCCAAGTCACCCTGCATTCTCATAGCATCCTCCTCACAGTTCACACTGCCACACAGCTTTGTTCATCTGCAAATTTGCTAATGAATGCTTTGAAATTTGCTCATATTAAATCCAGTCTACCAAGCAACCTTGATCCACTGCAGTTCACCCACCACCAGAACAGGTCTACGGCTAATGCATCTCCCTGGGCCTTCACCCATCCCTGGAACACCTGGATAAGAAGGATACCTTCCTCAGTACAGTGTACCATAGACTACAGCTCTGCTTTCAATACCTAATCAATCCTAATCAAACATATCTCCAAACTCGTGAAAGTTGGTCAGCACTCCCCTCTGCAACTGGATCCTCGACTTCCTGACCAACAGTCACAATCAGTGTGGACAGGAGACAAATCATTCTCCACAATGATTGTCAACACTTGTGCCCCACCAGTGTGTGTTCTCAGGCCATTCCTGTATTGACTGTACAGCCAAATACCAAGCCAAGACCAACACACAAACTAACCTTCCTTCCATGAATTCCATCTATGCTTCACGCTGCCTTGGCAAGGCACCAGCATAATCAAGAACCAGTCTCACCCTGGTCACACCCTCCTCTCCCCTCTCCCATCAGGCAAGATGTAGACATTTGAAAATGCACACGTCCAGATTCAGGGGCAGTTTCTTCCCAGCTGTTATTAGGCAACTTGGGTGTCCTCTCACTAGCTAGAGGGCGGTCCTGACCTACCATCTACCTCATTGGAGACTTTTGAACTAACTTTAATCGGACCTTTATCCTGTATCCTGTATGGCTTGTGATAACTGAAATATTGAAAATTATAAGGAAGATGAATAGTTTGTAAGTTGTTTAACCCTAGAGCAGGGGTGTCAAACTAATTTTAGGTCACGAGCCGGATTGGGAAAAAATGCGACTTCATGTAGGCCGGATCAGTTGTGCATGTTCGGACGTCAGTCACCCAGCCCGAGGCCAAGGGGAGCTCAGCGCCGCCATCTTGTCTGCCGGGGGCAACCGTCCCCTTGGCAACCATGGTTCAATCATGGAGTGGAGGATGGGAGCGCCCCTGCCGCCATCTTGCCTCTGACAGCTGTTGCCCTGGGAAACCGTCCCCTTGGCAACCGCGGGCCAATCTTGGAGTGGAGGATGGGAGCGCCCCTGACGGCGCAGCAGGCGGCACAGACAGTGGTGGGAGAGAGAGCGGCTGCCGTACAGATACATAATAAATGTTCGTGAATACACTTTTGTTTCCCCCAAATCATCCCACGGGCCGGATCGGACCCCTTCGTGGGCTGGATGTGGCCCACGGGCCGGTGGTTTGACACCCCTGCCCTAGAGCTTACATAGATGGGAAGCATGATGGAAAAAATGGCCAAGAAAGGGATGTCAGTGAGGCAATAAATAGATTTGTCATGGTGTTTCAGTTCCACAGCACAGCCGTTTAAAAAAAAATAAACATTGGAGGCTGTAAACTAAGCTGAGGGTAATAAAACTGCTTAGGAAATGGCGTTGTTTGTTGTGACCACTTGTTAGAAAGAGATTTTCAAAATAACAGGAAACGTAAGTTTAAAGATAACTCTGGAGAAAGATACAGATAAAAGTTTACCGAGACATTGATCAACGATGAATTATTTCAAGAATGTAGAGTCCACATGTAACTATTGTGTTGTGAGAATGTACAATGATGTGGGTGCTATAAATCTTTGAAGCACTTTGGGTTTTCTAAGAGTGTTTCCCAGTGTGTATCGTTAAGGCCTGAAATTAACCAACTGGTTCAGCAAATTCACCACTGATCTATGAGATGTTTTATTTTGTGTCTGTTCCTATCTGAGTAAAGCCAGATTCAGGTACAGGTAGAACACAAAATTTCCTCCCACAGCTTGATTGTAATCATGTAGTTTTCTCATGGACTGCTTAGCTTGCACCAAAAAAGATTTTCACCATACCTTGGTACACATGATAGTAATGAAATAAACGGAACTAAAACTATGAAAGGTTTAGAGAGGTATGGGCCAAATGCAGGCAAATGAGATTCACGTAGATGGGGTATACAGTATTAGACGGGTTGGGATGAAGGTCGTCTTTTCATGCTGTACGATCTATGGCCCTCCAGCTCTTCGTGCTTGCACCACTACTCAACGACCAAGAAAATCAAAGCTACACTTCCATCTATTTTCCTGCATCGATCTGGTAGATCTTCAGCTAGAACAGTACAGCACAAGAAGAGGCCTTTTCCCCCCCAATGTGTGTTGAACATGACGCCAAATTAAACTAATTCCTTCTGCCATAACGCCTATCTCTCCAGTTCCTGCCTGTTTATGTGCCTGTCTCAATACATCATAAACTTCACTATCGAAACTTCTTTCACCAGCATCCCAGGAAGCTTGGTCCAGGAACTTACACTCTGCCTAAAACATGCTTCATAAACTTTCTTTAAACTTTCCCCCTCACCTTAAGTGGATGCTCTTTAGTATTTGATATTGACACCTTGAGAAAAAGATTCAAGTTATCTACCCTGTCTATGTCTCTCGTATAATTTCATAAATGTTTATCTCCCACCCCAGCCTCCGGTGCTGAATAGCAAACAATCCAAGTTTGGCCAGCCTCTCCTTCTTGCTCATCCACCACAAAACCAGACAACATCCTGGTAAACATCTTCTGCATCAGGTTCAGGGGAGACCTGATAAAAGTATACACTCTCAGAGTCGTAGATCGGAGAGGGGTGGAAGGTTGCAACCTTCATGTGGTCCGCCCTGTTTCGACGAATGCAATCAACCCGGCATGCACAATCAAATAAGATCAAATAGAACAAGTTGTCCTACAACTTTAGGCTGTGCACGCCATATGCAAGAAGAAGAAGAAGAAGAAGAAGATAGATAGGAGAGACAGTCAGAATATTTTTCACAGGATGGAAATGTCCAACACTAGAGGGCATAGCTATAAGGTGAGAGAGGGAAAGAGGTGGAGATGTGTGGGGTGAATTTTTTACAGAGAGTGGTGGGGGCCTGGAACCTATTACCATGGGTAGTGGTGGAGGCAGATACAATAGTGGCATTTAAGAGGCGTTCAGATAGCCATGTGGCCATGCAGGGTATAAAGGCAAATGGATCATGTGCGGGGAAGTGAGATTGCTTTAACTTGCGTTCAGGACAGACATTGTGGGCTGAAGGGCCCGTTTCTCTGCTGTACTGTTCGTTGTTCTATATGCACTCTCTTCAGAGCCTCCACATCTTTGCCATGATCAAGGTGGCCTATACTGCACAGAATTCTATTAACGTGGCCGAACCAAATTTTTATAGTTTCCGATGACTTCCTGATTCTTATAGTCAATGCCCCTCATGATGAAAGCAAGCATGTCAGACATTTACCTTCTTTACAACCATATCTAATGACGTTGTTACTTTCAGAGTTCTAAGCAAATTCCTGCCAAGATCCCTCTGTACATAAATGCTCCTTAGGATGCTGCCATTTACTGTGTACTCTGTCCTGATTAATTCAGGAACTTTCTCATTACATTTGAACTGCCAACAAATCACATTTTGCCAGGTTAAACCTCACCAGCCTGTGGATATGCAGGGTACAGAGGATTTGGGTTTCATGCAGGTAGATAAGCAATGGTCTTGGCATCATGTTCAGCACAGACATTGTGGACCAAAGGGCCTGTTCTAATACTGTTCCATTCTATGTTCTGCCACTTCTCCGACCCTATCTGCAACTAACCTCTATCCTGCTGGTTGACAGCCGACATCATTGTTCACAATTCCCTCTTTTTCACTGTCCAGGGAGTGGCACGGTGGTGCAGCGGTAGTTGCTGCCTTACAGCGCCGGAGACCCACGTTCCACCCTGACTATGGGTGCTGTCTGTGCAGAGTTTGTACATTCTCCCTGTGACCTGCGTGGGTTTTCTCAGAGATTTTCAGTTTCATCCCACACTCCAAAGGTGTATCTGTAGGCTATTTAGCTTGGTATAAATGTAAATTGTCCCTAGTGTGTGCAGAATAGAATTAGTGTGCGGGGATCGATGGTCGGTGCAGACTCAGTGGGCCAAAGGGCCTGTTTCTGTGCTGTTTCTCTAAACTAAACCAAATTAGATTCCAGAGCAAACAAAATTCTATGATATCAGATTTGAATAAAAACAATATCTAATAATTCTGCTTTCTCTGAGGTACAAAACTACAAGGATTTAAAACCCTAACTGCAGAAATATCTGACAACCTGTGTCCTAAAGGGCTGATCGCTTATTCTGATCCTGTGGTTTCATAAATCCTTGAAGGATCTTTGGGTTGTTTTGCAATCACCTTATGTTGTTGTGCTGGTTAAATGTAACCAAATAATAAGCACAGGATGTCATTTTTCTGTGGATTTCCTGTGTCTTGCAGCATCCATAACAGGTTTCATGTGGTAAGTTCTTGTTGGAACAAACTTTTATTCTTGCTACCAAAATATACATTTCACAATCTGGCATCTTTATGATCAATTGGGCGATTCCTGACCAGAGAGACCATTGAAAATAAAATTCCGTTTGCTGAAGGAAGTAATATCACCCGATTTGGTAAATAATTAAGTGAATTAGTTTCACGCACAGCTTTGTATATTATTAATTGTTACATGGTTTCAATCAACTTAATTATAATACAATTACATGTTAAAACTTTACTACGCATGTATATACAGGATGCTTGCAACTCATAATGAATGCAGAATTCAGGAACTACTGTCTCAGTAACACCTGAATATTATTTTTTCTTTTTTCCTTTTTTCTTTGCTTCTTTTCCTTTTTTTCCATCCTTTCCTTTTTTGCCTTTCTCTTTTCCATCATTTTCTGATTCCGTGGCTGCTTTTGCTCTCTTCTTGCCCAGAGGTGTTTTAACAAACCAATCCTGAAGTAAAAAGACAAAGTTACTCCAGTTTGCTGCTGTACATTGAGAACCAAAGAGCGGGAAAAAAAAAAATGATGCACAATATTGGTTTGCGTAATGTCCATTTGGCTTGTTTTGTGTGTCATTAATGATGGCATGTGTCTTTAAATTTTAGACTGCCCGTTATATTGTGGGTGGGATTTATGACATATTTTAGGGTGTGTTTGGAGCTAAGTTTCTTGCTCAGAAGCTTAGTTTTTAGTTACGTTTGGGACCAGCATGGAGAAGGTTTACCCTTCGACCATGCGAAGCGTTACGGAGACACGAGGAGTTCTCTAACCTTTAAAGCGATAAGCTGGAGTTCGATGAAGATTATAGTGTATGTGTCGGAAGAAGTTTGGATGTACCTTATTGTTTTTCATCAACAATGAAGAATTTATTAATCAAAAGACTGTGCTTTGAAGATTTATCTGGGAAAAAGCACTGAAGGTCTCTGACGGAGAGCTCACATGCGTACGGAGACATTCCCCTTAACCATGCTGTCCATATAGCGGCTAGAGAGAGTAATCTCTTGAGCGATATAAAAATCTGCCGTTTGTTCAACAGCATGATTATTCATGATCAGGTAACCGGATCCAATGAATTGCAGACCACACTTTCAGCTAAGATTCACCACTGAAATCTAAACATGATATTTCCTGATACAGATGCATCCATCTATGTTTACCTATGACCTTTAGCTAAATATTTCCTCTCAACTTGCGGACAATTTTGAGCTGAAGTCCCTTGAGGAAAACGTGATTCCTTTATCACGTACGATCAAATGGATGGCAATAATTCAGGGTGGGATTGCACACGTTTTTAGATACATTCATAATTGAATACTGGGTAGAATGCACTGATGCCCAAGCTGAATTTCTATTCCGTCTCGTTGAAGTGACCATTCTTTGGTCTTGAGATCATACAGTTATGGACACCCAGTCAAGGTCCAAACTGGGTTCATTCTTTAAATAGGCCCTTCCTTTAGGAGACAGTACGTAACTGAACAATGTTCTACCTTGCTGTAGAGTTATCAGTGTTCTAGCTGTGTCACAATAGCTAAACTATAGTTGTGACTAGTTCTTCATTATTACACAGCCCATACCCTCTCCAGTTTATTGTCTGAGCTCATACCTTTTACAGTACAGTACAGGGCGGCACAGCGGTAGAGTTGCTGCCTTATAGCGCTTGCAGCGCCGGAGACTTGGGTTCGATCCCAACTACGGGTGCTGTCTGTATGGAGTTTGTACCTTCTACCTGTGACCTGCGTGGGTTTTCTCCAAGAGACTGCAAGGTGACTTGGATAGGCTGGGTGAGTGGGCAAATGTTTGGCAGATGCAGTATAATGTGGATAAATGTGAGGTTATCCATTTTGGTGGCAAAAACAGGAAAGCAGACTATTATCTAAATGGTGGCCGACTAGGAAAAGGGGAGATGCAGCGAGACCTGGGTGTCATGGTACACCAGTCATTGAAAGTAGGCATGCAGGTGCAGCAGGCAGTGAAGAAAGCGAATGGTATGTTAGCTTTCATAGCAAAAGGATTTGAGTATAGGAGCAGGGAGGTTCTACTGCAGTTGTACAGGGTCTTGGTGAGACCACACCTGGAGTATTGCGTACAGTTTTGGTCTCCAAATCTGAGGAAGGACATTATTGCCCTAGAGGGAGTGCAGAGAAGGTTCACCAGACTGATTCCTAGGATGTCAGGACTGTCTTATGAAGAAAGACTGGATAGACTTGGTTTATACTCTCTAGAATTTAGGAGATTGAGAGGGGATCTTATAGAAACTTATAAAATTCTTAAGGGGTTGGACAGGCTAGATGCAGGAAGATTGCTCCCGATGTTGGGGAAGTCCAGGACAAGGGGTCACAGCTTAAGGATAAGGGGGAAATCCTTTAAAACCGAGATGAGAAGAACTTTTTTCACACAGAGAGTGGTGAATCTCTGGAACTCTCTGCCACAGAGGGTAGTCGAGGCCAGTTCATTGGCTATATTTAAGAGGGAGTTAGATGTGGCCCTTGTGGCTAAGGGGATCAGAGGGTATGGAGAGAAGGCAGGTACGGGATACTGAGTTGGATGATCAGCCATGATCATATTGAATGGCGGTGCAGGCTCGAAGGGCCGAATGGCCTACTCCTGCACCTAATTTCTATGTTTCTGTTTCTATCTCCGGTTTCCTCCCACACTCCCAAGATGTACAGATTTTGTAGGTTAATTGGCTAAGTATAATTGTAAATTGTCCCTAGTGTGTGTAGGATGGTGTTAGTGTGCGGGGATCACTGGTCGGTGAGGACTCGGTGAGTCGAAGGGCCTGTTCCCATCCTATAACTCTAAACTAAAAGTAACCATTCTGCTTATCATTATTTGAGGATATGTTGAATGAATGTAATCGGTTGGTTCCTGATGGTGAAAGCCTGGGAAATTATTGTGTTGGATAAATTACTCACCACGTCTGGCTGTAGATGTTTCAGGCTCGTCTATTGCACATCTACGCTGAAATCACCATCACGGGTGGGATGATTAGAGAGGTTTCCCATCAGTTGCTCAGCTGTCCATTGAAGGACTGCAGAACTTTGGACAGACCACTTGGCTGTACGATTGCTCAACTATGTCTGAATCTGCTTCCACTCTTTAGCACGCTCTGATCATCGCTTTATTTTTAATGAGCTTTCGCATTGTGATGGAGCACAATTCTTCTGTTGCTGATGGTCCACAGCACGGATGCCCACGTATTGCTGCTCTGAATCTATCCTATATATTGTGTGGTGACCCATTACAGAGTCCTTGCTGACATCACGGCTATGAGGAAAGGTGCTACTAATGTGTGAAGCTTAGTTCCTAGCACTCGTTGCTCTTGAAACAGAGACACCTTACCTTAGGAAGCCCGTTGATATGGTTTTGGTACTTATTAATTCCATGATTTATAGTTTGCATTAAGGAAACTGCCAATGTGCCATGATCTTATTGAATGGCAGAATAGGCAGTGGGTGCTGAATACCCCACCTCACTAAATGGTGAAAATGAATTCCATAAGCAGAATATATCAGAAAGACATGGCAGGCAGGATAGCAATTGAATATATGAACAGTCTAGGAATGTCTTGAAGACAATTAAACGTGTTTTCCTTTTGTGATGCTGATCTCAATCTGCCATTTCAATCGAATACCTTGGTGCAGCAGGGTACTGAGGTGTTTACAACATCAAACCACATTTCTATACCAGTTTGCAAATGTAAGTGTGGTAGACAAGGGATCTATCAAGCTGGGTTGTGATTACCATTTCTTTATAACCTTCAGGCTAGCGTGCTCTGGTCCAGTGCTGTTCTGCCAGCACATGGCCAGGCTTTGACTTGCAAATCTTTGGTGGTGTTGAAGAAAATTCCAGAGTATCTCTTGTGTTTAAACGTGTCCAATTACAAGTCCTAATGATATTGGTCACTTGCACCAGATAACTGAGGGAAGCCTTCACCCAACGCACATTTAATAACTGGCAGCGGGTAGAGCTGCTGCCTCATAGCACCACAGACCCAGGTTCTGACTTTGAGGGCTGTCTATACAGAGTTTGCATGTTCTCCCTGTGACCGCATGAGTTTCCTCCTGGTGCTCCGGTTTCCCTCCACGATATGCGGATTTGTAGGTTAATTGCATGTGTAAAAAGTGTGTAGGGAGTGGATGAGAAAGTGGGATAACATAGAACTAGTGTGAATGGGTATTGACGGTGTGGACCTGATGGGCCAAAGGGCCTTCTTGCATGCTAGATTTCTAAATAAAAAAAAATAAAAAAATTAAAATGAAACCTGGTGATGTAGAATGGCAGGTCTCACTTTATGTTGAAGTCAATGCGACCAAATCCAATGTCATGTGATTCTTGCCTGGATACAAATATATTTCACAGTTCTCTAGAAGTGAAATAGTTGTAGAGTTTCGTGTTGGTGTGGGTACCGGAATAAAATACATAGAGATCACACTTTCTTTTAAAACAACATGTGTAGATTGGCTATTGCATGTTAACCAATTAGAATGCTTAGTAATTATAAATCCGCCTAATTATAACTTTTTTTTTTCTTTTTTTTAGATGTTTTTATTAAGGACAGTGCATATTTATAAACATTTGCATGCAATACGCAAGATTATAGCTATAGGCTAATTTCCATCTGTAGTCCCTCTGGTAAACCAGGTTAACACATCACAACACATTCAATCCATAAGAAAAGAATCAAAACAAAACAAAAGACAAACAAAAAACATAACAAAACAGACAATAAAGTTAAAAAGTAACAATAAAAGACTGCCAGATTATTATATTACGGTTGATTATGAATACAGGTTTGATTTTCCAGTAACCATTTTTTGAGTTGTTTTGTAAATGTGGTGATGGTTGGCAGATCCCGTATGAAGCAGGGGATCGCGTTCCAGGTATGCGACGCTCTATAGGAAAATACTGTCTGGCCAAAGACACTTTTCTTAAACGGGACAACACAATCACCCCTGGATGCTGCTCTTGTCGACCTATTTATGTTCTTCTTTATAAATTCTTTTAACGGAGGTGGGGCTAGTCCATGGATGATTTTATAAACTAAAATTGAGTCTGAATAATTTATTACATTTTCCCAGCTCAGC
This sequence comes from Amblyraja radiata, assembly GCF_010909765.2. Taxonomy (NCBI): domain Eukaryota; kingdom Metazoa; phylum Chordata; class Chondrichthyes; order Rajiformes; family Rajidae; genus Amblyraja; species Amblyraja radiata. The sequence goes on along the minus strand of NC_045962.1, from coordinate 7,830,225 downwards.
AGATCAAATTTTTTAAGGATGCTGCAGTGATGGTACATTCTGGGCTTTTTATCAAGAGTTTTTAAGGCTTGTTTGTAAGCAATTTCAACAGGCTTTATCGTGGACTTACATGCCAATGACCAAGTCGTTATACCGTAGGTCATTTATAGTAAGAACTCGCCCACTGCCTGGCAGTAGCTGCAGTAGTGAGAATGTGTGATGTACTGCTTAGATGATGATGACCTGAACAATAAAGATGCTTATGCTTCAACCTGTGTACGATTGAGCTCTTTACATGGTCAGAAAATCGGGTCTAGGCCGCGTCAGTTTACCGCGATTTATTTTTTTATCGGTTTTTATTTGTGAGTGATTTTGACGACATGGCAAACTCTTGTCGAAAGCCGAGCCCGCTCGTGTTTGATTCCGATATTGCTGAGCGATGGCGAATGTTTGAGTGAGACTATGCTCTGTTATACTGTTGAATCTAGCAGGTCCGGAGGCTATGATCCGCGCTGACTCTTTTGAATTTGCAGCAGCTCACCTAGACGCGAATGGTCTGGTAGTGGTGCCGGCTGAGACAATCCAACGGTTCTGCTGAGAAAGTTTAGGAAACTGTCCGACCTGCCATCGAATGATGACAGAGGCCCGAGAGCCGTTGGAGCGGTCGCAGAGGGAGGAGCTACACCCGAGAGGTAGGGATAAAACCCGAGCGCGGGGCTTGTTTCTTACGGAGGCCCGAGAGCTGTTGGAGCGGTCGCAGAGGGAGGAGCTACACCCGAGAGGTAGGGATAAAACCCGAGCGCGGGGCTTGTTTCTTACAGAGGCCCGAGAGTCGTTGGAGCGGTTGCAGAGGGAGAAGTACCAAAATCTGCAACGTTCCAACGTCCCGTTCGCATTTCAAAACAAGTGGGCTTGAGGAACCCGCTGATTAGTGGAAGCAGATAAGGGGGGAGCAGCTGATTGGGAGACAGGTCCCTGCTGATTTCTTCTAGCAGTTTGTATTGTATTGTATTGTACTTTGTATTGTATTGTATTTTGTATTGTATTGTATCCTAGGTAAGGGGGAGAATGACGGCCAGGGCAGTTTACTGTTCTGGATGTCAGATGTGGGAGGTCAAGGAATCTGATAACCTTCCAGACGTCCACATCTGCGCCAGGTGCGTCGAGATGGGGCTCCTAAAGGACCGTATCAGGAATCTGGAGCAGCAGCGCGATGACCTCCATCTGGTCAGGGAGAGCGAAGAAGTCATAGAGAGGAGTTACAGAGAGGTGGTCCCTCCAAGACTACAGGAGGCAGGCAAGTGGGTCACGGTTAGGAGGGGCAAGGGGCAGAGGCAGGGACTAGAGAGTACCCCGGTGGCTGTACACCTTGACAATAAGTACTCCTGTTTGAGTACGGTTGGGGGGGGACAGCCTACCTGCGGGTAGCAACAGCGGCCGGGCCTCCGCTACAGAGACCAGTCCTGTTGCTCAGAAGGGTAAGGAAAAGAAGAGGAGGGCATTAGTAATAGGGGACTCCATAGTTAGGGGGTCAGACAGGCGATTCTGTGGACGCAGTCGGGAGACCCGGTTGGTAGTTTGCCTCCCGGATGCCAAGGTCTAGGATGTGTCTGAACGTGTCCAAGATATTCTGAAATGGGAGGGAGAGGAGCCCGAGGTCGTGGTATATATAGGTACCAATGACATAGGTAGAAAAAGAGAAGAGGTCCTGAAAGGAGAAATTAGGGAGTTAGGAGGAGAGTTAAGGAGAAGGACCGCAAATGTAACAATCTCGGGATTACTGCCTGTGCCACGCGACAGTGAGAGTAGGAATGGAGCAAGGTGGAGGATAAATGCGTGGCTGAAGGACTGGTGCCGAGGGCAAGGTTTCAAGTTTCTGGATCATTGGGACCTCTTTTGTGGAAGGTGTGACCTGTACAAAAAGGATGGGTTGCACTTGAACCCGAGGGGGACCAATATCCTGGCGGGGAGATTTGCAAAGGCTACTGCTGAGACTTTAAACAAGAACGGTTGGGGGGAGGGACTCAAATAGAGAAAGCTAGTAGACAGTGTGTGAGGCAGGAGGCAGAGAAGGGAAGCACTCAGACCCAACATGTAGGAGGGAAAGAAGAAAAAAATAATAAACAGAGAATAAGAGGTAGCTATTAATGACTATGATATAGTTGGGATCACAGAGACATGGATCCAGGGTGACCAAGGCTGGGAGATGAACATCCAGGGATATTCAATATTCAGGAGGGATAGACAGAAAGGAAAAGGAGGTGGGGTAGCGTTGCTGGTTAGAGAGGAGATTAACGCAATGGAAAGGAAGGACATTAGCTTGGAGGATGTGGAATCGATATGGATAGAGCTACGAAACACTAAGGCGCAGAAAACGCTAGTGGGTGTTATGTACAGGCCACCTAACAGTAGTAGTGGAGTTGGGGATGGCATCAAACAGGAAATTAGAAATGCGTGCAACAAAGGGAAAACAGTTATAATGGGTGACTTCAATCTACATATAGATTGGGTGAATCAAATTTGCAGGGGTGCTGAGGAAGAGGATTTCTTGGAATGTATGCGGGATAGTTTTCTAAACCAACATGTTGAGGAACCAACGAGAGAGCAGGCTATTCTAGACTGGGCATTGAGTAATGAGGAAGGGTTAGTTAGCAGTCTTGTTGTGCGTGGCCCCTTGGGCAAGAGTGACCATAATATGGTTGAGTTCTTCATTAGGACTGGCAAATGATTCTTAAAGGTGGATATGCAATGGAAGGCACTTAAAAACTACATGGATGAACTCCAACAATTGTTCATCCCAGTTTGGCAAAAGAATAAATCAGGGAAGGTAGTGCATCCGTGGATAACAAGGGAAATCAGGGATAGCATCAAAACAAAAGATGAAGCATACAAATTAGCCAGAAAAAGCAGCCTACCAGAGAACTGGGAGAAATTCAGTCCAGCAGAGGAGGACAAGGGGCTTAATTAGGAAAGGGAAAATAAATTATGAAAGAAAACAGGCAGGGAACATAAAAACTGACTGTAAAAGTTTTTATAGGTATGTGAAGAGAAAAAGATTAGTTAAAACAAATGTAGGTCCCTTGCAGTCAGAAACAGATAAATTGATCACGGGGAACAAGGACATGGCAGACCAATTGAATAACTACTTTGGTTCCGTCTTCACTACGGAAGATAAATAATCTGCCGGAAATAGCAGGGGACCGCGGGTCAAATGAGATGGAGGAACTGGGTGAAGTCCAGGTTAGCCGGGAAGTGGTGTTAGGTAAATTGAATGGATTAAAGGCCGATAAATCCTCAGGTCCAGATAGGCTGCATCCCAGAGTACTTAAGGAAGTAGCCCCAGAAATAGTGGATGCATTAGTGATAATTTTTCAAAACTCTTTAGATTCTGGAGTAGTTCCTGAGGATTGGAGGTTAGCTAATGTAACCCCGCTTTTTAAAAAGGGAGGGAGAGAGAAAATGGGGAATTACAGACCGGTTAGTCTAACATGCTGTGGGGAGAAGAGAGGAGAGGCCGCGATGGTGACCGTGTATCAGAACACGTGGGGAAAATGCTAGAGTCAGTTATTAAAGATTGGATAGCAGCACATTTGGAAAGTGGTGAAATCATTGGACAAAGTCAGCATGGATTTACGAAAGGTAAATCATGTCTGACGAATCTTAGAGAATTTTTCGAGGATGCAACTAGTAGAGTGGATAAGAGAGAACCAGTGGATGTGGTGTATCTGGACTTTCAGAAGGCTTTCGACAAGGTCCTACATAGGAGATTAGTATACAAACTTAAAGCACACGGTATTGGGGGTTCAGTATTGATGTGGATAGAGAACTGGCTGGCAAACAGGAAGCAAAGAGTAGGAGTAAACGGGTCCTTTTCTGAATGGCAGGCAGTGACTAGTGGGGTACCGAAAGGCTCAGTGCTGGGACCCCAGCTATTTACAATATATATTAATGATTTGGACGAGGGAATTGAATGCAACATCTCCAAGTTTGTGGATGACACAAAGCTGGGGGTCAGTGTTAGCTGTGAGGAGGATGCTAGGAGGCTGCACGGTGACTTGAATAGGCTGGGTGAGTGGGCAAATGCATGGCAGATGCAGTATAATGTGGATAAATGTGAGGTTATCCACTTTGGTGGCAAGAACAGGAAAGTAGACTATTATCTAAATGGTGGCCGATTAGGAAAAGGGGAGATGCAACGAGACCTGGGTGTCATGGTACACCAGTCATTGAAAGTAGGCATGCAGGTGCAGCAGGCAGTGAAGAAAGCCAATGGTATGTTAGCATTTATAGCAAAGGGATTTGAGTATAGGAGCAGGGAGGTTCTACTGCAGTTGTACAGGGTCTTGGTGAGACCACACCTGGAGTATTGCGTACAGTTTTGGACTCCAAATCTGAGGAAAGACATTCTTGCCATGGAGGGAGTGCAGAGAAGGTTCACCAGACTGATTCCTGGGATATCAGGACTTTCATATGAAGAAAGACTGGATAGACTCGGCTTGTACTCGCTAGAATTTAGGAGATTGAGGGGGGATCTTATAGAAACATACAAAATTCTTAAGGGGTTGGACAGGCTAGATGCAGGAAGATTGTTTCCGATGTTTGGGAAGTCCAGGACAAGGGGTCACAGTCTGAGTCTGGAACGATTTATCAGCGATCTGAGACATATCAGCTCTCGATGCCGATTTGGTGAGTTGACAAATGAGCTAGTACGAGATAAAATTGTGGGAGGAAAGTTAAGAGCTGAATTGCTGCGAAACGCTGAGCTGAATTTAGAGCAAGTGATTCATGCATGTCAGATGGCAGAGACTGTAGCACCACTTGCTGATTTTGATAGCGCTAACCCTCAACAGCAACATAATGTGAATCTAGCTAGTTATTCTCCGCAAAGGTTTCTAACTGCGTCCCACAAAGATCAAAATGTGTCTGCCATGAGGTGCTCTAACTGCAACTATTTCCACCCCAGGGGGCACCAATTCTGCGTCGCCCATGGGAAAGTATGTCATAATTGCAAGAAACTCAACCACTTTGCTAATTGTTGTCGGTCCAGTGGGAGTATTGTTTCAAGGACGAAGCTGCACCTGATTCAACAAGACCCGTCTGACTCTGATTCCCAAGAGCAAGACGAAGTTTCCCACGGGAACGACACTGATAACACAGACATTGACTCTACCATACTTTCCCTAAACCTGCGCTCCCCAGACAAAGTGATTATCATGGTCACCGCAGGATCAATCAATAACAAACCTCTGATTTCCAAAGTCGATACCGGTGCCAGAGTAAACGTTATGTCACTCAAAGAGTTCAACAAGATAAGAACCACTGAGCTCATGAAAAAAGACTCCTCCACCCTACATGCTTACGGAGGGGAAATCCTTCACCTGTTGGGTAAGTTGTTTTGAAATGTACTATCAACGAGCAGAAAAATAACTTACTCTTCTACATTGTCCAACCAAGTTCAGAAACCCTGCTTGACATCAATGCATGCCATGACCTGGGTCTGGTTTATTTCGGGCGTGCTGTCCACAAACTCTGTTTGAGAGGAACCAACACAACAGGTGCTATCCAACTATAAAGACGTGTTTGACGACAAACTCGGCAAACTGCCTATAATATATGAGATCACTGTAGATCATACGGTCACCCCAATTGTACATGCACCTCCTTCATGGCATGCGGGAGAAAATACACAACAAACCTAAGCGTATGGTCTCCATTAGAGTTATTGCCGAGGTCAGTGAACCCTCGGACTGGGTCTCCACCATGGTCGTCACCACAAAAAAAGATAAAAAGGAATTACGCATCTGTATCAATCCTAAAGATTTAAACACAGCAATCAAACGGCAACACTATCCAAGGAGAACCACTGAGGATGTAGCAGCACAGATCGGCAACGCAATGGTATTCTCAGTCCTTGATGCCAAAAGCTCCTTCTGGCAAATCCCGTTAGACCGTGCGTCATCTGCACTAACAACATTTGCCGCCCCGTTCAACCGCTACCGTTTTTTAAGAATGCCCTTTGGCATCAACTCTGCTAGCGAAGTCTTTCAGTGCGCAATGGAACACCTATTCGCAGAATATCCTTGTGCCATCATTGTTGACGACATCCTAGTATACGGTCGAGACTCAACAGAACATGATTCCAATCTGCGAAGAGTATTGAACCGTGCCAGAGACATTAATCTAAAGCTTAACCCTCTGAAATGCAAGTTCAATGTCTCCGAGGTCACATACGTCGGTCACGTGTTCACCAGCAACGGGTTAAAGCCTGACCCACTAAAGACTGCAGCCATCAACGAGCTGCCAGTTCCAACCGACGTCACCAGCTTACAACGATTTTTAGGCACGGTCAACTACTTGGGCAAGTTTATCCCAAACCTCAGTGAACTCTCTACCGAATTATAACATTTATAGTGTAAGAACTCACCCACTGCCTGACAGTAGCTGCAGTAGTGAGAACGTGTGATGTACTGCTTAGATGATGATGACCTGAACAATAAAGATGCTTGTGCTTCAACCTGTGTGAGATTTAGTTCTTTACAACATGGAAACTTAATATAATGTTACCAGCAAAACTGAGCAGATGAACAGATGACTGAGAATCTTATTTTTCCTTTTGATCCTCTGAGTTCGAACATGCCAAACGTATGTTCAAAATGCTTATTTTTGGGCAGAACAGATCTCCCTATCCTTGGATACCGATTTTCCACTCATGACCAAATCTTAAGGGCCTGTCCCACTGTACGAGGTAATTCAAGAGCTCTCCCGAGTTTAAAAAAAAATCAAACTCGTGGTAAGCACGTGGAATGTATGTAGCGGGTACGTCGGAGCTCGGGGACGTCCCTTAGCTGGTCGTAACGCTAACGGCAGGTACTCGGGTAACGCGGTAAGCTCGTGAAGACTCATGAAGATTTTTCAAACATGTTAAAAAATGTCCACGAGAGCCCCGAGTACCTACGAGCAGCTATTACTGTAATTCTCTGAGTTCGAATCAGGGGAAACTCGGGAGAACTCTTGAATTAGCTCGTACAGTGGGACAGGCCCTTTAGAGTATGTACTTCTCTCCGAAATTACAACCGCAGCGTTTTATAGTGCTCAGCTAGCAACTGAGTATCAACTGTGCCATGGTAAAAAATTCCTCTTTACCTTGAATGCATTTTCCTCCTCTTGGTACACAGGTTCCTGCTTGGCCAGAGGGGGGATGAATTCCACTGCAGTCAGAGGTTTTGTGTGTAACTGCTTTATGCGTCTTTCAGTAAGAACATCCTTTGCAGCTTGGGTAAGGTGTCCCAGTGTGTAGCCATCAGTGATCTTAGCCAGGGAACTCATATCCAATGAATGTGTCAGGATCCCACCATGCTGTTGGATTATGGTCTTCCACAACACTGTGACATGAAACATGAGAGTTGTAATTATTAATTATTGTATTAAATAACACAATTACACGTCAGGGAAAGCAGCTAGTAACACTGTTGGTAATTGTGGAAGATGAACGTTTAAACTGGCAACATAAACATGTCTTTGTCAGAATTGGGAGATGGAGTAAGAACATATAAAGGTCTTTGCAACAAGGAATTTCTGAGATGTTGCCAAATGCAATTAAAATCGTCCACACCCCATGAACTTTCATTTGGTACAAAGGGGGACGTTTGTATCTTGAGCTTCCTTGGCATGTAATCTGGGTGCAGTCAAGTTATGTGGTTTAGAAGATCACAGAATCTTGTTGTGACTGAGCTATGCCCAAGTCTTCTTGACTTTTATATAATAACAACTCTTCACTTATCCTTTGAATGAACCTTTAAGCAGAAAAAGTCCGTACCCCGGACTCCGTAATAGGTATGGATTTGAGAACGTGTACATTTGGTTTTCTGCTGCATTTTACTGCATTTGTGCAGATTATGAAATAGGATATTGTGGACTCAGTCAATACCAACAGGTCTGACTTTGATCCAAGGGTCAGTGGCACTCCCTATGAATTCACAATACATTCAATGCCTAGTTTTAATCAGGAGTCAAGTTAGAGTTGTACTGAGTAAAATGGGGAAGGACTTTAGTTAATTTGTAGTTCCAGTCCAATGCATTGTCCTTTTGCACTGTATCTCTGAGTTCCTTCTTTCATTCCTCATGCTAAGCACTGATATAAATAATTACTTTGAATGTAATGGTCTGTGGTTGTGCAAGTAAGCAAGTGCAGTGTGATATTTCTGAATAAGGGATTTGTGTGATTTTTATTTGACCATTTCTTTTTACATTGTAAATGTGAATGTCCAGAGATGTCCTTGTACATGTCACAAGAATATCTTCCTTAGAGGGAAGGTTCTTGCTCCATACTCACCAAATCGAGACGTGTAGTCTGGTCTTGGAATGAGTACAATTTTCTGGAAGGTTCGGCAGAAAGACTTTAATTCTGCATCAAAGGGACGTCGTGTTGTGCCAACAATGAGAACACGATCTTCTGATTTCAAGGATTTGAGTATACTTGGGAGAGACTTCTTTAATCTCTTCGGATCCAGCTGTTTAAGATAAGGAAACATTTGTTGCTATGACTTTACTATGAATAACAGAATGTTCCACAATATTTTGTTTCATAAGGGCTCCGGAACATTGTTGTTGCAGAAGTTATTTTGTCCTGCAGTTGGAAACTAGCTTTGATTTCACTGGTAGTTTTCCTTGCATGTAGCTGATTTACAATGCCATGTAGGATCAAAGGACCATACTGTGGTATCGACCTTCACTGAAATGGCCATGGAGTTAGTAATTGTTAGTAATTGAACATTAAAGGGTCTGTCCCACTTTCACGACCTAATTCACGACCTTTTTTACTCGTGGACATTTTTCATCATGTTGAAAAAATGCCCCGACCAACTTGATACCACGAGTACCTACGACTAGCATCACAGCCTGCTACAAACCTACTTACGACTGCCTACAACCTCGTGACGGCCATGCTGCGAGTATGAGTCGGGCGTAAACTTGGCAAAGGTCGTGAAAGTGGAACAGTCCCTTAAGAAAGCTGCAACAACAAGATTGTCACGCTGCATTAATGAACATAAGGCAACACCTAAACATCTAGAAATAAGAAATAATCGAGCTTGTGAAGAAAACAAGCTGGTGATTTTAAATGAGACATAAACTAGGCGTGGGACTTTGATGAAGTGAATGCAGAATATTTCCCTGAACTCAATTGCTCTGATGTTGATCTGAAGCCCCAGTTCAGTAAAGCATTGCTTCCCGTCAAAGGTACAGGTTCCAACAGAGTTTGCGCTTCTTAGGATGGGGATTGGTGTGAGCAATCAGAGAATGCTTTTCTGATTTGCAGAAACTGAACCACTCTTACAGGAAGCAGCAACCAGCATATCTTAAAATGATGGTTGGCCTGAGATTTGCTGAGAAAGCATAAGAAGCCTTTGGCTGTCACTGTGTAGGACTTGCCCCTGTTAAGACAAAAAAAACCCTCAACCAATTACACAGTGAACGGCAGGGCTATAGGCTGTGTTTCAGAGCAGAGGGATCTAAGTGTACAGATACATAGTTCGTTGAAAACGGCATCACAGGTAGATCGGGTGGTCAAAATGCTTTTGTCACATTGGCCTCATCAGTCAGAGTACTGCGTATAGAAGTTAGTAAGTCATGTTGCAGATGTTGCTGAGGCCACATTGTTCATGTTCATTATTGGGTGCCATTATGTTCAGTTTTGGGTGCCATGTTATGGGAAGGATGTTGCGAAGCTGGATATGCTGCAGAGAAGATTTACGAGGATGTTGCCAGGACTTGAGGGCTGGAGGTAAAGGCAGAGGTTGAGCAGGCTGGGATTCTATTCCTTCAAGTGCAGGGTGATAACGGATGATCTTATAGAGATGTACAAAATCATGAGAGGAATAGATTGGGTAGACGCACAGAGTCTCTTGCCCATTGTAGGGGATTCAAAAACCAGAGGGTATAGGTTCAAGATGAGGGGCTAAAGATTTAATAGGAACCTGTGGGGTAACTTTCTCAAACAAAGGGTGGTGGGTGTATGGAACAAGCCGCCGGAGGAGGTATTGAGGCAGAGACTATCGCAACGTTTCTGAAACAGTTAGACAGATACATGGATAGGACAGGTTTAGAATATGGGCTAAACGCAGACAGGTGGTACTAGTGTAGATGGGACATGTTGTCCGGTGTGGGCAATTTGGGCCAAAGGGCCTGTATCCACTCCATGACCTGATGGAAGGAATTGTAATAACAATTTGACATTTACAAACTCAGAGGTAAATTCAGGAAAACTTTAATGTTCAAAACCACAAGTGTTATAGAATAACATCTAACACTATTGGTGAGACAAAGCATAGACTAGGCAACCATTTGTCCAAACACTCCTGCTCTGTCCGATAAAGCCCGCTGGTGCTCCTGGTTGCTCACCAGTTTAACTCCCCTTCCCATTCCCAAACTGACCTTTCTGTCCTTGGAACTTCTCCATTGCCAAACTGAGGCCTCACATAAACTGGATGAACAACATTGCGCCTGGATACTTTACAATTGAACGGCTTGAAGATTGGATTCTTTAAGGGGCTGTCCCAATGCAGTGAACTAATTGGCGAGTTTAGAAGAGTTTAGGAGAGTTTGAAAAAGTGTCATGTTGAAGACCTTTTTCGACTATGTTGAAGACTAGCTTCGACTAGCTTCGGGAAAATTGGACACCGAATAGTGGAGAGTGAAGACGATCTCCTTCGACTATGTTGAAGACTAGCTTCGACTAGCTTCGGGAAAACTGGTCACCGAATAGTGGAGAGTGAAGACGATCTCCTTCGACTATGTTGAAGACTATCTACAACTACCTTCGACTACCTTTGGTTACCTTCGACTACCCTCGATTACCTCGGTATAACATGCCGACCGACTATGACTTAGACTAAACCTACGTGTAAAAAAAAATATCAGATTTATACCCTTTTTTTTTACTCGCGGGCATTTTTCAGCATGTTGAAAAATACGCCGCGACCTAGTAGAGGTCTCGAGTACGCGGGGATTACTCTCGAGCATGAAGGAGAGTTACAATAGACAATAGGTGCAGGAGTAGGCCATTCGGCCCCTCGAGCCAGCACCGCCATTCAATGTGATCATGGCGGATCATCCCCAATCAGTATCCCTTTCATGCCTTTTCCCCATATCCCCTGACTCCGCTATCTTTAAGAGCCCTATCCAGCTCTCGCTTGAAAGCATCCAGAGAACCTGCCTCCACCACCCTCTGAGGCAGAGAATTCCACACACTCACAACTCTCTGTGAGAAAAAGTGTTTCCTCGTCTCCGTTAAAAAGACCTTCTAGGACCTCGTGTCGACCATGCTGCGAGTATGAGTCGAGGGCAAACTCTTCTAAACTCGCTAAGTAGGTCGCCGCAGTGGGACAGCCCCTTTAATTTGAAGTAATAATAACAATACACCAGCATCTGCAGTTCTTTGCTACATATAATAACCTGATGCTCCCCGTCTATCCCCTGCAATTCCCCTCCCTGATGTGCACCAATCTCTCCCACCATCCCCCATCACTCCAGTCACCCTGCTCCTCCCCACATACAGTATGTTCCTCCCCATCCCGTAGTCTCACATTTCCTTTTATTCTCTTTTTCCTTCCCCCATCCCCTCTTCCTCCCACATCCCATTCTCCAGCTTTGCATTTCACTTCTCCTTTTCTTTCCTTAAATAACACCCCCTTGTCTCCTTTACACCTCCAACCTCTCTCGCTATCTCTATTGATCTGCCAACCCCCCCCCCCCCCCCCAACGTATATTCATCCATCATTTGCCATGGTTTTCCCCACCCCCATCTCTTTTTCCAGCATTTATTGAGAGACACAGCATGGAAACTGGCTCTTCGGCCCGCAAAGTCCATGCTAGTTTTCTGTTATTCCACTTTCTCATCCACTCTCTTGGCCCCATAGCAGAAGCGTCCACGTCGCGGGGCTGGAAACTGGAAGTATCCTGAGCTAATTCTGCTACCACCATCATCTGTTGCAACAAGTGATGGCTTCCACTGATTGTCGCCGGAAGCTTGCGTCCTTTTCAGGACGGACGATGACAGCGAGCCAACATTTGTAACAAGATGGACACAGAAAGAAGAAGATCCACTCTCAACATGTTTGGGGGGGAATTTTTCAGAGGCCAATTAAGCTACAATTCTTTGAGATGAGGGAGGAATCCGGAGCACCCGAAGTTCACAGGAAGGACGTGCAAACTGCACACAGGCAGTGCCAGAGGTCAGGATTGAACCTGGGTCTCTGCTGCTGTGAGGCAGCGGTTCTCTCAGTTATGCCACTGTGCTGCCCTTATGCCACTTGAGCACTCTCATAACTAGTCTGTGAATCAGGTTCACGGGTGGCGCAGCGGTAGAGTTGCTGCCCTACAGCGAATGCAGCACCGGAGACCCGGGTTCGATCCCGACTACGGGTGCTGTCTGTATGGAGTTTGTACGTTCTCCCCGTGACCTGCGTGGGTTTTCTTCGAGATCTTCGGTTTCCTCCCAAACTCCAAAGACGTACAGGTTTGTAGGTTAATTGGCTTGGTAAAAGTAAAAATTGTCCCTAGAGGGTATAGGATAGTGTTAATGTGCGGGAATTGCTGGTCGGCGCGGACCAGGTGGGCCAAAAGGGCCTGTTTTCGCGCTGTATCTCTAAACTAAAACTAAACTAAGATGTAGCCTGAGTTGCAGGAGCTCACTGTGTTTTGTTCAAGATTCCAGCATCTGCAGTTTCTTGTGTCAACATATTAGAGTTTATAAGGAAGTATGTAGAGAAGTGAATGTCTAACATGGGCAGGACCTACACAGCGAATGGTAGGGCCCTGGGAATTGTTGTAGAGCAGAGGGATCGAGGAGTGCCCATAGTTCCTTGAAGGTGGTATTACACATTGATAGGGTAGTCAAAAAGGCTTTTGGTACATTGGCTTTCATCAGAGTATTGAGGATAGAAGTCGTGAGGTCATACTGCAGTTATACCAGACATTGGTGAGGCCGCACTTAGAGTATTGTTCTGGGCACGATGTTATAGAAAAGATTTTGTCATGTTCCAAATTTGAAAAGGAGACAGATAAGGTATACGATGATATTGCCAGACTCGAGAATCTGAGCTATAGGGAGAAGTTGATCAGGCTGGGAATGTATTCCTTAGAGAGCAGGAGGATAAGGGGTGATTTTAGAGAGGTGTATAGAATCCTGAGAGGAATAGATCGGGTAGATGCACAGTCTCTTGTTGAGGGTAGAGGAATCGAGAACCGGAGGACATAGGTTTAAGGTGAGGGGGGAAAGATTTAATGGGAGCCTGAGGGGTAACTTTTTCACAAAGGGTGGTGGGAGCATGGAACAAGCTGCCAGAGGCGGTAGTTGAGGCTGGGACTATTGCAACGTTTAAGAAACAATTTGATAGATAGGTATATGGATAGGATAGATTTAGAGGGATATGGCCCTGCCATTCACTGTGAAGGTCCTGTCCTGGTTTGACTTCCAAAAATGCACCACCTCACACACAGCCTTCCCATCTTTCTCCACAGTAAACACAGAGGAGAAATACTCATTTAGGAACTTGCCCATCTTCTGCTGCTCCACTCAGAGATGGCCTCTTTGGTTTCTAAGGAGCTCTACTCTCTGTCGAGTCAGCTTCTTTCCCTTAATGTAGTTGTATCCTCATGAACTTATAGAAGTGTACAGTAAAAAAGAATATTGACTAGTTGCATCACGACCTGGTTTGGAAACTTTGGCTCAAGAATGAAGGAAATTACAAAAAGTGGTGGAAACTGGCCGGTCCATCACGTGTACTGACCACCTCAACATCAATGGGGGGGATAGAAGATTGCAACCTTCACGTGGTCCGCCCTGTTTCGACGAATGCAATCAACCTGGCGTGCACAATCAAATAAGATCAAATAGAACAAGTTGTCTTACAACATTAGGCTGTGCATGCCATACGCAAGAAGAAGAACATCAATGGGATCTACAGAGGTTGGAGGACACTGTCCAGTCCATCACGTGTACTGACCCCCTCACCATCAATGGGATCTATAGGAGGCTCAGCCTCAAAAAAACAACCAGCACCATCAAGGACCCCACACCACCCTGGCCACACTATCATTTCATTGCTGCTATAGGCAAGAAGGCATAGGAGTCTGAAAACCTCCAGGTTCAGCAACTTAATTGTTCCATTTTCGGTAGATATGACAATCAAACACTCTTAATTACCCAACTGAACAAGAACCTTTGAGCAAGATCTCGGAGAAAACCCACGCGATCACGGGGAGAACGTACAAACTCCGTACAGATAGCACCCGTAGTCAGGATCGAACCTGGGTCTCCGGAGCTGACTGAATACAAATTACTATTGCATTCTGCACAGATTTACGTAAAGCTGCCTTGTTCCTTGTGAGACAATTGCTATGGTGTGAAACAGTTGGTGGATTGAGTTTTGCGGTGGCGTCGAAACCCTCAGACAGTGAATTTGCCTTGTGTTGGTAGCAATACTCTGTTACCATTTATACTTCAAGGTCTTTAATACATCAGAATCAGCTGATGCAATGATTAGACTTTCAATTACAAACTAATAATTTCAAAACTGCTGAACGCAAAATAAAGTTGTGTGCATACCCCCTTCTCTTCCTTTGGAACCTTCTTGTAGAAAGTTTTCTCAGCGTTATCGATCCACACAACAGAAGGCTGCAACAGGCGAGCGACCTGAATAAAAAGCACAATGTTTCGTTTTTTAGTTTAAATGGCAGCGCGGAAACAGGCCCTTCAGCCCACGGAGTCCGCACCGCCCAGCGATCCCCGCACATTAACACTATCCTACACAAGGGACAATTTAACATTTATTGGAAGCCAATTAACCGACAAACCTTTATGTCTTTGGAGTGTGGGAGAAAACCGAAGCTCCCGGAGAAAACCCACGCAGGTCACGGGGAGAATGTAGAAACTCCATACAGACAGCACCTGTAGTCGGGATCGAACCCTGGTCTTAAGGCAGCAACTCTACTGCTGCACCACCGCCCTATTGATCTTGGTATAATGTTCAGCATTGACATTGTGGGCAATGTGCATGGTGTATGTTGTATTTATGTGTTGTACTCTGCCTCAAGGCAGTATCAACTATCCTGCAACAGCAAATCCTACTCTTTAAATTATGGATCAATACATACTATCGATAGACACAAAATGCTGGAGTAACTCTGCAGGACAGGCAGCATCTCTGGAGAGAAGATATGGGTCGAGACTCTTTTTAGAGTATTGTGCTTAGTTTTGGTCACCATGTTCTAGGAAAGATGTTGTCAAGCTGGAAAGGGTTCAGAAAAGATTTACCAAGATATTGCCAGGACTCGAGGAACTGGGTTATAGGGAGACGTTGAGCAGGCTAGGATTTATTCCTTGGAGTGCAGGAAGATGAGATGCGATCTTATAGAGGAGTACAAAATCATGAGAGGAATAGATTGGGTAAACGCACAGAGTCATTTACCCAAAGTTGGGGAAGCGAGAAAGGGAGGAAACAGGTTTAAGGAGAGGGGAGAAAGATTTAAGGGCAACCTAACTATCTCCTCAGGCATCTCATTCCATCTACCCACTACCCTTTACAGTGAGAAATAGTCTGTCTCCTGACTGTGAGGTTCTCAAATGTGTGTTTGTTTCCACACACTCTGGCCAAAGTACAAAAAGTGCTGAGATTCCAAGCTTGTCGCACCTGACAACGGAATGTAAAACGCTGATGCCAGCTGTACTGCATGGCAAATGATTCCCTTCCAACTTCCTGATCATACAACCACACAAGGAAAACAGATCCTGCACTCAGACTGATATAGACCAGAAATAATGCAAATCTGTCCTGTCTAGAAGTCATTACATTTATAACAACACACAGTAATGTTGGTTGAATTGTGATTTTTTGTTAATGTGGCAGTTTGATTTGTTTAATAATTGCATTCCATCAAGAACAGCCTTCACTTTGGCATGTTCTCAGCATAGTTTCTGATCTGATTAGTTACACACAAGTATAAACACATTGACATAATGGACTTTCAGTTAAGTGGTGCTGAAGGAGATTTGGAAAGCTGACAACTCAACAAAGAGCACCCGATGTTCCTCCTTCCACCACTATCACTCAGACAGTGTTGAGGTCTGATCTTATAGAGGAGTACAAAATCATGAGAGGAATAGATTGGGTAAACGTGTTGAGGTCAAGTGTGTGCCTGCTAGCACAACTGTTGGCCCTGTCAAGATGAAGCAGTCCACAGAAGGATTTTCAGGACACCAGGCTTTTAGATGCTATCCTCCAACAACATAGAACACAGACAGTCAGAACTTTTTTCTCAAGATGGAAAATTCAAATACGAGAGGGCAGAGCTTTAAGGTGAGGGGGGCGTGGTGTAAAGGAGATGTACGGAGCGGGTGGTGAAAGCCTGGAACGTGCTGCCAGGGCTGATGGTTGAGGCAGATACCATAGATTTTTGGATAGATACAGTGCATTCAGAAAGTATGCAGACCGCTTCACTTTTTCCACACTTTGTTACACTACAGCCTTATTTTAAAATGGATTAAATTCATTTTTTTTAAATCATCAATCTACACACAATACCGCAGAATGAAGAAGCAAAAACAGGCGTTTAGAAATTTTAAAGTAATTAAAAATAAATAACTGAAACATCACATTTACTTACATAAGTATTCAGACCCTTTGCTATGACTGAAAATTGAGCTTCTGTTCATCCTGTTTCCATTGATTATATAACGGAGAATATTACGGAGGTTCGGCATGTCAAAGGATTCTCCTGAACTTCTACAGGTGTACAGTAGAGAGCATACTGACTGGTTGCATCGTGGCCTGGTGCGGCAACTTGAACCAAAGATCTTAGAGCAGAGCAAGATGGGTTACTCTCACGCAAACGCGTAGTACGTTCATGGGTAGATTCATGGGTAATTATAGGACCCATTTTAGCAACCAGCCCCCGCCATCTTGTTCCGCCATCTTGCTCAGCCATCTTGTTCCGCCATCTTGCTTCCGGCCAAAGATCGGATCTTTGTTTCCGCCTCCGCTCCCGTATCTTCGCTTTGGTCTTTGACTTGGGCGAGGAGAAGGAGTGTGCGGCTCGGGGCAGCGGGGAGAGGGAGTGTGGGGCCCGGGGCAGTGGGGAGAAGGGGTGTGCGGCCCGGGGCAGTGGGGAGAGGGAGTGTGCGGCCCGGGGCAGCGGGGAGAAGGAGTGTGCGGCCCGGGGCAGCGGGGAGAAGGAGTGTGGGGCCCGGGGAGAGGGAGTGTGGGGCCAGGGGAGAGGGAGTGTGGGGCCAGGGGAGAGGGAGTGTGAGGCCAGGGGAGAGGGAGTGTGCGGCCCGGCGCAGCAGGGAGAGGGAGTGTGGGGCCAGGGGAGAGGGAGTGTGCGGCCCGGGGCAGCGGGGAGAGGGAGTGTGCGGCCCGGGGCAGCGGGGAGAGGGAGTGTGGGGCCAGGGGCAGCGGGGAGAGGGAGTGTGGGGCCCGGGGCAGCGGGGAGAGGGAGTGTGGGGCCCGGGGCAGCGGGGAGAGGGAGTGTGCGGCCCGGGGCAGCGGGGAGAGGGAGTGTGGGGCCCGGGGAGAGGGGGTGCGCGGCCCGGGGCAGCGGGGAGAGGGGGTGCGCGGCCCAGGGAAGCGGGGAGAGGGGCATAGGAGGGGGGGAGACATTGTAGTGTGGGGGCAGGCGAGGGAGTGCTGGGGGGGGGGGGGGGGGGAGTGTTGAGGGGTGGGATAAGGCCTAGTGTGTGTGAAGTTGCGGGGAGGTTTACAATGTTTCTTATTTAATGTCCCTTGTCTAGTCTGAAATAAAGTTCATCATTGGATCAGAAGAAATATAATTGTGTGTGTTATATGATTATATACATTTATATCACATTCATGTATGGGTGTTTATAAACATTTTATTCTTTAACAAGAATTAACAGAATTATGAACTAACAGAATTATGAATCTAACCCTATATCACACACAAAAGTTCCCCCGCAATGTCAATTACCCTGCGAGTCGGGTCGGTTCCGGTTACTACAAAATCAACTCAAACACTGCTTGAGAGCCATTTAAAAATAAATGATTTAAAAAACATTAAAAAAGACAATTACCAGAGTCAAATTTTATTAATGACAAGAAGTATGAACTGACAGAATTATGAATCTAACCCTATATCACACACACAAACTGTTGCCCCGCAACATTGATTACACTGCGAGTCGGGTCGGGTCAGGTAGGCTCCGGTTACTAAAATGGGCGGTGAAAAATGCCCAGGATCCCCTCCGTAGCGTACTACACATCAGCCCATTGTATTTCGCAGGAGTGGCCTATCTTGCTCCGCTCTAAGATCTTTGACTTGAACGTCCAGGAGCGGAAAAGACTGCAAAAAGTTGTGACCAGTGCCCATCACCAGCTTTGACCGCCCCACTGTCGAAGGGATCTATCGAAGTCACTGCCTCAAAAAGGCAGCCAACATCATCAAAGACCCACACCATCCTGGCCACACACTCACTTCACCACTGCCATCGGGAAGAAGGTACAGGAGCCTGAAAACTGTAACGTCCAGGTTCAGGAACAGCTTCTTCCCCACAGCCATCAGGCTATTAAACACGATAACAAATAACCTCTGAATTGCAACAGACTATTGAGTATGAGTGCATTTTGAACTTTTTTTCTTCTCCCATTATGTACTATGTTTACATATTCTGTTGTGCTGCAGCAAGAAAGAATTTCATTATAGACAATAAGCAACAGACCGGAGGGCCATTTGGCCCTTCAAGCCAGCACCGCCATTCAATGCGATCATGGCTGATCATCCACAATTAGTATCCCGTTCCTGCCTTCTCCCCATATGCCCTGACTCCGCTATCTTTTAAAGCCCTATCTAGCTCTCTCTTGAAAGTATCTAGAAAACTGGCCTCCACCGCCCTCTGAGAATTCCACAGACTCACAACTGTCTGTGTGAAAAAGTGTTTCCTCATCTCTGTTCTAAATGGCTTAACCCTTATTCTTAAACTGTGGCCCCTGGTTCTGGACTCCCACAACATCGGGAACATGTTTCCTGCCGCTAGTGTGTCCAAACCCTTTATAATCTTATATGTTTCAATAATATCTCCTCTCATCCTTCTAAATTCCAGAGCATACAAGCCCAGCCGCTCCATTCTCTCAGCATATGACAGTCCCGCCATTCCAGGAATTAACCTTGTAAACCTACGCTGCACTCCCTCAATAGCAAGAATGTCCTTCCTCAAATTAGGGGACCAAAATTGCACACAATGCTCTAGGTGTGGTCTCACTAGGACCCTGTACAACTGTAGAAGGGCCTCTTTGCTTCTATACTCAACTCCTCTTGTTATGAAGGCCAACATGCCATTCGCTTTCTTCACTGCCTGCTGTACCTGCATGCTTATTTTCATAGACTGATGAACAAGGACCCCAGATCCCGTTGTACTTCCCCTTTTCCCAACTTGACACCATTTAGATAATAATCTGCCTTCCTGTTTTTGCTACCAAAGTGGATAACCTCACATTTATCCACGTTAAACTGCATCTGCCATGCATCTGCCCACTCACCCAACCTGTCCAAGTCACCCTGCATTCTCATAACATCCTCCTCACAGTTCACACTGCCACCCAGCAATGTCATCTGCAAATTTGCTAATGTTACTTTGAATCCCTTCATCTAAATCATTGATGTATATTGTAAATAGCTGCGGTCCCAGCACCGAGCCTTGCGGAACTCCACTAGTCACTGCCTGCCATTCTGAAAGGGACCCCTTAAATCCTACTCTTTGTTTCCTGTCTGCCAACCAATTTTCTATCCATGTCAGCACTCTACCCCTAATACCATGTACCCTAATTTTGCTCACCAATCTCCTATGTGGGACTTTATAATATGCTTTCTGAAAGTCCAGGTACACTACATCCACTGGCTCTCCCTTGTCAATTTTCCTAGTTACATCCTCAAAAAATTCTAGAAGATTAGTCAAGCATGATTTCCCCTTTGTAAATCCATCTGGACTCGGACCAATCCTGTTACTGCTATCCAAATGTGCCGCTATTTCATCTTTTATGATTGACTCCAGCATCTTCCCCACCACGATGTCAGGCTAATTGGTCTATAATTCCCTGTTTTCTCTCTCCCGCCTTTCTTAAAAAGTGGGATAACATTAGCTACCCTCCAATCCATAGGAACTTATCCTGAATCTATAGAACATTGGAAAATGATCACCAATGCATCCACGATTTATAGAGCCACTTCGTTAAGTACCCTGGGATGCAGACCATCAGGCCCTCGGGATTTATCAGCCTTCAGTCCCATCAGTCTGGGACATATGACAATAAAACACTCTTGACTCTCGAACGCGATGGTCACTCTGACAGAGCTCCAGAGTTCCTTTATGGAGATGGGAGAACCTTCAAGAAATGACAACTATATCTGCAGCACTCCACCAATCAAGCCTTTATGGTAGAGTGGCCAGATGGAAGCCACTCCTCAGTAAAAGGCACATGACAGCCCACTTGTAGTTTGCCAAAGGGCACCTAAAGGACTCTCAGACCATGAGAAACAAGATTCTCTGCTCTGATGAAACCAAGATTTAACTCTTTGGCCTGATTTGGGTCGAGACTCTTCTTCAGACTGATGAAGGGTCTGAATACTTATGTAAATGTGATATTTCAGTTATTTCTTTTTAATTACTTTGCAAAAATTTCTAAACACCTGTTTTTGTTTTTTTATTATGGGGTATTGTGTGTAGATTGATGATAAAAAAAATAATGTAATCCATTTTAGAATAAGGCTGTAGCAAAATGTGGAAAAAGTGAAGGGGTTTGAATACTTTCTGAACGCACTGTATGGATTTACAGGGAATGGAGGGATATGGATTATGCATATGCAGATAAGAGTTGGTTTTGGCATCATCTTTGATGCAGACATTGTTGGCCAAAGGGCCTGTTCTTGAACATAGAAGAGTACACAGCACAGGAACAGGCCCTTTGGTCCAAAATGATGCCAAATGTGAGGCCAGGTTAAACCAACCTCCACCGCCTGCAAGTGATCCATATCCCACAGCTTCCTGCAGATCCATATGCCTGTCTAAAAGGTTTGAACTGCCACTATTGTATCTGTCTCCACCACCCCAATAACACATTCCAAGCTTAGTGGGTTTAAAGGTGGGTCACTCCCTATAATTGGATGGATGTCAGTTTCAGTTTAGTTTATTGTCACGTGTACTGAGGTACAGTGAAAAGCTTTTTGTTGCATGCTAACCAGTCAGCGGAAAGGCAATAAATGATTTCAATCAATCCATGTACAGTGTATAGATACATGATAAGGGAATAACGTTTAGTGTGAGGTAAAGACAGCAAAGTCCGGTCAAGGATAGTCTGAGGGACATCAGAGGTAGATGGTAGTTCAGCACTGCTCTGGATGTGGTAGGATAATTCAGTTGCCTGATAACATCTGGGAAGAAACTGTGCCTGAATCAGGTGGTGTGCGTGATTAGATTTGATCTAATCTATTTATATCTTTGATAGAATTAAATTGGTTGTCATGGCTGCAGGACGCTGGTGAGGCCACACTTTGAGTATTGTGTTCTATTTTGGTCAGCTTGCTATAGGTAAGATACCATTAAGCTGGAAAGAGTGGAGAGACAATTTATGAGGATGCAGCCAGGACTCGGGGACTGGGCTATAGGGAGCCTTGCTGGCAGTCCCCAATTAGCCCATTCAAAGATCGGGTTGGAATCCTGGACAGCATTAGTCAGGTCAGCTCAGATCGAATTGGTGCACAATTTGGCTCATCTTAAAAGTCATGGGTTAAATATCATAAAATACCTGTGATTTTGCTCATAAATTTTGAAAGAATCACTGAACACTGATCCTAGAGGAAATCAGATTAGACAAACCTTTGTTATGGTTGGGTAGAGAACATTTTCTTAGCCCAGTGATTTAAATTCTTTATTTATTTACTTAACCACATGTCAGTGATGTATATACAGACATTTATTTTCTTCAAAGTCTCAAAATGCTTTCTAGTTGCTGATGGGAATAGTCTTTTGAAATTGGGATATATTAAAGCTTTTTTTACTTGCAGGCACATTGCAGAGATGCCCTCTAAAATGGTGAGACGTACAGACTGTTATCTTTGGAATTATCAGCCAGCATTGTCAGTTGCTTCTCATGTGGGATGGAAGTACATCAGATGTGAAAATGTTATTCAGACACAAGGAAAAATTAAAGTCATAAATAACTTTAGGTCGACCACATGCAGGCAGAATCGACCACATGTAGGCTGTGGAGATTAAGGGCCTGTCCCACTTTCACGACTTAATTCAAAACTTCTGCCGAGTTTAAAGGACGTAAAAAAAAAATCAAGATTGTGGTAATCTACGAACTCCTACGACCTTCCACGATTATTTTCACGAACTCCTACGAGTATGTCTACGAATTCCCACGACTATTTCGATGCCCTCCTTACGAGTAAAAAGTTGCAATTTCTTTCATCCCGACCATTTGTTTACTCGTGGACATTTTTTATCGGGCTGGAAAAATCGTCCCGACTTACCTGATGCCCCGAGTACCTACGGCTGGCATAACGAGCCGCTACGATATATCTACGGACTCCTCCGGCCTCCTACGTACTCGTTACAAACATTCTGCGAGTTTGAATTGAGGGGAAAACTCGGGAGAATTTGTGAATAACTTGTGAAAGTGGGACAAGCCCTTAACTTAGCACCATGTTTGGCACAGATACTGTGGGCGAGACAGCTTGTTTGTGTGCTGTACTGTTCCATGTTCTATATTAGATCCAATGTTACCAAAATGATGTGGGAGCTTGTATTATAAGGTGTGAGATTCCCAGGATTGTTGTTTCTGATGAGACAAGGGGCTGCAAATGCTACTTCTCTGTGAAGTGAGACACAAGATGGAATTGGAATTGGAAGTTGTGTTACAGCTATTCAAGACGCTGTTAAGGCCACATTTGGCATACTGTGTACAATTCCAATTGTTCTGCTATTTGAAAGGTGCCATTGATATGGAAAGGCTGCAAAAAAGATTTGCGGGATGTTATGGAGTCTGGAAGGTTTGAGCTGTAAGTAGAAAGGCTGGTGTTTTTGCCCCTCTAGCCTAGGGGGCTGAGGAATGGCTTTAGAGAGGGACATAACATCATGAGGGGCATAGATAAAGCACATTTTGTACCCCATGGTAGGGGAGTCTAAAACAAGAAAGCATAGGTTGGGAGAATGAATGGGGAAAGGTTTGTAAGGAACCCGATGGGCAACTACACAATTGTACATGTACATAACACAATTTTTACACAAATGGTGGTATCTACGTATCAGTTAACTGCCAAAGGAAGTTTCTATTGGAATTAAGGGATATGGGGAGATGGCAGGCACGGGTTATTGATTGGGAACGATCAGCCATGATCACAATGAATGGCGGTGCTGGCTCGAAGGGCCAAATGGCCTCCTCCTGCACCTATTTTCTATGTTTCTATGAAGTGGTAGAGATGGGTAGAACAATGACATTTAAAATAAATTTGGACAGTAACATGCATAGAAAAGGTTTGGACTGATATGGGCCAGGAACCGACAGGCGAGATTAGTTCATTTAAGCAGCATGATTGGCATGGGCAAATTTGGCTGAAGCCTGTATTTCCGTGATGTATAACTTGATCAAACTGCTGTATATTCTGCAGAATCAACTTTTCCACGGTCTATATAACAGAAACTCTACCTTGAAAACCAAATGGATCATCATTTGGAGACCACTCTTGCCTGGATATTTTCCTGCAATGTTATGTGACGACAAGTTGAAAAGATTGGCTCCAGTTTCGGTGCAGAGAGCATGAACCAACATTTCTTTTCCAACTCCAGAGGGTCCGGCCAGCATCAACGACTTCACCAAAGGGGCTTTCTCATGGACAGCTTGGGAACCTGCAAAATAATTCAGGATAGACAAAATTGCTGGAGAAACTCAGCAGGTACGGCAGCATCTATGGAGGGAAGGAAATAGGCAACATTTCGGGCCAAAACCCTTCTTCAGGATGTTAACTGGGAAACTGTACTCAGTAGAAATACATTCAGCGTGACGTTCAGTGCTGTTCCAGCCATTAAATTGTTCTTTTTTAACAGTAAAATCTGGACTTAAATGAAGAAATTGTAATCTAATTGAGGCGTTTAGAATAATAAAGAAATTGGGTAGATAAATATAATCTATCTCCTCTGGCAGAGGCTGTAGAACACCATGGCAAACACAAAAAGCTGGAGTAACTCAGCGGGACAGACAGCATCTCAGGAGAGAAGGAATGGGAGACGTTACGGTTCGAGACCCCCAGTCTGAAGAAAGGTCTCATCCCGAAACGTCACCCATTCCTTCTCTCCAGAGATGCTGCCTGTCCGGCTGAGTTACTCCAGCATTTTGTGTCTATCTTCAGTGTAAACCAGCATCTGCAGTTCCTTCCTACACAGCAAATACAATTGGCCCGGTTGGAGAACTCTTATCAATAAGAGTGGGGATTTCAATGTCATAGTTTAGACTCCTCTTTTAAGGAAATAATATTATATCTAGATTCACAAAGGGAAGATTGGTTTGTGAAGCTAGTTCTGAGGAAATAATTGATATTTCAGTTCTACTAAAGGCCTGGCCCACTGTACGAAGTGATTCAAGAGTTCTCCCCAGTTTCCCCTGATTCGAATCTGGAGAATTACGGTAATAGCCACTCGTAGGTAGTCGGGGCTCTCGCGGACATTTTTCAACATGTTGAAAAAACTTCACGAGCTTACCGCTTTTCCTGAGTACCTGCCGTTAGCGCTACGAGCCGCTAAGAGATGTCCCGAGCTCCGACGTACCTGCTACGTACATTCTACGTACTTAACACGAGTTTGATTTTTTTTTTTTAACTTGGGAGAGCTCTTGGATAAACTCGTATAGTGGGACAGGCCCTTAATGCCGAAGAAATTGGAGATTATAGAAGTTTGAAAACACACACCTCCAGATTCAATGAAACAGTTTCTTCCCAGCGGTTATCAGGCAACTGAACTATCCTACCCCAACTAGAGAGCAGTCGTGAACTACTATCTACCACATTGGTGACCCTCGGACTATCTTTGATCGGACTTTACTGGCTTTATCTTGGGCTTCACATCATTCACATTAGTCCTTTATCATGAATCTATCTGTACACTGTGAAAGGCTTGATTGTAATCATTATTGGCTTTCCGCTGACTGGTTAGCATACAACAAAAGCTTTTTTACTGTAGCTCAGTACACATGATAATAAACTAAAATAAACTTTGATTTGGCAAGACCTAGTTGTTTAAGATTAGATAAGTAAACATTCTCATCTGTGTCATTTGAACAGTACTAATGTGACTGTGTATGCATTTGTCAAATTAAAATGTAGTTCCATGTTGACACAGTACAAATACTCATGGAGAGTCATACAGGCGGAAACGGGCCCTTCGGCCCAACTTGCCCATGTTGTCTGAGATTCGCCATCTACAATGGTCCCTCCTGTCTACATGCTGATGGCATCAAACAGGAAGTTAGAAATGCGTGCAACAAAGGTAAAACATTTATAATTGGTGACTTCAATCTACATATAGATTGGGTGAATCAAATTGGCAGGGGTGCTGAGGAAGAGGATTTCTTGGAATGTATGCGGGGTAGTTTTCTAAACCAACATGTAGAGGGACCAACAAGAGAGCAGGCTATTCTAGACTGGGTATTGAGTAATGAGGAAGGGTTAGTTAGCAGTCTTGTTGTGCGTGGCCCCTTGGGCAAGAGTGACCATAATATGGTTGAGTTCTTCATTAGGATGGAGAGTGACATAGACGTGAATTGGCCAAGATAGACTGACAATTGATTCTTAAAGGGTTGACGGTGGATATGCAATGGAAGGCATTTAAAGACCGCATGGATGAACTACAACAATTGTTCATCCCAGTTTGGCAAAAGAATCAATCAGGGAAGGTAGTGCATCCGTGGATAACAAGGGAAATCCAAGATGAAGTACAAAAATAAAAGATGAAGCACACAATTAGCCAGAAAAAGCAGCCCAACAGAGGACTGGGAGAAATTCAGAGTCCAGCAGAGGAGGACAAAGGGCTTAATTAGGAAAGGGAAAATAAATTATGAAAGAAAACTGGCAGGGAACATAAAAACCGACTGCAAAAAGCTTTTATAGATATGTGAAGAGAAAAAGATTAGTTAAAACAAATGTAGGTCCCTTGCAGTCAGAAATGAATTGATCATGGGGAACAAGGACATGGCAGACCAATTGAATAACTAAGAAGGGTTTCGGCCCGAAACGTCGCCTATTTCCTTCGCTCCATAGATGCTGCTGCACCCGCTGAGTTTCCCCAGCAATTTTGTGTACCTTCAATTGAATAACTACTTTGGTTCTGTACTCACTAAGGAAGACATAAATTATCTGCTGGAAATAGCAGGGGACCGGGGGTCAAATGAGGAACTGAGTGAAATCCAGGTTAGTCAGGAAGTGGTGTTAGGTAAATTGAATGGATTAAAGGTCGATAAATCCCTAGCGTCAGATAGGCTGCATCCCAGAGTGCTCAAAGAAGTAGCCCCAGAAATAGTGGATGCACTAGTGATAATTTTTCAAAATTCTTTAGATTCTGGAGTAGTTCCTGAGGATTGGAGGATAGCTAATGTAACTCCACTTTTTAAAAAGGGAGGGAGAGAGAAAACGGGGAATTACAGACCAGTTAGTCTAACATCGGTAGTGGGGAAAATGCTAGTTATTAAAGATGGGATAGCAGCACATTTGGAAAGTGGTGAAATCATTGGACAAAGTCAGCATGGATTTATGAAAGGTAAATCATGTCTGACGAATCTTATAGAATTTTTCGAGGATGTAACTAGTAGAGTGGATAAGGGAGAACCAGTGGATGTGTTATATCTGGACTTTCAGAAGGCTTTCGACAAGGTCCCACATAAGAGATTAGTATGCAAACTTAAAGCACACGGTATTGGGGGTTCAGTATGATGTGGATAGAGAACTGGCTGACAGACAGGAAGCAAAGAGTAGGAGTAAACGGGTCCTTTCAGAATGGCAGGCAGTGACTAGTGGGGTACCGCAAGGCTCAGTGCTGGGACTCCAGCTATTTACAATATATATTAATGATTTGGACGGGGGAATCGAATGCAACATCTCCAAGTTTGCGGATGACACGAAGCTGGGGGGCAGTGTTAGCTGTGAGGAGGATGCTAGGAGACTGCAAGGTGACTTGGATAGGTTGGGTGAGTGGGCAAATGTATGGCAGATGCAATATAATGTGGATAAATCTGAGGTTATCCACTTTGGTGGCAAGAACAGGAAAGTAGACTATTATCTGAAAAGTGGCCGATTAGGAAAAGGGGAGATTCAACGAGATCTGGGTGTTATGGTACACCAGTCATTGAAAGTAGGCATGCAGGTGCAGCAGGCAGTGAAGAAAGTGAATGGTATATTAGCAATCATAGCAAAAGGATTTGAGTATCGGAGCAGGGAGGTTCTACTGCAGTTGTACAGGGCCTTGGTGAGACCACACCTGGAGTATTGCGTACAGTTTTGGTTTCCTAATCTGAGGAAAGACATTCTTGCCATAGAGGGAGTACAGAGAAGGTTCACCAGACTGATTCCTGGGATGGCAGGACTTTCATATGAAGAAAGACTGGATAGACTCGGCTTGTACTCAGAATTTAGAAGATTGATGGGGGATCTTATAGAAACTTACAAAATTCTTAAGGGGTTGGACAGGCTAGATGTTGGGGAAGTCAAGAACAAGGGGTCATAGTTTACGGGTAAGGGGGAAGTCTTTTAGGATCGAGATAAGAATTTTTTTTTCACACAGGGATTGGTAAATCTGTGGAATTCTCTGTCACAGAAAGTAGTTGAGGCCAGTTCATTGGCTATATTTAAGAGGGAGTTTGATGTGGCCCTTGTGGTTAGAGGGATCAGGGGGTATGGAGAGAAGGCAGGTACAGGATACTGAGTTGGATGATCAGCCATGATCATATTAAATGGCGGTGCAGGCTCGAAGGGCCGAATGGCCGAATGGCCTACTCCTGCACCTATTTTCTATGTTTTTATGTTTCCATATTTAAGAATTAAACCGCATCAACGTCTCGTTGTCAGCCTCTTACCCAAGGGAAGAATCCCATACAATGTGATCAGTTGCTTCACATCCGAGAGAGAAGGCATTGGTTCGATATCTGTTTGCCGGAGTGTGGTCCCCAGGTAGTTGTATTCACCTATACAGGAAACAAGAACTAAGCAATTAATCCTGAAAATTAGGTGAAAGAAATCAACTCGTCAGCTTGTCATGAGAGCATCATGCATTCCTTGAGTTGTTATTTGGAAATGCTGTGGGATCATTATACGGAAACTGGAACACCCTGAGAAAATCCATGCGGTCACAAGGACAATGTACAAACTCCATACAAGCAGTGCCCATAGTCTGGATCGAACCAGGGTCTCTGGTGCTGTAAGACAGCGACTCTATCGGTGCTCCATGGTACCGCCCTGATCTTTAAGGGATAACGGACATAAAGTGCTGGAGGGTCAAGCAACCTTTCTGGAGAACATGGATCGGTGACGTTTTGGGTTGGGTCCCTTCTTCAGACTCCATCATCGCCTATCCGTGTTCTCCAGAGATTCTGCCTGATTTGCTGTGTTACTCCAGCACTTTATGTCATTTTTGGCAAAGGAGCGTCTACAGTTCCTTGTTTCTGATCTATAAGTGGATTGATTATTTCCCTAGCCACACTTTTACTCTTAATAGACCCGCAGAATCTCTCAGGAGTTTCCTTAAACTTGCCTTGCAACTCAATTTCATTACCTCTTTTTGCCCTTCTAATTTGCCTTCTTAAGTCAAGTCAAGTTTATTTGTCACATACACATACAAGATGTACAGTGAATTGAACAGAACAGAACCAGTATTTACATTTAAAAAAATGACGACACAACCGTCTTTACACCCTGGTGAGATCAGAGTTTACAGTCCTGGAGGAACAGGAAGAGCTGCTAGGTGTGGTGGACAGCTACGTGGCAACCCCACGTGCAGGAGGCCGTTAAAAGCCTGACATCAGCAATCACATCGTTTTCCTCATTCCGTGGACAAATACGGAGATGACCACAACCTTCGTAAACAAGTCATAAGACCTGCCATAAAAATCCTACATTTGCGGGGTTGTGCATACCCCAGCCACTGAGCCAGACCCACTGCTCTTTGGCAAAAACCTCACAAAGCATATGAAGGACATGAAAGAGGTTTTACAAAACTTTCGGCTCATGAGGACAGGGCCAGGACGAGCAAACCAAAAACAGTAATTCTTACGCAGCAGCACCCCATCGCGTCCATCAGTCAACGTCTACCATATGGGACTGATGAAAGCTCGGGGTCCGCATTCTATCACCGAAAGTCATCTTTAGACCAGGGCCCATGGAAAATGTGCCACCCCCCAACGTCACCACCACGTCAGACAACGTGCAACACTCGTTGGACCGGCAGGAAACAGAAGAATACCCATAACCATTGAGGTAGGTGGGTCTGGTTCCTACCAGTATATAGAGTAATACTAACACATGGGAGTCTATCACGGGTGATCAGTCTATACTCAATGGCATTAGTGAATACAAATACATTCATACTAGAAAAATTGCCACCTGGTCAACATTCACCCCAGAGGGTATTTTCCATTCTCCGTTAAAGAAACGAGAGGGACAAGCTGAACTGGTGAGACTAATTACAAACGGTATCATGGAAAAACCTGACCCCTTGCAATTCGTATCAAATATATTCACTAAACCCAAAAGAGATGGGGATGTCGCATCATCATTGACTTAACTTCACTAAATATGTTTAGTGAAAATGGCGGCGGCGCGGGCACACCGCGACGCCCTGTGTCTCCCTAGAATGGGAAAAATAGCGACGATCCCCTTACCTGTTTCAAGGCTGCTCACTCGGAGCAGTCTTGTATCCATCTCGTACAGCCAACAGGAACTTCTGGACTTCGGTTCCTGCGGCTGCAACAACTTTCTGGGCGATCTCCGTCTTCCGTCTGAGCTCATCAGAGCAACAGAGCACCCGACTGGAGACCGCCAGGTGAGTCGCGGGGTTGGAGACCGCCATCCGACCCGCGGAGCCCAACCGACCCTCGGCCCTCACCCGACCCTCGGCCCCCACCCGACCGGCGGCCCTCACCCGACCGGCGGCCCTCACCCGACCGGCGGCCCTCACCCGACCCGCGGAGCCCAACCGACCCTCGGCCCTCACCCGACCCTCGGCCCTCACCCGACCCGGACCTCACCCGAACGGCGGCCCTCACCAGACCCGCGGCCCTCACCGAAAACGCGGCCCTCACCGACCCGCGGCCCTTCACCCGACCGGGCCCTCACCCGACGGCGGCACTCACCCGACCCGCGGCCCTCACCCGACCCGCGCCCTCACCCGACCCCGCGGCCCTCACCCGACCTCGGCCCCACCCGACCCGCGGCCCTCACCCGAACCGGCGGCCCACCGACCCTCGGCCCCCACCCGACCCGCGCCCTACCCGACCCGCGGCCCCCCACCCGACCCTCGGCCCCCCCCGACCCTCGGCCCCACCCGACCCGCGGCCCTCACCCGACCCGCGGCCACACACCGGCGGCCCCCACCCGACCTCGGCCCCCACCCGACACGCGGCCCTCCACCCGACCCGCGGCCCTCACCCGACCGGCGGCCCCCACCCGACCCTCGGCCCTCACCCGACCCGCGGCCCCCACCCGACCCGCGGCCCCCACCCGACCCGCGGCCCCCACCCGACCCGCGGCCCCCACCCGACCCGCGGCCCCAACCCGACCCGCGGCCCCCACCCGACCCGCGGCCCCCCCCGACCCGCGGCCCTCACCCGACCCGCGGGCCCCCACCCGACCCGCGGCCCTCACCCGACCCACGGCCCTCACCCGACCCGCGGCCCCCACCCGACCCGCGGCCCTCACCCGACCCGCGGCCCCCACCCGACCCGCGGCCCTCACCCGACCCTTGGCCCTCACCCGACCCGCGGAGCCCAACCGTCCCGTGGAGCTGGAGAACGCCAGGTGAGTCCCGGAGCTGGAGAACACCACCCGACTTGTGGAGCTGGAGAACGCCACCCGACCCGTGGAGCTGGAGAACACCACCCGACCCGTGGAGCTGGAGAACGCCACCCGACCCGTGGAGCTGGAGAACGCCACCCGACCCGTGGAGCTGGAGAACGCTACCCGACCCGTGGAGCTGGAGAACGCCACCCGACCCGTGGAGCTCACCTGACCCTCGCAGCTGGAGAACACCACCCGACCCGTGGAGCTGGAGAACACCGCGGAGCTGGAGACCGCCACCCGACCCGCTGGGCTGGAGAACGCCAGGTAAGCCCCGGGGCTGGAGACCATCAGCAGAGCCGCGGGGCTGAAGAACCCTGCGGAGTCACGGAGACGCGGACGCGGAGCAACGGAGCGGCAGAACACCAGCGCGCACCAAGCCAGCTCAGCCGACCAGAAGCACCAACAGACGGCGACGCGTACGAAAACACTGCCAGGGACGCAGAGGTGGGTTAAAGTCCAGGTTAGAGCTAGCCCCACACAGGGTAGCGATTCCTAGCCTTTTCCTCGCCAACGTGCGCTCACTGGCAAACAAAATGGACGAACTCCGGCTAAGGATCACCTCCCACAACTGGATCAAGGACTGCAACATCCTGATCTTCACAGAAACTTGGCTCAACACTGACGTTCTTGACAGCGCCATCCAGCTATCGGGGCGTAATTTACTCCGAGCGGACAGGACATCAGACTCCGGTAAGACCAGAGGTGGGGGTCTGTGCATTTATGT
This sequence comes from Amblyraja radiata, assembly GCF_010909765.2. Lineage (NCBI taxonomy): Eukaryota > Metazoa > Chordata > Chondrichthyes > Rajiformes > Rajidae > Amblyraja > Amblyraja radiata. The sequence goes on along the minus strand of NC_045962.1, from coordinate 7,798,421 downwards.
AAATAAAGCATGGTGCACGGACTCCACCATCATCGAGAGTCACTGCTAGCTAACCTTGAGTTCCTCTTGGTTAGATACAGACCGTTCTATCTGCCCAGAGAGTTCACCTCCACTGTTGTGACTGCAGCCTATATCCCTCCTGATGCTAATGCCAAGCTTGCAATGAAAGAGCTGCATACTGCCATTAGCAATCAACAGACGCACAACCCCGAGGCAGCCTTCATTGTTGCGGGTGACTTCAATCACTCTAACCTGAAGACTGTACTCCCCAAATTCCACCAACATGTCTCCTTCCCCACTAGAGTAGACAAGACACTGGACAAAGTCTACACCAACATGGCTGAAGCTTACAAAGCCATCCCCCTCCCCCACCTTGGTCAGTCTGATCACGTCTCATTGTTCCTGCTCCCTAAGTACTCCCCACTCATCAGACGGGTTAAACCAACTGTGAGGACAGTTAAAGTCTGGTCAGAGGAAGCGGACTTCACACTTCAGCAGTGTTTTGGAAACACTGACTGGAAGGCGTTTGCAGCCCAGGCCACCCTTGACTCCCACACGGACATTGATTCCTACACATCCTCTGTTCTGGACTTTATAAACTCCATCATCAATAGTGTCACCTCCCTCAAACAGGTGACCATATTCCCGAATCAGAAGCCATGGATGAACAGCGAGGTCAGGCTAGTGCTGAAAGCACGGGACACCGCTTTCAGGTCAGGCGATGCTCGAGCCTACAGTTCAGCCAGGGCTAACCTGAAGAGGGGCATCAAGAAGGCCAAGCACTGCCATAAGCTCAGGATTGAGGAGCACTTCAACAACAACTCCGACCCCCGACGCATGTGGCAAGGCATCCAGGCCATCACGGACTACAGACCCTCCAACACCACCCCCACATCCAGCGACGCCTCCTTCCTTGAGGAGCTTAACCACTTCTATGGCCGCTTCGACAGGGACAATCTAGAGACAGCCATCAAGGCTGTGCTACCTGCCGATCACCAACCCCTCACACTCACCCCCTACGACGTATTCGTGGCACTGAGTAGGACTAATGCACGTAAAGCTGCTGGCCCTGACGGCATCCCCGGGCGCGTGCTCAGGGCCTGTGCTGTGCAGCTGACAGACGTCTGGACTGACATCTTCAACCTGTCACTTGCCCAAGCAGTTGTCCCCACGTGCCTTAAAACCACCTCCATCGTGCCAGTGCCAAAACACTCCACTGCGGCAAGCCTCAACGACTTCCGCCCAGTTGCACTTACCCCCATCATTACCAAGTGCTTCGAGAGGCTGGTCCTGGCACACCTCAAAAGCTGCCTACCCCCCACACTGGATCCCTATCAGTTTGCCTACCGCAAGAACAGGAGTACGGAGGATGCCATCTCAACGGCACTTCACTCCGCCCTCTCCCACCTCGACAACAGAGACACTTACGTAAGAATGCTGTTCATCGATTACAGCTCAGCATTCAACACCATTATACCATCAAAACTGATCACCAAACTCGGTAACCTGGGCATCGACCCCTCCCTCTGCAACTGGATACTGGACTTTCTAACCAACAGACCCCAGTCTGTTAGGTTAGACAAGCACACCTCTTCAACCCTCACCCTGAACACCGGCGTTCCACAGGGCTGTGTGCTGAGCCCCCTCCTCTACTCCCTCTTCACCTATGACTGCACACCTGTACATGGTACTAACACCATCATCAAGTATGCAGATGATACAACGGTGATTGGCCTCATCAGCAACAACGATGAGTCGGCCTACAGAGAGGAGGTCCAGCACTTAGCAGCATGGTGCGCTGACAACAACCTGGCCCTTAACTCCAAGAAGACCAAGGAGCTCATTGTAGACTTCAGGAAGTCCAGGGGCGGCACGCACACCCCCATCCACATTAACGGGACGGAGGTGGAACGTGTTTCTAGCTTCAGGTTCCTGGGAGTCAACATCTCCGATGACCTCTCTTGGACCCACAATACCTCAACTCTGATCAAGAAGGCTCACCAGCGTCTCTTCTTCCTGAGGAGACTGAAGAAGGTCCATCTGTCTCCTCAGATCCTGGTGAACTTCTACCGCTGCACCATCGAGAGCATCCTTACCAACTGCATCACAGTATGGTATGGCAACTGCTCGTTGATGTAATTGCCCCAATTTCTCATCTGGCACCTGCATAACAGCCCCCCCTCCCCTTGCAATCTAGTTTAAACCCCTGCAGTTCAGGTGCAACCCATCCCTCTATTGCGGGTCATTTTTAAAATGTGATAATTATATGGGTAGACAAAAATGCTGGAGAAACTCAGCGTGTGAGGCAGCATCTGTGGAGCGAAGGAAATAGGCGACGTTTCGGGTCGAGACCCTTCTTCCTCATTATATAATGCCCTTTAAAAGCTGACTAACTTAAAATGAAAGGTTTCAAGAAGGAACTGCAGATGCTGGAAAATCGAAGGTACACAAAAATGCTGGAGAAACTCAGCGGGTGCAGCAGCATCTATGGAGCGAAGGAAATAGGCAACGTTTCGGGCCGAAACCCTCTTCAGACTGATAGGGGGTGGCAGGGAGAAGGAAGGGAAAAGGAGGAGGAGGAGCCCGAGGGCTGAGGGATGGGTGGAGACAGCCCGAGGGCTGAGGAAGGGGAGGAGACAGCAAGGGCTAAAAATTTAGGAAAATTCAATGTTCACGCCCGCAGGATGCAGACTCCCCAAGCGGAATATGAGGTGCTGTTCCTCCAATTTCCAGTGTTGCTAACTCTGACCATGGAGGAGACCCAGGACAGAGAGGTCGGACGGGGAATGGGAGGGGGAGTTGAAGTGCTGAGCCACCGGGAGGTCAGGTAGGTTCTTGCGGACCGAGCGGAGGTGTTCGGAGAAACGATCGCCCAACCTCCGCTTACTCTCACCGATGTAGATCAGCTGACATCTAGAGCAGCGGATGTAGTAGATGAGGTTGGAGGAGATACAGAAGAATCAAGACATTTCAGATGCCCTGGTGTGGAACGCCTCATCCTGGGGGTAGACAGAGGAATTGGGAGTATGGGGATGGAGTCCTTACAGGAAGCAGGGTGGGAAGAAGTGTAGTCCAGATAGCCATGGCAGTCAGTGGGTTTATAGTGGATGTCGGTCAGAAGTCTATCACCTGCGATGGAGATAGTGAGGTCAAGGAATGGTAGGGAAGTGTCGGAAATAGTCCAGCTGTATTTGAGTGCCGGATGGAAGTTGGTGGTGAAGTGGATGAAGTCAGTCAGTTGTGTGTGGGTGCAGGAGGTGGCACTAAAGCAGTCGTCGATGTAACGGAGGTAGAGGTCGGGGAAGGGGCCCTGGTACGTATTGAACAAGGATTGTTCGACGTACCCAACAAAGAGGCAGGCATAGCTGGGGCCCATGCGCGTGCCCATAGCTACGCCTTGTATTTGGAGGAAATAGGAGGAGTCAAACGTGAAGTTATTGAGGGTAAGGACCAGCTCCACTAGGCGGAGGAGAGTGTCAGTGGCTGGATATAGGTTGCTCCTCTGGTCGAGGAAGAACCGGAGGGCTTTGAGACCATCCTGGTAGGGGATGGAGGTGTAGAGTGACTGGACGTCCATGGTGAAGATGAGGGGGTGAGGGCCTAGAGAATGGAATGCGCGGAGGCGGCGGAGAGTGTCTGAGGTGTCTTGAACATAGGTAGGAAGGGATTTAACCAAGGGGGATAGGATGGAGTCAAGGTATGTGGAGATGAGTTCGGTGGGGCACGAACACGCAGAGACAATGGGTCTACCGGGACAGTTAGGTTTGTGGATTTTGGGGAGAAGGTAAAATCGGGCCGTGCGAGGCTGGGGAACGATGAGGTTGGAGGCTCGGTCGGGCAGGGCGTGGGAGTTGATGAAGTCGGTGAAGGTGCTGGAGATGGTGGCCTGGTGCTCGTCAGTGGGGTCATGGTCCAGGGGTAAGTAGGAGGAGGTGTCCGAGAGTTGGCGCGTGGCCTCAGCTTTGTAGAGATCGACGCGCCAGACTTCCACGGCACCTCCCTTGTCGGCTGGTTTGATAACCCAATCTGGGTTGGTGCGGGGTGATTCGATGGCAGTGTGTTCAGGGGGGGGGGGGAGATTGGAGTGAGACAGGGGAGTGGAGAAGTTGAGGCGGTTGACGTCGCAACGGCAGTTTTGGATAAAGAGTTCCAAAGCCGGGGGGCCACGACGGGGGTTCCACGAGGAGGGGGTGCATTGGAGACGGGAAAAGGGGTCATCAATGGGGGGCGAGGACTCCTTCCCATGGAAGTACGCTGTGAGGCGGAGGTGGAAATGAAATGAAAAATGAAAGGTTACCTGTTCTCCTTAAACTTATCATGTACAAAACCCTTTTGTAAATAATAGAAACAACTTCTTCTTACCTTTAAAGTCAGAAAGTTGGATATTCTTTGGCTGTATGAGCAGACCTTCGTTGACTAGTTCCTCAAAGAGGGAATCAATTGTCCTGCAGGAATTGAACGGCAACGTTAGTGCATGTACACATCTAGGTTATACTTCCAATTCCTTTGTTCATTAATTGTCTCTAATTTGCTATTCTTTATATTATAATATTTTTGTGCAAGTAAATTAGGCTAATAGCCCTGTCCCACGGTACAAGTTCATTCCAAGAGCTCTCCCGAGTTTAAAAAAAAATCATACTCGTGGTAAGCATGGAGAATGAACGTAGTGGGTACGTCGGAGCTCGGGGACGTCTCTTTACGGCTCGTAACGCTAACGGCAGGTACTCGGGAAGACTCACTAACGGCAGGTACTCGGGAAGACTCACTAACGGCAGGTACTCGGGAAGACTCGTGAAGATTTTTCAACATGTTGAAAAATCTCCACGAGAGCCCCGAGTACCGACGAGTGGCCATTACCGTAAATCTCCGAGTTTGATTCAGGGGAAACTCGGGAGAGGTCTTGGAATGAACTCGTACCGTGGGACAAGGCTTTAACTTAACAGGTGAGAAAGACTTTGCATGATTTTTTAGTGTAATGGACCAAACGACGCCTTTAAGTATTGCAGCACCAATGAACCTGCAACCTGTCCCTAAACCTCCTCCCTCACCTCCATTCAGGGACCCCAGCAGTCCTTCCAGGTGAGACAGAAGTTCACGTGTACTTTGTCTAACCTCATCTACTGCATCTGGTGTTCCCAATGTGGCCGCCTGTACATCGGCGAGACCAAGAGTGGACTTGGCGAGGGTTTCACGCAGCACTTGCAAGAGTTCTGCCAAGGCCTGCTGGATCACCCGGTTGCTAGGCTTTTTAGCTCTTCTTCCCATTTCCTCACTGACCTTTCAGTCCTGGGCCTCCTCCATTGGCGGAGTGAGGTCGCACCCAGACTGGTGGAACAATGCCTCGTGTTCCGTTTGGGTAGCTTACACCCCAAAGGTATGATCATGGAATTCTCCACTTTTAGGTAACCACAAAACCCTCCCCTCCCCTCTCCTTCCATCTACATTCCTACCTCCTTACGCTTCACAAATCGTAACTCTTCAATCCTTTTCTCTCACACCTTCTGTAATTTCCTCTCTGGCGTTTGTCCGCCATCTGTCTATCAAAAGCGTCCCTCACCTGTGTCAACCTATTACCTACCTGTAGCTATCCTGCCCCTCCTCTTTTCCAGCTTTCTTCTCCTCCCTAAAAATAAATCTAGAGAAGGTTCCTGACCTGAAACGTCACTTATCCATGTTCTCAAGAGATGCTGTCTGACGGACTAAGTCACTCCAGCACTTTGTGTCTTTTTTTGTAAAAACAAACATCTACAGTTCTTGCTATTTACATTCACCAGCATGTTATCTGACCTTGCAGACTTGGCTTGCAAGGAGAGACTGGATAGACTTTTTTTCTTTGGAGCGTAGGAGACTGGGGGTTACCCATATTGAGGGGCATGGATAAAGTAAGTGCTCACAGTGTTTTTTCCAGGGCAGAGGACTTTAAAACTAGAGGGCATTGGCTTAAGATGAGAAGGAAGAGTTTTAAGAGGGACCTCAGGAGCAATAATTTCACTCAGCGGATACTCCATATCTGCTTATCCACTTTGGTGGCAAAAACAAGGGGTCAGATTATTATCTCAGTGGGGTTAGGTTAGGTAAGGGGGAGGTGCAGCGAGACCTAGGTGTCCTTGTACACCGGTCACTGAAAGTTGGCGTGCAGGTACAGCAGGCAGTGAAGAAAGCTAATGGAATGTTGGCCTTCATAACAAGACGATTTCAGTATAGGAGTAAAGAGGTTCTTCTGCAGTTGTATAGGGCTCTGGTGAGACCACATCTGGAGTATTGTGTACAGTTTTGGTCTCCCAATTTGAGGAAGGACATCCTTGTGATTGAGGTAGTGCAGCGTAGGTTCGCGAGATTGATCCCTGGGATGGCGGGACTGTCATATGAGGAAAGATTGAAAAGACTAGGCTTGTATTCACTGGAATTTAGAAGGAGGGGGTATCTTATAGAAACATATAAAATTATAAAAGGACTGGACAAGCTAGATGCAGGAAAAATGTTCCCAATGTTGGGTGAGTCCAGAACCACGGGCCACAGTCTTGGACTAAAGGGGAGGCCATTTAAGACTAAGGTGAGAAAAAACGTTTTCACCCAGAGAGTTGTGAATTTGTGGAATTCCCTGCTACAGAGGGCAGTGGAGGCTAAATCACCGGATGGATTTAAGAGAGGGTTAGATAGAGCTCTAGGGGCTAGTGGAATCAAGGGATATGTTGAGAAGGCAGGCACGGGTTATTGATAGGGGACGATCAGCCATGATCACAATGAATGGCGGTGCTGACTCGAAGGGCCAAATGGCCTCCTCCTGCACCTATTTTCTATGTTTCTATGCAACGAGCTGCCAGAGGAATCTTTAGAAGTGAGTACAATTACATTTTTCAAAAGACAGGACAGGAAAGATTTAGATAGATATGGACAAATGCAGATACTGTAGATGGGACTAGCTCAGAATGGTTTGTATGGACAAGGTGGATTAAGGGGCCTGTTTCCTTGCTGTATGTAAAGCTCTAAGACTATAATGTATCTGGAATTTTTAAACTTTGAAATTGTATGTTTGAGATTAAAGTTCACTTTTCTGCTTGCGGAATATTTCTTGACAAGGCAAGATTTCATTCGATCGCTACCTGTTAGCAGTCAAATCTTTTCCTTTCTTCTTCTTCTTTCCTTTCTTCGGTTTTTTCTGCAGCAAAAACAGAAAAAGAATAAACTCTGAAAATGTTAAATTGTTCTCATCAAATAACTTGGGTTTCAAATGAGCAAAGTGATCAATTCTTGATTAATTTCTTAATGAATGTCATAAATCAATGTAATCAAATGTTTAATTAGTATGGGTTAGTATTATAAGGCAGGAGAATGGGGTTAGGAGGGAGGGATCAACCATGATTGAATGGCGGAGTAGACTTGATGGGCCGAATGGCCTAATTCTGCTCCTATCACATGACCTTATGAAGATAGACAAAAATTCTGGTGAAACTCAGCGAGTGTCTCCAGCGTTTTGTGTCTATCTCTGGTGTGACAGTTGTCTAATTTCATCGGCTTCGTGTATTGCGCGCCCAGGAGAGAAGCTGTACAGGCTGCTTGCATCTATTCAAATAAGTGCGCTCAAATTAAAATCCCACATCTGTGTCGGCAGCGCCGGGTGGAGCATCCAGTATCACTGACCGAGATGCACCGCCATCGGACCCCAATCCCCACACCAGGGTGATTCATCACCCCCCCCCCACCCCCCCGACACCCACACCGAGTGATTCACCCCGACACTAACACCGAGTGATTCAACTCATACTCCAGGCAAGCGCCTTGAGTATTAGAAAGGCGCTATATAAATCCCATCCATTATTATTATTATTACTCGCAGCATAGTCGACACGAGGTCCTAGGAGGTCTTTGTAACTTTCCTTCATGCTCGAGGGTAGTCCCCGCGTACTTGAGGCCACAGCTAGGTCGCGGCGTATTTTTCAACGTTAAAAAATGCCCGCGAGTAAAAAAAGGTCGTCATGGAAAAAAATCAATATTTCTTTTACTCATAGCTTTAGTCGAAGTAGGTCGGCCTGTTATTCCTAGTAAATCGAGGGTAGTCAAAGGTAATCGAAGGTAGTTGAAGATAGTCGTAGATAGTCTTCAACATAGTCGAATGGAGGTCGAAGGAGATCGAAGGAGGTCGTCTTCACTCTCCACTATTCGGTGTCCAATTTTCCCGAAATTAGTCGTAGCTAGTCGAAGCTGGTCTTCAACATAGTCGAAGGAGGTCGAAGGAGGTCTTCTACATAGTCGAAGGAGGTCTTCAACATGACACTTTTTCAAACTCTCCTAAACTTGCCAATTAGGTCGCTGCGGTGGGACAGCCCCTTAAGGCAGCAACTCTACCGCAGCACCACCGTGGTCGGCCAATTTGTGTACATTTGAAATTGTTATAATAGAAACAAGATAGATCTAAGTCGGTCTTGATTAAAAATATATCAAAATTCATCCTTTGTGTTATTTAAAGGCTTCATAATTTTTCATTCATCATCATGGTAGCATCAGTTTCTCATGATTTGTTCTTCTCCTGTTATAGAGTCATAGGGTGATACAGTGTGGAAACAGGCTCTTCGGCCCAACTCGCCCACACTGGCCAACATTGTCCTAGCTACACTAGTCCCACTTGCCTGCGCTTGGTCCATATCCCTCCAAACCTGTCCTATCCATGTACCTGTGTTCAAGAAGGAACTGCAGATGCTGGAAAATCGAAGGTACACAAAAAAGCTGGAGAAACTCAGCGGGTGCAGCAGCATCTATGGAGCGAAGGAAATAGGCAACGTTTCGGCCCGAAACGTTGCCAATTTCCTTCGCTCCATAGATGCTGCTGCACCCGCTGAGTTTCTCCAGCTTTTTTGTGTACTATCCATGTACCTGTCTAACTGTTTCTTAAATTATGGTATAGTCCCAGCCCCAACTACCTCCTCTGGCAGCTTGTTCCATACACCCACCACCCTTTATGGGAAAAAATTACCCCTCGTATTCCTATTAAATCTTTTCCCCTTCACCTGGAACCCATGTCTTCTGGTCCTCGATTCCCCTACTCTGGGCAAGAGACTGTGCATCTACCCGATCAATTCCTCTCATGATTTTGTTAGAGGCAGCGACTCGTTGCTTGAAAGGCCGGTATCTGAGATCCGTCTTGTGCTCTGAATGCAGAATATAGTGGGGATGTAAGGCAGCAACTCTACCGCTGCGCCACTGTGCCATCCTTTCTCCGGAGATGCAGCCTGTTCTTTCTAAGTTACTCCAGCACTTTGTGCCCAGGTTTATCCAACCTCGCCTTGTAGCTGAAATGTTTTAATCTATATATAGCATTCTGGTAAATCTTTTCTGTAATGGGACAACCAGATATGCGTGCAAAATGCAGCCAAACTAATTAAATTGGCACCATGGTCGGTGAAGACATGCCATGTCAAAGCACATATCCCGAGGCTGTTTGTTCTGCACCACAATATTTCAGTCCACTTACCTTCTTCCCATCTTTCTTTCCTTTCTTCTTTGTACTTTTATCCCTGTCCACTGCCATCTTTAAGTTCTTCAGCTCCTGTCTCATGAGTTCATCCACCTGCAACATGTGAAATGAATCAAAATCAGTCCAATCGAGCAAATAAACAGTCAAAATTTAATTTTCACTACATACATATTTGTGAATATACAATGAAATGACAAGTGGGAATGTCTCAAATCTTAAACAAACAATAATGGTAAAATATAGTGATAAGAAAAATATTTAATTCAATTTTTAATTAAAATCCTTTAAACTGACTGTAGAAAATGAAAAATGGGGAGACCTAACATCAAAATTCAATGATCTGCTCACCAGTTTATCACTAAGTACTCAGAATCCTCAAGCTTAATAATGGACATAAATCTTACCAACTGCTGAAGTCAGGCTAACCACACTGTCTTCCTGAACAGCAGAGCCATATTGCCAATTTTCCAGTCTTCTGGAACTAGTCCTAACTCCAGTGATTCTTGAAATATCACCACTAATGCCTCCACAATCTCTAGAGCCATCACTTTCGGAACCCTGGGGTTCAGTCCGTCTGATCCATGTGACTTATCCACCTTCAGCCCTAACAAGTTCCTAAGCACTTTCCCTTTAGACAATAGACAATAGACAATAGGTGCAGGAGTAGGCCATTTGGCCCTTCGAGCCAGCACCGCCATTCAATGCGATCATGGCTGATCATCCCCAATCAGTACCCCGTTCCTGCCTTCTCCCCATATCCCCTGACTCCGCTATTTTTAAGAGCCCTATCTCGCTCTCTCTCGAAAGCATCCAGAGAACCTGCCTCCACCGCCCTCTGAGGCAGAGAATTCCACAGACTCACAACTCTCTGTGAGAAAAAGTGTTTCCTCGTCTCCGTTCTAAATGGCTTACTCCTTATTCTTAAACTGTGGCCCCTGGTTCTGGACTCCCCCAACATCGGGAACACGTTTCCTGCCTCTAGTGTGTCCAAACCCTTAACAATCTTATATGTTTCAATAAGATCCCCCTCATCCTTTTAAACTCCAGAGTGTACAAACCCAGCTGCTCCATTCTCTCAGCATATGACAGTCCCGCCATCCCGGGAATTAACCTTGTAAACCTACGCTGCACTCCCTCAATAGCAAGAATGTCCTTCCTCAAATTAGGGGACCATAACTGCACACAATACTACAGATGTGATCTCACTAGGGCTCTGATCAACTGCAGAAGGACCTCTTTGCTCCTATATTCGATTCCTCTTGTTATAAAGGATAACATGCCATTCGCTTTCTTCACTGCCTGCTGTACCTGCATGCTTGCTTACTTTCATAGACTGATGTAGAAGGACCCCCAGATGCCGTTGTACTTCCCTTTTTCCCCAACAACGCCATTTAGATAGTAAATTGCCTTCCTGTTTTTGCTACCAAAGTGGATAACCTCACATTTATCCGCATTAAACTTAATCTGCCATGCATCTGCCCACTCCCCAAACCTGTCCAAGTGACCCTGCATTCTCATAGCATCCTCCTCACAGTTCAGACTGCCACCCAGCTTTGTGTCATCTGCAAATTTCCTAATGTTACTTTGAATCCCTTCATCCAAATCATTGATGTATATTGTAAATAGCTGCGGTCCCAGCACCGAGCCTTGCGGTACCCCACTAGTCACTGCCTGCCATTCTGAAAGGGACCCGTTAATCCCTACTCTTTGTTTCCTGTCTGAGTTAATCCCTACTCTTTGTTTCCTAGTCAGAGAAACTCCAGTAACTTCTGGCCCTTGACGCTCTTGAATTTCTGGCACTTTGCTGGTGTCTTCTACTGTGAAGATTGACGTAAAAAATGTATTCAATTCATCCACCATTTCTTTGTTCTCCATTACTAATTCTCAGGCATCATTATCCAGCAATCTAATGTCCACTCTTGCCTCTCTTTTACTCTTTATATATATATGAAGAAACTTTTAGAGTCACAGTGATACAGTGTGGAAACAGGCCCTTTGGCCCAACTTGTCCACTCCAGCCAACATGTCCCAGCTACACTAGCTCACCTGCCTGCGGTTTGTCCATATCGCTCCAAACCTGTCTTTCCATGTACCTGTCTGTTTCTAAAACGTTGGGATAGACCCAGCCTCGACTACCTCCTCTTGGCAGCTTGTTTCATACACCCACTACCTTTTGGTAACCCCTTTATATTATTGGCTTGCTTTCCTTCATATTTCATTTTAACCTCCTGATTCCCTTCTTAAATATGCTCCCCAGTTCCCAAAACTCCTCCAGAGATGCATTTGATCCCAGCTACCTCTACCTGTCCCATGCACCATCCTGATCAATGATGTATATTGTTGATATACATTAAAAAAAAAATAGGGTTTATCCTATCCTTTACCAATCTATGCGATTCATTTGAATTTTAACGCATTTATCCACTCTTCCCAACCACATATGTTGTGAACAGGCAAAATCTTGAATAAATGTATTTTATGTTATGTTATGGTATGTTAGCATTCATAGCAAAAGGATTTGAGTATAATAATAATAATAATACATTTTATTTATGGGCGCCTTTCAAGAGTCTCAAGGACACCGTACAAAAATTTAGCAGGTAGAGGAAAAACATGTAAGGGGAATGAAATAAATAGTAGAGACATGACTAGTACACAAAGTAAAGACAGAATTCAATTCAAAACACAATACAAGGCAAGTAATGCACAGATGAAAAGGGAGGGGGACGTGGGGCTAAGGATAGGCAGAGGTGAAGAGATGGGTCTTGAGGCGGGACTGGAAGATGGTGAGGGACACGGAATTGCGGATCAGTTGGGGGAGGGAGTTCCAGAGCCTGGGAGCTGCCCTGGAGAAGGCTCTGTCCCCAAAACTGCGGAGGTTGGACTTGTGGATGGAGAGGAGACCGGCTGATGTGGATCTGAGGGACCGTGAGGGTTGGTAGGGGGAGAGGAGGTCAGTGAGATATCGGGGGGCCAGATGGTGGAGGGCTTTGTAGGTGAGGATCAGGATTTTGTAGGTGATCCGGTGGGAGATGGGAAGCTAATGAAGTTGTTTGAGGACTAGAGTGATGTGATGCCAGGATTTGGTGTGGGTGATGAGTCGGGCGGCTGCGTTCTGGACCAGTTGGAGTCAGTTGATGTAGGTGGAGCTGATGCCAAGGAGAAGTGAGTTGCAATAGTCCAGTCGGGAGGAGATGAAGGCATGGATGAGTCTTTCAGCAGCGGGAGGTGTGAGAGAGGGTCTGAGTTTGGCGATGTTACGGAGATGAAAGAAGGAGGTTTTAATGACATGGCGGATGTGAGGCTCAAGGGAGAGGGTGGAATCAAAGATCACGCCAAGGTTGCGGGCCTGGGGAGATGGGGAGACAGTGGTGCCGTCGATGGTGAGAGTGGGGTTATTGATTTTGCTGAGTGTGGCTTTGGAGCCTATGAGGAGGAATTCTGTCTTATCGCTGTTGAGTTTGAGGAAGTTATGTTGCATCCAGGTTTTTATAGCTGACAAACAGGAGTTGATATGGGAGAGGGGGGGGGGGGTTGTGTGGGGATTTGGTGCCGAGGTAGATTTGAGTGTCATCGGCGTAACAGTGGAAGTCCAGGTTGAAGTGGCGGAGTATCTGACCAAGGGGGAGGATGTAGATGATGAAGAGGAGGGGGCCGAGTACGGAGCAGGGAGGTTCTACTGCAGTTGTACAGGGTCTTGGTGAGACTACACTTGGAGTATTGCGTACAGTTTTGGTCTCCTAATCTGAGAAAAGACATTCTTGCCATAGAGGGAGTACAGAGAAGGTTCACCAGACTGATTCCTGGGATGTCAGGACTTTCATATGAAGAAAGACTGGATAGACTCGGTGTGTACTCGCTAGAATTTAGAAGATTGAGGGGGGATCTTATAGAAACTTACAACATTCTTAAGGAGTTGGACAGGCTAGATGCAGGAAGATTGTTCCCGATGTTGGGGAAGTCCAGAACAAGGGGTCACAGTATAAGGATAAGGGGGAATTCTTTTAGGACCGAGATGAGAAAAACATTTTTCACACAGAGAGTGGTGAATCTGTGGAATTCTCTGCCACAGAAGGTAGTTGAGGCCAGTTCATTGGCTATATTTAAGAAGGAGTTAGATGTGGCCGTTGTGGCTAAAGGTATCGGGGTATGGAGAGAAGGCAGGTACAGGATACCGAGTTGGATGATCAGCCATGATCATATTGAATGGCGGTGCAGGCTCAAAGGGCCGAATGGCCTACTCCTGCACCTAATTTCTATGTTTCTATAGGGTGTGCATTGGTGATGACACCACACCGACATTCACAGTAGGGTGAACTCATGCGATGTATTGTATTTACAGTGGTATGAAAGTCCAGGACCACTAGGGGGTGCTGTCCCTCGCAGCCAGAGCACATGTTCGATGTTGCTGGCAACCTCAGGGTTGCCCCTGCAGCTCAGTCCTGGTCATCACAGGAGGAAGTGTGGCGATCTCAGGCATCTGCCTGAGGTTCACCCTTACCCTGAGAGGAGGCGCTGGCGGTCTCAGGTTTCTTCCTGGCGGCTCAACTTTGGGCATGGAGAGGCACTGCTGGCAGTCTCTGCATTATCCTGGCAGCCTGTCTTTGCCTCTGCGTGCATGTGGGTGCAGTCTGTGGGCAGGAAGAAGTTCTGGCATCTCAGGCTTGCCCCAGCCACTCAGTCTTAGACTCAGTAGAGGCACTGAGTGGCCAAGGTTCCTAGCCGACAAACCAGACTTAACCACACGGTGACACTGGTGGTCTCAGCTTTGTCCCAGTGGCTCAATCATTCTCGAACCTGCAACAGGGGAACACAGCTAGCAGGAAGGTTTTCATCCTTGGGCCTTGGCCTCTGGCCCTTCCCCTCTGGCTAGAATGCCTGGATTTTATGGCGAGTACGCTGACAAGGTTCAAATGTTGATTCCGGATCTATATACTCCCTCCCTAGTCTGGTTCAGTAAACCACTGAGTCGAACACTGGAGTCCAAACCCTTCTTTTTTTGTTTTCAACATCGCGGGGCCGGCCTCGGATCCACTCACTCCAGCCCTCAGCAGCCTCGCGCAAACAGAACAGGAGGAAAGACAACCGACAGGCCCAAATGAAACGATCGCCCTTATATGCCCCTATACAATGGCGGCAAAACCACTGCAAATGATCTTAGAAATATAATATTTGCACTGATTGCAGTTTGACATGCAACTGAGCAAAAACAATGAGGCACATGTATCTTATTAATGATTAACAGATTCACTTTGAATTGATTGCAAGGCAAATTAAAAACTGCAGTTGACATGTTAATACAGAGAATGGATTCTCATTTCCTTTGTAGTGTTTGCTGAAACTGAGCATGAATACATTTGAAATGTACTCACACTTTAACAGTGAGTACATTACATTAAACAATTTAGTTTAGTTTAGAGATATAGCGCGAAAACAGGTCCTTTGGCCCACCGACTCCGCGCCGACCAGCGATCCCCGCATGTTGACATTAGCTAACACACACTAGGGACAATTCACATTTCTACCAAGCCAATTAACCTACATTACATACAAGTGATCCTCCCCGGGTGTTGGGTAAAGGATAGGCTCAGTGTGCGTTTGGCAGGAAACGTGATAATGCTAAACTCTATTAAATAGCAGTCTGGGAGAAATTGCCTGTTAGGAATGTTAGACACAGGACATGCTTCCGTAATTATGCAGAAAGCGGGTATTAATGCAACTGTGGATCAGCCTTCCATGAAACCTGTCCCAATGCAAACTACAAACAGCAACAATGAGTGTACAGAGCACAGCGTATTGGCTGGGGTAGTAGGCCACTCAAGGGGTACAGTTTGTAACCTGATATGACCCTGAGATGGTACACAAAAATGCTGGAGAAATCAGCGGATGCAGCAGCATCTATGGAGTGAAGGAAATTGGTAACATTTCGGGCCGAAACCCTTCTTCAGACTGATAAGGGGTGGCGGGGAGAAGGAAGGAGAAAGGAGGAGGAAGAGCCCGAGGGTTGGGGGATGGGAGGAGACAGCTCGAGGGCTAAGGAAGAGGAGGAGACAACAAGGGCTAACAAAATTTGGAGAATTCAATGTTCATGCCCTCCGGATGCAGGCTCCCCAAGCGGAATATGAGGTGCTGTTCCTCCAATTTCCTGTGTTGCTCACTCTGGCAATGGAGGAGACCCAGGACAGAGAGGTCGGATTGGGAATGGGAGGGGGAGTTGAAGTGCTGAGCCACCCTGAGATACTCCCTGATGTATCCATCAACTATCAGATGCCATCAACTAAGTTGTTTGGCATTATTTTGAAAGCGATCACGGAAGGTTCCAGACCAGACTTGTTTTGACACTTGGCACAAGGAGTTCATACCTTCTCCCTGTGGCCGCATGGGTTGGCCGAGAATGAAATCCCGGCGAGCCGCGGCCGCATCCCACGCATCCTAGTTCTATTCTGCACACTAGGGATAATTTACAGAAGCTAATTAACCTACAAACCTCCACGTCTTTGAGTTGTGGAAGGAACCAAAGCACCTGGGCAAAATTCATTTAAAAGATTCAATAATTCAATTGTATTTTATTGTCACATGTACCAAGGTACGGCAAAATTCTTTGCTTTTGCACACAATCCGGTAAAATCATACTGCAGACCTCACCCAGACAGTGCACAGGCCATGTACAGGTGCTGACAAAGTCACAAAAAGTTCATCGAACAGTCTATATTTGCTCGTGGCAGCAAACCAGGCCTGCCGCCGCCCTTGGCAGCAGGTGTGTCCGTCCCCCCCCCCACCCCCCCCCCCCCCCCCACCAGGACCCTCATTCGATCGCGGCGGCCCCTCGCCAGGCCCCCTTCATTCTCGGTGGCCTCCCAATGGGTTGGTGTCGATGGCACTCCTCTCTCTCCAACAGCACACCCTCGATCTCCGATGCCCCCCCCTCACTCTCGGTGGCACGAGTCCCCCTATGCTCACAGCAGCCACATCTCAAAGGCAGGCCTGGCTCGCTCGCCACAGAACTCGAGATGCATTGCGTAGCTGCAGAAAGCTCCCGAGATGCAGGTGGGTCACAGGGAATGAGGAGGGACCCGCACCGTCGCGAGTAATCCAGCAGGGGCCGCCAAGAGCGAGGAGGGACCTACGCCACCAGAAGCAACTCAGCGGTGGGGGGGGGGGCTGCCGTGAGTGTAGCGGGATCCGTGTCACTGAGAGCGAGGGCGGCCATCAACCCGGCGAGCGGTTGTTGTGAGGGGGGGGGGGGGGGGGGGGGGGGGGGCCCATGATCTACCATGTATAAAACCAAGCTGACTACCCCTAATCAGCCCTTGGCCATCTAAATGCATGTATTTCCCTTGGAATACTGTCTAGTAACTTTATGACCACAGATGTTAGCCACTGGCCTGAAGGTCCCAGGCTTTGCCCTGCAGCCCTTGTAAATAGAGCACTAGTTACACGACAAACACTTCATCCATTTGCCTATTCTCAACTTCCCAAGACTAGATCAAGCGTTGCCCTCTCCCATGTGGTGCCCTCTACATAATGCTGGAGGAAACATTTCTGAATACATTTGACAAATTCTGCCCCCGTCTAAATCTTTTGCACTATGACATTCCCAGTCAATATGGGAAAAGTTAAGATGAACTACTACTACCACTACTACTACCACTACCACTACCACTACCACTACCACTACTACTACTACTGAGGTGACGAACAAGATTGATGAAGGTAAGACTGTGGATGTTGTCCACATGAATTTTATTAAAGCTTTTGTTAAGGTCCCTCAAGGTAAGCTGATCCAGAAGACTAAAATGAATGGGATTCACAAAGACTTGGTCGTATGGATTCAGAACTGGCTTATTCAAAGAAGAGGGTTGTGGTGAAAGGTAGATATTCTAGCTGGAGATCGTGACCAGTGGAGCTCGGCAGGGACCTCTTTTGTCCGAGATTTATATAAATGACCTAGATGCAAATGTAGATGGGTTGGTGAGCAAGTCTGCTGATGACAACAAAGTTGGAGGAGTTGCAGACAGCGAGGCGGGCTGTCAGAAGATACAGCTGAGTAGAAATCAGCTGCAAAACAGGTGGTGAAATGTCCAATGGAGTTTAGCCCGACCAAGTGTAAGGTGTTTAGAAAGGAACTGCAGATGCTGGAAAATCGAAGGTAGACAAAAATGCTGGAGAAACTCAGCGGGTGAGGCAGCATCTATGGAGTGAAGGAAATAGGCAACGTTTCGGGTCGAAAAGGTGTTGCCCTTTTGAGGTTGAATGGAAGTAGAATACAGTTAATAGCAAGACCCTTAACAGCATTTATGTGCAGAGGGATCTTAGAGTTCAAGTTCACAGGTCACTGAAGGTGGCAGCAGAAGTAGACAGGGTGGTTAAGAAAGCTATGGTACAATTGCCATCATTGCTAGGAGCATTGAATGTAAGAGTCAGGAAGTCATGACACAGCTCTAAAGGATTTTAGGCCACGTTTGGAGTATAGCATGCAGTTCTGGTCTCCACATACACAAAATATGTGGAGGCTTTGGGGAGGGAGCAGAGGAGCTTTACCAGAATGCAGACTGGATTAGAGGGTTTCAGCTGCAAGGAAAGGTTGGATAGTCTTAGATTGTTTTCTCTGGATCGCTGGAGGTTGTGGGGAGACTTGGTAGAAGTATATAAAATTATGAGAGGCATAGGTGGGGCAGAGTCAGAACATTTTTCCCAGGGTGAAAATGTTCAACAACGGAGGGTATAGAAATAAGGTGAGAGGTGGAAAGTTTACAGTTTAAAGGCTAGTTTCTTACACAGAGGGTGGCGGGGCCTGGATGCATTGTCAGGGGAGGCGTTGGAGGCAGATATGATAGTGGTGTTTAAGATGCTTTTGGATAGGCACATGAAAGTGCAGGGAATAGAGGAATATGGACCACATGCAGGCAGATGAGATCAGTTTAACTCGGCATCATGTTTGGCACAAACATTGTGGGCTGAAGGGCCTGTTCCTGTGCTGTACGTTCTAATACTGGCAACAGCAGTTTGAATTTTTACTGTACCCTCTCAGTCTGAATCTCATCCTACCTATAATAGGGCGACCAAAGTTACTCACAAAGCAATATTCCAACTACAGTCCCGTCAGCATCCTGTGCAGTTGTAACATGATATCTCAACTTAATTACTTTTTGCCCCAACCAACGCCAAGGGAAGGGACTTGAACTTTTTTTCGCCTTCCATCACTGTGAAGAATGTGTAGGAGTCACTGTGGTGGATGTTCATGTTAAAATGTGTTTTGGATGATCTGTTGCTTTTTATTTGTATGACTGACTTGGCAAATGAAATTCCTCGTAAGTTGCAAAACATACTTGGCTAATAAAGTACTATTCTATTCTATACACTTTCTTCACTATCCTGTCTATATGTGCCGTTATTTTCATGGAATGGCGTACTTGTACCTCGAAGTCTCTCTGTTCTACAACACTCCCCAGGGCATTACCATTCACTGTGTATGTCTTGCCCTGGTTCAACTTCCCTTAATGCGTTGGTTCGTCTTGCCTGAGTTGGATTCCACCTACCATTGGTGTACCCACTTTCCCAGTTAATCTAGATTCTGATGTAACCTGAGACAGTGATTTCTACTATCCACAACACCACCAATTTTGACGCCATCCACACTCTAAGGGCTTGTCCCACTTAGATGATTTTTTTGGGGACAGCCGAAAAATAGGCTGTTGCCACATGGTCGCGGCACGATGGCTGTATTGTCGTGAGTTGTCTCCTCAAGTGTTGTTACTTATTTCTTGTCGCTCAAAATCTCTCGGCGACAGTGGGCTTGACGTTGCCTGTCTTCTCCTGTCGTAGGTGCTGTCATAGGTTGTCGCCAGGATGACGCCAGGTGATGTTGGTTGTTGCTGGGTCATGACCTCGGTGAATTCCATTGGCAACAACCTACGTCATCCGACGTCAACCAGCGACAGTTCCGGCATCAAGAAAAGTCTTCAGTTGCCTTCATTTGTCGCCGACAGGGTCGTAACTTGTCGCTGGTGGAGGTAGGTTGACTTCGGGTGTCGTAGGTTGGCCCCTGTGTGGTCGAAGGTTGTCGTGGGTTGTGGTAGGTGTGGTCGTTGGTGGACGTCCCGAGTCGCGAGGAATTGTGTCGCCGGTTGACGTAGCTTGTCGTAGCTTGACGTAGACTAGGTGGCAGCTTGTCGGGGACATTGTCATGGAGTGGGTCCATTTCCGGCGTCACACCGCGACAGTGACAGTCGCCACAGTTGCCTAAAAAAATCGCCTAAGTGGGACAGGCCCATTTACTAATTACGCCACCTCTTTTTTTAATCCAAATCCTTAATGTAGATGACAAATAACAGGCGACCTAGCACTGATCCCCATGCTATACCATTGGTCACAGGAATCCAAAAACCTTGCTGAAGGTCTTTGACAAGGTTCTTCATAGTTCTAAACCATTAGAGTATTTTGCGGAGACAGCCTCATTTTATTAATGCCTTGAGAGGGGTGGGAGATTGCAACCTTCACATGGTCCACCCTGTTTCGACTAATGCAATCAACCTGACGTGCACAAACAAGATCAAATAGAACAAATTGATCTGCAACTTTAGGCTGTGCATGCCATACGCAAGAAGAAGAATTGCCTTGAGAAGTCTGCTGTGGCTAGTCCCGATAACTTAATCTAATTTGTGAGGCATGATCTCCCACTCATAAATCCATACAGATCAATGTTGTGGTGATGGGTAAAGGCAATTTATCAAAGTCAACGGCAAGAATGAGAGACAGTGGGAGAAAATAATATGATCGTGATAAACTTAGGAGATAGCAACACAAGCTTGAGTTTGCAAAAGTCAAAGCACTGCAGAAGGGAATAAAGACTGAAATGGCAAAAAGATTCAAAAAATCAAGAAGAAATTAGGATGGAAAGTGAAAAGAATGAATCAGGAATTAACACGGGAAATAGACAAAGGAATATCAAAGGATCAAACTAAAGGGCCTGTCCCACCAGCATGCGACTGCATGCGGCGAGCGCGACCTAACGTGGTCGCTTGAGCCGTACGGCCTCGCGGGGCCGGTCCCATTTCGATCGCCGGAGCTGTATGGAGTTGTGCGGGGCTGGTCCCGACATCGCACGTGGCCCCGTAAAACTGACACTGTCCAAAAATCCCGCGCAGCAACAGCCTGTCGGCCCGCAGCCGCATTGAGGCCGTACGCAGCACCTCGACGGGCGTACGCAGCGCCTCGACGGGCGTACGCAGCGCGTCGACAGGCGTACGCAGTGTCTGGACGCCGTACGCAGCGTCTCGACGCCGTACGCAGCGTCTTGACGTCGTACGCCTAGCGCGTGGCGTTGCGCGATGATGTCACCGCCCGGCGTGCCATTGCGTGATGACGTAACCGCCCGACGCCCTGCGACGTCCAAATTCAGTCAGCCCGCCTCCTGCCCAGCTGATTGGTGAGTATGATGTCGGGACCAGCCCCGCACAACTCCAGACAGCTCCGCGGTTGGAATTGGGACCGGCCCCGCGAGGCCGTACGCCTCAAGCCACCACGTTTGGTCGCGCTCGCTGCATGAAGTCTCATGCTGGTGGGACAGGCCCTTAAAGCAGTCGATATCTCAAAATGTTCATGGCTTTATCTGTTATATTCGTGATCTAAATGATTGCTGTCATATTTGTATACTGCGCTGTATAACAAGTCACATATGTTTACCTGTACTCTGATTTCATTCTCCACCTCTTGCCGTTTATCCTCCTTGATGAGTTCACCAACATACGTCTGAGCCAGGTTTGTGTGCTCATCTCGGTTCTGCCAAACTCCTGCCGTTCAGAGAGAAGGGAACAAAAACGGATGCTTTACTCACAATAACAGACGCTCGTCGTTGAGACCATCACTACCAGAAATTCAATTTAATTGTACATTTTCGAAGCATAAAGCTGGGTAAAGTGAGACAAGGATCGTCACCCGTAATACATTGCACACTAGGGGATGCAACAGAATGTCCTGGGTCTCACTGTGTGAGGAGATTCCATATCATTTCAAGGAATGAAGGGAACTTTAGGCAGCAGGTCGCCCCTGCCTCTTGTACACATCTCCAACTCTCCTTCGCTTTTTATGTAAGTCAGGCCAGTTTTATGGGTTTTGAAGTGGCGACTAAGGCCAATGAGGGAACTGAGGACTCATCCGCAGATGTAGAAGGAGGGGTTGACAGAGCAGATGGGTGCGTGGTGAGACAAGGTCATGAGAGGAATAGATAGGGTAGATAGTTTAGTTTAGTTTTCGTTTAGTTTTAGCTTAGAGATACAGTGTGGAAACGGGCCTTTGGCCCGAGTCTCGGCCGACCAGCAATCACGATAAATAGGCGGTCACGGTGGCGCAGCGGTAGAGTTGCTGCCTTACAGCGGATGCAGCGCCGGAGACCCGGGTTCGATCCCGACTACGGGCGCTGTCTTTACGGAGTTTGTACGTTCTCCCCTTGACCTGCGTGGGTTTTCTCCGATATCTTCAGTTTTCTCCCACACTCCAAAGACGTACAGGCTTGTAGGTTACTTGGCTTGATAAATGTAGGTGTAGGATAGTGTTAATGTGCGGGGATCGCTGGTCGGCGCGGACCTGGTGGGCCGAAGGGCCTGTTTCTGCGCTGTATCACTGTATCAAACCCATACACGTTCTATCCTCCACACGAGGGACTATTTACAGAAACCAATCATTCTGCAAACCTGGATGTCTTTGGAATGTGGGAAGAAACCAGAGCACCAGGAGAAAGCCCACGCGGTCACAGGGAGAACGTACAAACTCCGTACAGACAGCACTCGTAGTCAGGATCGAACCTGGGGACAGATGTCAGCACTCATCTCTGCAACTGGATCCTCGACTTCCTGACCAATCAGTGAGGCTAGGGGACAAATCATCCTCCACGATAATCCCCAACACTGGTGCTCCACAAGGTTGCGTTCTCTGCCCCCTTCTTTACTCCTTGTACACCCATGACTGTGCAGTCATGTACAAATCTAATTCAATTTACAAAATGCAGATTACACCATCATTGTGGGCCGGGTATGAAATAATGATGAGACGGAGTACAGGAAGGAGATTGAGAACCTCGTGTCCTGGTGTCAAGACAACAACCTTTCTCTCAATGTCAGCAAGACAATGCAGATAGTGATGGACTTCAGGAAGTGAAGCGGTCCACATACCCCAGTCTGCATTGACGGCGGTGAGTAGAGATTTCCAAGAAGTAAATATCACCAACAGCTTCTCCTGGAACATGCATATTGAAGCAAGCATTTTATCGGGATGTGTCACAACTTGGTTTGGGAACAGCTCCATCCAAGACCGCAAGAAATTGCAGTGAATTGTGGACGCAGCCCAGACCATCACACAAACCGACCTCCCTTCTATTGATTCCATTTATACCTCAAAACAGCATAATCAAGGATGAATTGCACCCTGGCCACTTCATCCTCTCCCCTAGCCCATCGGGCAAAAGGTATAGAAGTGTGAAAACGCACACCTCCAGATTCAGGGACTGTTTCTTCCCAGCTGTTATCAGGCAATTGAATCATCCTACCACAACCGGAGAGCAGTGCTGAACTACTATCTAATTGGTGACCCTTGGACT
Organism: Amblyraja radiata; assembly: GCF_010909765.2. Taxonomy (NCBI): domain Eukaryota; kingdom Metazoa; phylum Chordata; class Chondrichthyes; order Rajiformes; family Rajidae; genus Amblyraja; species Amblyraja radiata. The sequence continues at coordinate 7,775,355 of NC_045962.1, read as the reverse complement.
CTCCTTGATCAGACTTTGCTGGCTTTACCTTGCACACAACGTTATTCCTGTATGTGTATATACACAGTGAATAGTTTAATTGTAATCATATATTGTTTTTCAATTGACCGAATAGCATGCAACAAAAACCTTTCACTATACCTCGGTACACTAACCTAAACCCTTCAGCCCATGCTGACCAAGATGCCTCATGTAAACTAGTCCCACCTGCCATGTTTGGCCCATATGGCTCGAATCCTTTCCCATCCATAGATGTCTGTTCAAATGTATTTTAAATGTTATTATAGTGCCTGCCTCAACTACTTCCTCTGGCAGCTCGTCCTATATACCCAACCCCCTCTGTGAGAAAATATTGCCCATCAGGTTCCTATTAAATCCTTCATCTTTTACTTTAAACCTATATCCTCGGGTTTTTGGTTCTGAGCATATATCTATTCCCCTCATCTATCTATCTTCCATCTATACATAATAAAGCTCTGATCTTGTTATCTTGCGTGCGTGCAAGGTTGCGTGGTCATTCTATTGCGCAAAAATGTTATGCAGTAGCTCTACGATTTTTCGCCAGCCTACTCACCGTTCTCCTGCGCAGCGATTGCATCAAATTTCCTTCCGATCGGAGGTCTAACTCAAACTTTAGCGAGGTTTAAAAATCTTAAAATACACGCATGCTCAGATCGATCTCCTCTCCTGCCGTAAAGCCTAGTCTTTCACCAGAGTCTTTTCTCCTGTCACGGGGTGTTCCGGGCGATCTGGGCGCTACAGCCTGACCTGGGGCAAGCGAGCCAACCTGGTACTGGCTGTAGCGCCCAGGTCACAAAACATGGGGGGGATTGTCCCCCACCTCTTAAAACACCGGGGTGGGGGGGGGGGGGGGGGGGGGAACTAGCCTCCCCACACACACCCACGTTTTCAGCCCATGTCATCGTTAGTAGCAATAAATGAAAAATGTTTTCAATTACCAGAAATCTGAAACAGAACTAGAACGTGCAGGAAAGACTCAGCATTGGGCAGGCTGAAGGGTCCTCAAGGTAAAACGTTAACTGTTTTACTTTCCGAAGTTGCTGCCTGACCTGCTGAATTTTTCATGTTTTTACGAGCACAAACTGGGCGATTCCCATTCGCTGGCATTTGGCCCATAGCCCTCTAAACCCTTCCAGTCTGAAGAGGTCTCGCGCCCGAAACATCGCCCATTTAGGTCTGAAGACGGGTCTCGACCTGAAGCGTCACACATTCCTTATCTCCAGAGATGCTGCCTGTCCCGCTGAGTCACTCCAGCATTTTGTATTTACCTTCCTGTCCAAATGTCTTTTAAAAGTTGTAATTATATCTGCTGTAAAATATTTGTAATGATCTTTCTGAGCCTCCTCCAGCAAGTGTTGCAAACATTCGTAACCACCCTGAACAATTGGAACAGGCCCTTCAGTTCACAATGTCTTTGCCCAAAATGATAGTGTTAAACTAATCTCATCTGCCTTCACATAATCAATATTCCTCCATTCCCTAAATATCCCTTTCTATATTTCTGGATGCTTTCAAGAGAGTGTTGGATAGTTCTTAAAGATAGCGGAGTCAGGGGATTTGGGGGAAAGGCAGAAACGGGGCACTGAGTGTGGCTGGTTCGAAGGGCCGAATAGCCTACTCCTGCACTAATTGTCTATTGACACTGGAGTGTCTGGAGAAAACCCACGTGGTCACAGAGAGAACGTACAAATTCCGTACAAACAGCACTGTTGTCAGGATTGAATCCGAGTCTCTAGTGTTGTAAGGCAGCAACTACCAATGTGCCACTGTGCCAACCACTGAGGCAAGCAGATTCTAATGTCATTACGCAGAAGCTAAAGAGGGTAGATTGGGATCAGTTGTTATTGGGGAAGTCCACAAATGACACATGGGAGTTGTTTAAAGGGCAGCTGATGAAAGTGCAGGATCAGCATGTTCCAGTAAGGAGGAGGGATAAGGACGGCAAGGTAAAGGAACCATGGATGACCAAAGATGTCGTAAACTTGATCAGGAAGAAAATGGAAGCCATATGTCAGGTTTATGGAGGTGGTGTCACACAGAGCTTATGAGGAATATAAAGCAAGAAGTTAATAACTAAAGCAGGGAATTAGAAAGGCTAAAGGGGGCCGTGAAATGTCACTGGCGGGATGGATTAAGAAGATGGGTTTCGACCCGAAACATCATCCATTCCTTCTGTCCAGAGATGCTGCATGTACTAAACACATGGATATTCGTAAGACTTTTGATGAGGTTTCCCGTGGTGGGCTGATCCAGAAAATTAAGATGCATGGGATGATTTGGTCGTGTGGATTCAAAACTGGCTTATTCCTAGAGGACAGAGGGTTGTGGCGTGAGGTAGATATTCTGGCTGGAGGCCTGTGACCAGTGGAGTTCCGCAGGCCTCTGTGCAGACGGTGACGAATGCTGTTAGAAGATACAGCAAGATATAAATCAGCTGCAGAATCAGACAGACAATTTTGCTAACTGATTTATTCTCCTTCCCCTCTGTAAAAGGAAACACATAACGTCTGCTTGATATTACTCGCATGACATGGCTGATATATAGTCGTAAAGTCATACAGCGTGGAAACAGGCTTTTGGGCCCAACTTGCCCATGCCGAACAAGATGGCCAATCTATACTAGTCCCATCTGCATGTGTTTGGCCCACATCCCTCAGAACCTTTTCCTATCCATATACCTGTCCAAATGTCTTTTTAAATGTTGTTATAATACCAGTCTGAAGTACCATCGCTGGCTGCTCATTCCTTTTGCCATCATCCGCTGTGCAAAAAAGCTGCACCTCAGGTTCATATTAAATATTTTACATCTCACCTTAAACCTCTGGTTCTTGATTCCCCGACACAAAAGACTACATTTACCCTATTTATTTCCCTCATGATTTTTTACACCTCTATAAAATCATCTCATCCTCATGCGTTCCCAGGAATAAAGTCCTAGTCTGCTCATCCTCTCCCTATTCCTCAGGCACTTGAGTCTTTGCAACATCCTCTTGAATCTTCTCTGCACCCTTTCCAACTTAACAACATCTTTCCGAAGACATGGTGCTCAGAACTCTTAAGACATGGTACTTCAAATGCGGCCTCTGCAACGTCTTGTACAACTGCAACATAACATCCCAACTTCTATACTCCATACCCTGACTGATGAACACTAATGTGCCGAAAGCCTTCTTGACCACCCTATCTACCTGTGACGCCACTTTTAAGAAACTATGTACCTGCACTCCTGGATCCCTCTGCTGCACAACACAGCCCAGAGCCTTGCCATTTACTGTGAAGATCCTGCCCTGGTTTGACTTCCCACTATGCAACCTCGTACTTATCTGCATTAAACTCCATCAATCATTCCTCAGCCTACTTGCCCAACTGATCAAGATACTGATGTAATTTCTGATAACTGTCTTCAAAACCTCCCACTTTAATGTCATTTGCATTGTCATTTACCAAACATTCGTTGTACATTCTCATCTAAATCATTGATATAAATTACAAACAGCAATGGGCTCAGCACCGACCCCTGAGTCACACTACTAATTACGGGCCTCCAGTCCGATAAACAACCTTCCACCTTCACCCTCTGCTTCCTTCCATGAAGCCAATTTTCCATTCAAACAGCTGGCTCTCCCTGGATCCCATGCAATCTAATCTTCCAGAGCAGGCTACCATGCAGAACCTTATCACATGCCTCGCTGAAGTTCATATAGACAATGCCTACCGCTTTGCCCTCATCACCATTTTTGGTTACGTGGAGTTTTTATTGGCAACCTTATAAATATCCAGAGTCATGTGAATGTGTTACACAGTATTATTACCCAAAAAGGCCTCCTGAGGCTAAGGTCACCAGATAGTTTCAATGATTTGCAGCTGAGAAGCAAATTCAAATCTTTAAAGCAGTTGCGTTTACCAACAACAGCTTTCAGCAGTAATATCCGTTACTGCATCCTACTACTTTCACCCTCTTATTTTAAAATGGAAATATTTGTTACTACATTAGCAAAATGTTGGTTGTGACTGATAAGTATCACAAGTTTTCCACCAATCATAAAATCGTCAGGCAAACAGTACAATACAGTCCATTGTGCTCACGCTAGCCAAATAGGAACTATTTAAACTTATCTTCCAGATCACGATCACTGGCCCCTAAGGCCATGACGCAAATACTTTATGTTTCCATCATCCTTCCATGGAGCAAGTTCCAGGCTCACACCACTTTTCCATCTAACAATTTCTTGTAATTAACTTAAATTCATATTTCCTAGTTAAGGATCTACTTCTTCAGGAAATGGGTATCTTTCACTCACCCTCTCTGGGCCTTCAATACAGTTGAAGTACCGTCTAGTGTTTTGTACAGTTCATCGTGCTCTTACATATTATGCTCCTAACATTTAAGACAAGATGCCAATAGACAATAGGTGCAGGAGTAGGCCATTCGGCCCTTCGAGCCAGCACCGCCATTGAATGTGATCATGGCTGATCATCCCCAATCAGTACCCCGTTCCTGCCTTCTCCCCATATCCCCTGACCGCTATTTTTAAGAGCTCTATCTAGCTCTCTCTTGAAAGCATCCAGAGAACCTGCCTCCACTGCCCTCTGAGGCAGAGAATTCCACAGACTCACCACACTCTGTGAGAAAAAGTTTCCTCGTCTCCGTTCTAAATGGCTTACTCCATCTTAAATACTTTAGAACCCTGGACTATCTTCAAAAATTTGTAGGCATGCTCTTAAAAAATCGTGTTTTTCCTCTCCATGTCTCTGCACTATATTGCACATTTCTTTGCCTTATTTATCGTCTTAAATGCATTCCCTCTTACCGAATGAATTCCATTTGGTGCACTTTTCAAAGATTACTTTAATAACATTGTCAATAAAATAACATTCATGGTCGCAGAGATGGGGTCAAATATGACATTAATTCTTATTGTCCTTCGAATTCCTATTTCCTACCTTCATATATTCTTTGACCTTCGACCACTGTTGAAAGGAATTGACTTGGTGCCATCTTCCAACCTTCCTCTTCTTCCTGCGTTAAAAAAGAATGTTTTTATTAGTTTTGAAAGTCAAATATTTTATATAAACATGCATTGTCTATTTTACTTTATAAATTTCATTTCTAGAAATTCCAACTTATCAAGAAAACAACATTTTAAATTTGAGGTTAAGATCCTTATCAAGTCAGCAACCTTGGGGTCTGCCAAATGGAATACATACCCAATGTGCTGGCTGGTTTGAGCCTCATGACAAAGAGAGCCAACGTTTTTTGGAAAGTTCCATGCAGATAATAAATACCAGCTAAGATTTATTAGTTCAGTTTAGTTTAGTTTATAGAGATACAGAGTGGAAACAGGCCCTTCGGCCCACCGATTCCACGCTGACTAGCAATCCCCGCACACTAACACTATCCTACACACACTAGGGACAATTTACAATTTTACCAAGCCAATTAACCTACAAACCTGTATATATTGTTGGAGTGTGGGAGGAAACCGGAGATACGGAAAAAAACCTACACAGGTCATGGGGAGAACATACAAACTCGGAACAGACAGCACTCGTAGTCAGGATTGAACCCGGATCTCTGGCGCAGTTAGGCAGTAACTACCACTGTACCACTGTGCCTCCGTTAAGATTTACTTAAAATACCAAGTTTAAGAAAAAAATTATTCACTTGCACTTTCCTCTCAGTAAATGGATTTAACCACAGAAAAAAATAATGAAATTGGATATAAATGTGCTTGAAATAAATGGTGGTGTGGTTTACAGAAAACAACATGTATTGAAACAGGATTCACGCAGTTCCAATGGAACATCACTCTTGTTAGTGCCAGCACTCTATGTGTACCAAACAGAAGGGAACAAGTGTAAGGCGGGGAGACTCTAATCCTTTCCTATCCATGTACCTGTCCAAATATCGTTTAAATGTTGTTATAATATCCACCTCAACTACTTAATCTGGCAGCTCGTTCCATCAACATGGCAACAGCCTTGTACATTTTCTCTACAGCCTATCCAGCATTCTTCCCATAGCAGGATGAACAAAACTCAACACAATACTCCAAATGCAACTTCAGCAACTGGAACATAACATCCCAACTTCCCACTCAAAGCCCTGACTGATGAAGGCCAATGTCCCGAAAGCTATCTTGATCAGCCTATCTACCTGTGACGCCACTTTCAAGGAGGGACCTGCATCCCCCTGCTCTACAAAAATCCCCCAGAGCCCGGCCATGCACAGTGAAGGTCCTGCCCTGGTTTGATTTCCCAAAATGATGCATGCAACATCTATCTGCTGAGAAGACATCCTTGCAGAGCACCAGTGTTGAGGGGTATCAGAGAGGATGTCATCTCTCCTATCCTCACTGATTGGGGTCTGTTGGTCAGGAAGTCGAGGATCCAGTTGCAGAGATGAATGCTGACCTCCAAGTCCCGCGGGTTTGATGATAAGATTGGATGGTACAATGCTGTTAAAGGCATCGCTGTAGTCTATGAATACAGTCTGACGTAGGTGTCTCCCTTATCCAGGTGTTCCAGGGATGAGTGTAGGGCCAGAGAGGTGGCATCTACCGTGGACCTGTTGTGGTGGTAGGCGAACTGCAGTATTGAATTGAATTGAATTGAATTGAATACCTTTATTGTCATTCAGACCTTACGGTCTGAACGAAATTTCGTGCCTGCAGTCATACATACAATCATACAATAATAAACAACACTGAACACAAATTAACATCCACCACAGTGAGTCCTCCAAGCACCTCCTCACTGTGGTGGAGGCAAAAATCTTAGGGTTACTGTCTCTTCCCTCCTCTTCTCCCTCTGCGCTGAGGCAATACCCCACCGGGCGATGGTACAAACAGTCCCGCGGCTCACCGAACCCCGCAAACGGGCCGGCTCAAACACCGTGGCCTGGGGTGGTCGAAGCTGCCGCCCTCCAGTCCAGCGGACGCAGCCACTGGCCCGCGGCTGAACCCAGGACTCAGGTCACAGCCGCCAGAACGCCGTCCCAGCCACCGGAGCACCGTTCCAGCCCCGAGCCGGATCGCCCTCACGTGAGTGCCGTTCCTCCCTCCAGCTGGGCCGCTCCGACGGGAGTGCCGTTCCACCCTCGAGCTGAGCCGCTCCGACGGGAGTGCCGTTCCACCCTCGGGCTGGGCCACTCCGACGGGAGTGCCGCTCCTCCCTTGAGCTGGGCCACTCCGACGGGAGTGCCGTTCCACCTCGGGCTGGGCTGCTCCTACGGGAGCGTCACAGCCCCTCATGAGAGAGTCTCAGCCCCTCGTCAGGCCGCCCTCACGGGAGCGAGCCCAGGGCGAGTCCTGACAGGCTCTGCCTCCGGAGCCTCGAGGTCGCCAGCTCCGCCATTAGGCCACAGCGCAGACGGAGGCAGAGAAGGGGGATACGACAAAAAGTCGTATTCCCCCGAAGGGAGAGACAGCAAGCCCCGTTTCAACCCCCCCCCCACATAAACACAGCTTAAAAACCAAAAACGTAACTACACAAAACGAAAAAAAACAACACAAAAAAGTAAAGACAAACGGACTGCAGGCGAGCCGCAGCCGTTCCCAGCGCCGCCACATCCGGACTACTCTAGCACTTTGTGTTCTAACTGGATACAGAATTGGCTACATGATAGGAAACAGAGGGACAAGCTGGAAGGTTGTTTTATTACAAGAGGCTTATGACTGGATGTGTGCCACAGCAGTTGGTGCAGGGCCTATTGCTGTTTGCCATCCATATCGGATTTAATTAAATTGTGCAACACACGGTTAGTAAATTTGCAGATGACACTGTGGCGTTGCAACTTTCACCTTGGACGTGGGGGGTCGAGAGGAGATCATCTCTGTCGCCCGGCTCAAACCAGCTCACCTGGACATCAACCAGGGTGGTGGTGACGTAGCCTCGGCGTAGGGGCCCGCTGGCCGATCCGGAGGCATCTGCTGTGCCTGTTTCCCCCGCTCCGGTTACTTCTGTTCCTCCCACCCTGTTACGGTCCCCTGGCTTTGTTCCGCCAGCCTCCTCTGTTACACCCGCCCCGTCTCCATTTATCACACGTTCCGGTCGCCATGTCCGGCCCCCTGCTCGGTTCCGTACCTCGGGTTCTGGGGGGGGGGGGGGGGTCCTGTAGCGACACCTGGTGGTGGCTCTGTGTAATCGAACCCTCGTGATTGGCTGGAGAAGTCACATGAACGCGGGTGTTTTATAAGAGTTTTTTTTTTTTTGCTGTAACGGGTCATTCTAGTGTCACACGTGTAGTACCAACATCGTTGTATTTGGCTGTCTTTAGCGACTCGGGTAACTTATTTATTTTCATTCCCGAAATAAAGAATTTTTACATACCCACCTGTCCCTTGCCTCCTTCTTTTTCCTGACCAGAGCCTCAATATCTCATGTCATCCAAGTTTCTTTACTCCCAGCGACCTTGCCCTTCACTCTTAACAGGAACATGCAGGCCCTCAACTCTTGCCATCAGACTTTTAAAAGCATCCCACTTTCCGAACGTTCCTGTTCCCAAGAACAACATAATCTAATCAACTTGAGCAACTTCTTGTTAAATACCTTGAAAATTGGCCTTGCTACAATTCAGACTGTTAACTTGTGGGCCTGCCCTGTCTTTATCCACTCTACCTGACATTCCGCTTCCATGCTGTGCTTCAGAACCAGACTCAGTACCTCAGACCTGACTGTTGTTGCTGCTCACCCTGAAGGGTCATCCTCCTCAACTGTAATGAAAGGGGTGTAAGAAAGAACTGCAGATGCTGGCTTAAATCAAATTTAGACACAAAATGCTGGAGGAACTCATATGGTGAGGCAGCATCTCTGGAGAGAAGGAATGGGTGACATTTCGGGTTGAGACCCTTCTTCAGACTTGAAAGGTCTCAGTATTGAAAGGAGTATGAATGTTTTGTAGGGGAATGGCCACACTGGTCACCGACACTCTCTGAAAGTTCTTTAAGAAGGAACTGCAGATGCTGGAAAATCGAAGGTAGACAAAAATGCTGGAGAATCTCAGCGGGTGAGGAAGCATCCATGGAGCGAAGGAAATAGGCAACGTTTCGGGTCGAAACGTTGCCTATTTCCTTCGCTCCATGGTGCTGCCTCGCCCGCTGTGTTTCTCCCGCTTTTGTCTACCAACACCCTCAGGAAGCTCCCTTTCCTCAAGGTCACCCACCTACACTCTTTCTGCACTTTAGGTGTGATCACGTCTCTGTAACTCCTGTCTCTGAGATTCTCATTCTCCTGGACGATCCAGACATCCAGCCGCATCTCCGGTTCCCTTGGGGGGGTGCACCTGGTCACACTTCCCACAGGTGCAGTCAACAGAGTTACCAGCAGTTTCCCTGACTGCTCACATCCTGCAGCAGGAACATTGCACCTGCCAACTCCACTGAACTAGAACTAAGAGAGATAAAAAGCGCAAAAATCACACCTTGCCTGCTTTATATATCTTACTCAATTAGCCTATTTTGATCGCTCAACCAATACAACAGCTGCCTCATGAAATATCCCGCTGTTGTTCCGACACTGAAATGGACTAGCACAACCAATCCATCTGTTGCCCTTTCGAAACAAGGCCCAAAATGCTGGAGTAACTCAGCGGGTCAGGCAGCATCTCTGGAGAACATGGATAGCTGATGTTTCGGATCATGACACCTCGTCAGACTGATTATGGGGGTTTGGATAAAGCTGGAAGAGAGGAGAGCAGGGCAAAGGCTTTGAAGTAATAGGGAGATACATATGTTGGGAATTTTTGATAGGCTGATGGTTGGACAAAGGCCAGAGATGAAAAGACAGAAGTTGTGAGACTAAAGGATCAAAGAATTGCGAATAGTGAAGCTAGAGGAAGGAATGTAGGTGGAAGGGGTGGAGGAGGGGAGAAAGTCCAGGTGGGGAACAGGGGAGAGAGAGAGAAGAAGTAGGAGGATGGTGGAGGGGGTTGATGATATCTAGAATTGGAGAGTTCAATGTTCATGCCGTTGGGTTGTTAGTTAACCCAAGTGGAATATTAGGTTTTGTTCCTTCAGTTTACTTGTGACCTGACTCTGGTCAGGGGGAGATCCCCCCGCCACGAGTACCATGTAATCCCGTGCTACCTGCTCCATGGTCGGATAGTCGGCGACTACACCATCTCCCCCACCTGGTTGGACTCCCAGCAGGACCAAAAACAAGACCTGTCAAAGGGCGGATGAGCTTCTAGCGAGCCAACAGCCATCCACACTTCAGTAGAAGTTGCGATCACTGTTGTACACAGCATCGTAAGGCACCGTGCCCGTTGATGTTTTCAACGATGTTGATGCCGATGATGCTGACTCTGGCAGTGGAGGAGGACCCTGTACCCCACCTAGATACATTGAATTCTCCAATCATAGGCAACTACAACTCCTCCATCCCTCTTCTTATCCCACTCCCCCTTTCTTTTCCCCCTCTCCCCCGTGCCCCACCTGTACTCGCACCTATTTCTCCCCTCCCCTTTTACCTCAATTTCCGACTCAGCAAGGTCATCAACAATACTGGTGCCACGAAGAGTAAGGTGACATGCCTCAATGACTACTGACTGGTGGCACCAACATCCATGCTTCCCTTCCCAGCTCTCCCACAGCCTACTGTCTCCGCCTCTTCCTTACTTCTTCCACCCCACCCCCCCCCCCACCCCCCCATCAGTCTGAAGGGTCTCGACCCGAAACGTCTCCCATTCCTTCCCTCCATAGATGCTGCCTCACCCGCTGAGTTTCTCCAGCTTTTTGTCTACCTTCCATGCTTTGAGAGGTTGCTTATGATGCCTGTAAACTCCTGCCTTAGTAAAGACCTGGGCTAACTGCAATTAGCTACCACCACAAGAGATGTATAGGAGATGAGACCTTGCTGGCTCTTCAATATGCCCTGGACCATTTCAATATTAAAAACTGTTATTAGGCTGTTGTTCATTGACTTTAACTCAGCATTCAACACCATCATTCCCTCTAAATATATTCTCAAGAGGACACAAGGAACTGCAGATGCTGGAATTTTGAGCAAAATATCAAGGGAATTTAAATATATAATGGTTAGCATGTCCACATCACTTGGCGATCAGAGTGCAAGTGTTCGTCAAAACAGCCAACTAAGTCTGCTAACACTTTAACTCCCCCTCCCATTCACATACTGACATAGAAACATAGAAAATAGGTGCAGGAGTAGGCCATTCGGCCCTTCGAGCCTGCACCGCCATTCAATATGATCATGGCTGATCATCCAACTCAGTATCTGTACCTGCCTTCTCTCCATACCCCCTGATCCCTTTAGCCACAAGGGCCACATCTAACTCCCTCTTAAATATAGCCAATGAACTGGCCTCAACTACCTTCTGTGGCAGAGAATTCCAGAGATTCACCACTCTCTGTGTGAAAAATGTTTTTCTCATCTCGGTCCTAAAAGATTTTCCCCTTATCCTTAAACTGTGACCCCTTGTTCTGGACTTCCCCGACATCGGGAACAATCTTCCTGCATCTAGCCTGTCCAACCGCTTAAGAATTTTGTAAGTTTCTATAAGAACCCCCCTCAATCTTCTAAATTCTAGCGAGTACAAGCCGAGTCTATCCAGTCTTTCTTCATATGAAAGCCCTGACATCCCAGGAATCAGTCTGGTGAACTTTCTCTGTACTCCCTCTATGGCAAGAATGTCTTTCCTCAGATTAGGGGACCAAAACTGTACGCAATACTCCAGGTGTGGTTTCACCAAGACCCTGTACAACTGCAGTAGAACCTCCCTGCTCCTACACTCAAATCCTTTTGCTATGAATGCAAACATACCATTCGCTTCCTTCACTGCCTGCTGCACCTGCATGCCTACTTTCAATGACTGGTGTACCATGACACCCAGGTCTCGTTGCATCTCCCCTTTTCCTAATCGGCCACCATTCAGATAATAATGTCTGTCCTGGGCACAGAATTGATGGCCAGTGTGATATGACGCTGATAAAACAGCACAACTAAGGACATAAAACGAGACAAGATCTAGGGATTTCTATTAAGTTTGATTGCAAATCTAGAATGGGATTACAATATAGTTGATCTCACAGCACTCATATGACAGTACCACATGCAGTTATGTAATCAACAGTCTATTGTACAACAAACAAGGCCTTTATATTTAGTTTAGTATAGTTCATTGTCTCGTGTACCGCAGATGTTGGTTTATACCAATAATGAATTAAAAATGCTTGAGTAACTCAGCGGGCCAGGCTGCATTACACCAATGATAGACACAGAAGGGTCTGGACCTGAAAAGGTCACACGTTCCTTCTCTCCAGGTGCTACCTGTCCCACTGAGCAGTCAAAATGTGCAAGAAAGAACTGCAGATGCTGGTTTAAACCGAAGACAGACACAAAATGCTGGAGTAACTCAGCGGGACAGGCAGCATCTCTGGACAGAAGGAATGGATGACATTTCGGATCGAGACCCTTCTTCAGTCTATCCACTGATCAGTCAAACGGGATGTTTAGATGGGGCATCTTACTCCAGGATTTTGTGTCAATTCTCATGCTTTAATGGCCTAAAATTAAAGTGCAAGCTTTTCTCTTTAAACATTGAGCGTCTTCTTTTCGCCCCATGCAAGTTTAATTTAGTTTAGCGATACAGCGTGGAAACAGGCCTTTTGGTTTAGTCTACCAAATCCGTACCCCCGCACTAACACTACCCTCCACACTAGGGATATTTAAAAAAAAAAAATTTCACTAGGGATCATTTTTTTATTTGTTTTCCATACCAAGGTGGAGGCTACTTTTTGTAATGACCGGGCCATCTAAGCTAATAATCAGTTCAAAGATCGGCCTTCAGAACTGGGAAAGGTTAAAGATTAACAGATTAGAAGATGAAGAGAAAGGGGAAAAGAGAGGATTGAACAATATATGTATGTTTTATTGGAGAGTGGAAATAGCAGAGGTTAAATAATAAAAGGATCAAAGGGTTCATGGTTGTAGATGGTGTCTGTGAGAACAAAACGGTTGAGTGGCAAATAATGTCTGCACTGAACTACATCTGTCCTCATAAGGAAAATAATTCAACAACCCAAGGTTGCTGGCAAAGATTAGAAAGTCTACATTTCGCAACGTTCTGGAATTGCATGCAAAAAATAGACTTTGCCCACAACCAGCTGCATACTTGCGTGGGATACATGATTTATCTCCTCAAAATAAGCATGAAATAATCAAATTCCTGAAACTTTCACTCGCAGGAAAGATTCCTTGCTAGAACTGAGTTTTATCTAAAATAATTATAAAGAATTTTCACATTCATCTCTAATTTTGATAGTTTGGCGATATTTAGTTTGGTTCAAGGATGCTAATTGCCCGAAACATTCTATCCCGGTTCTCGCATCCTCCTAAAATATAGTACATATTTCCATTAATTTGTGAAAAATGAGTGCATAGCACTGTGAATGTATGCCTTCATATCTATGGTAGCCAACAAAAAATGCCATATTGTTTAGCTTTATTGGCACATTGAGCCATAACATTCACCCAGTTATGTGGAGAATTTGCCCCTTATAGCACAAGGCACAATTTAAATGATTAATACTTTATTGTCACTTATGACAAGTCACAGTGAAATTCTTTGTTTTGCAATAGACAATAGACAATAGGTGCAAGAGTAGGCCATTCGGCCCCGGCCCATGTGATCATGGCTGATCATTCCCAATCAGTACCCCGTTCCTGCCTTCTCCCCATATCCCCTGACTCCGCTATTTTTAAGAGCCCTATCTAGCTCTCTTGAAAGCATCCAGAGAACCTGCCTCCACCGCCTTCTGAGGCAGAGAATTCCACAGACTCACAACTGTCAGTTTCCTCGTCTCTGTTCTAAATGGTTTAACCCTTATTCTTAAACTGTGGCCCCTCGTTCTGGACTCCCCCAACATCGGGAACATGTTTCCTGCCTCTAGCGTGTCCAAACCCTTAACAATCTTATATGTTTCAATGAGATCGCCTCTCATCCTTCTAAACTCCAGAGTATACAAGCCCAGCTTCTCCATTCTCTCAGCATATGACAGTCCTGCCATCCCAGGAATTAATCTTGTAAACCTACGCTGCACTCCCTCAATAGCAAGAATGTCCTACCTCAAAACAAGGTATGCAAAGAACCCCCCACCAACCCACCACCCACCCAATGGCAGGTCCTCAAAATGCTCCTACCTTGGGAATATAAACCTCCTTTTCTCCTTCCAGAAAAAGCCACATCAGTGGACCATTCCCATTGCTCCAGTAGCCTTGCTGCAATTGTAAGCCAGCCAACTCACCAGGCAAATTTCTTGTATGTGAATACTTGGCCAATAAACTTATTAATTCATTCATTTCAAGGAAATGAAGTCAATGCCTGATCGAGATCCAGAGCTCGTGACATAATTTGAAGCTTCTCCACAGAAACAAAACAGCTTCCACCGGCCACACGCCACCCACCACATAGCACTCCATGGGATTGCCAGGGCAGAAAAAACTAAATGGATAGGAATGCTAGTTGACAATTGTAGTGTTTAGTTTATATATTTAATCACATGAAAATATTATGATTTCAACAGCACCTATAAGGTATCCACAGAGGTCAGTTCATGCCTTTGGCCCATGTCCCCCAAAATCTTTCCTACTCATGTTCCCATTTAAATGCCTTTTGGACATTGTCGCTCTATCCGTCTGATGCTTTCTTTTAGACTTTGGATATACAGCATCGAAGTAGGCCGTTCGGCCGACCGAGTCCATGCTGACCAGTACACTAACACGGCCCTGCACACTAGGAACACTTTGTACAATTTTCCAAAGCCAATTAACCTACAAACCTGTACGTCTTTAGAGTGTGGGTGGAAACCGGTGGGCAGCGCGACTCTTGTCAGCAGCGGCCTCTGCAGTCCGTCTGTGTTTTTTTATTTTTTGTCTTGTTTTTATGTAGTTTTTGTTATTTTTTTTGTTGGGGTATGTGTGTGGGGGGGTGGGGTAACTTTAAAATCTTTCCCTGCACGGGAGACCCGACCTTTTCTTTGTCGGGTCTCCGTTGTCGTTGGGGCTGCAACGTGGAGCGGCCTCCAACAGGAATGACCTGGGGCTCCAGTTGTGGAGCTGCCGACTACTCACCTCACCGTCGCGGAGCTGGCCGAGTCCGGAGCAGGTGGAGCGGTGGTGGAGCGCTGCTGCCACCCGACCCCCGGAGTTTCGGAGGCTGCAACTGCGGGTCTGGCGGACGGCGGCACCGGGAGCCCGCGGGTCCCTGCTGGGAGACCGCTTTTCGGGGCTTCCGCAACGGCGACTTCTCCCGCCCGAGTTGCGGGGTTGAAGAGCACCTGGAGCGGGGCCTTACAGCACCGCCCCGCGCGGCTTGGAATGCCGCGGGACTTTGCGAGCGCACGCCGGGGGTTCTAACAACAAGACCCGGTGCGCGACCTTGCATCACCCGGCGTGGCTTTAATGGCCGCGGGACAATCGCCATCGCCAGCCGGGGGCTTTGACTTTGACTCTGACATCGGGGGGGGGGGGGGGGGGGGGGGAGTGCAGTGGGGAGATACGTTTTTTTTGCCTTCCATCACAGCGATGTGATGGATGTTTGTGTAAATTGTGTTGTGTCTCGGGTCTTTTTGTTTTGTAATGTATGGCTGCAGAAACGTCATTTCACTAATAGCAGAGTTTGTCCGCCTTAACCATCAGGGTTCTTGCATTAAAATAAATATAGTTCAGTTCATAGCACGTTGCACATCACCAACCCTGCTTCTGCCTATCCTGTCTACTGAACTGTGGTCTCGACCCGAAACGTCACCCATTCCTTCTCTCCAGAGATGCTGCCTGTCCCGCTGAGTTACTCCAGCTTTTTTTTTTTAATCTATCTTCGGTTTAAAGCAGGATCTGCAGTTCCATCCCACACATTTTAAAGTGGCGGCGCCTAACGGCTGCGGCTTGACTACAGTCGTCTGTCTTTTTTTTATTTTTGTCTTGTTAAATGTATGTCTTTGAGTTAGTTTTTATTATTTTTTTAGCTGTGTATATGTGGGGGGAGGTGGGGGGGCTGTGGGGGAAACCGTTTAAATCTCTTCCCTGTGCGGGGACCCGACTATTCCCTGTCGGGTCTCGGATGTCGTTGGGCCTAACATCGTGGAGCCGGCAGGGACCTCAGGCCGGGACTAACCTGAGGGCTCCAGTTGCAGAGCCTGCGGAACTGACATCACGGAGCTGGCCAACTTCGGAGCGGGAAGAGCTGTGGTGGCATGCGGCTGCAACCCGACTTTGGAGTTCGGAGGCACCGGCCGCAGACCCGGTGGACGGGAACATCGGGAGCTCGCAGGTCCCTGGTGGGAGACCGCTTTTCCGAGCTCCGCAACGGCGACTTCTCCCGCTGGAATCGCGGGTTTAAGGACATGGAGCCGGGGCCTAACATCGCCCGGCGTGGCTTAAACGGCCTCAGGACTTACCATCGCCCGCCGGGGGCTTTAACATCGGAGCCCCAGTTCGCCTCGACACTGCAGTTGGACTGCTGGACCGCGGGAGAAGGAACAAAGGGAAGAGAAAAGACTTTGCCTTCCATCACAGTGAGGAGATGTTGGAGACTCACTGTGATGGATGTTTATGTAAACTGTGTTAAGTGTGGGTCTTGGATTGTTTTGTAATGTAAAAAACTGTAGAAATGACATTTCGTTCAAACCTAGGTTTGAATGACAATAAACAGCATTCTATTCTATTCTATTCTATTCTATTCTATCTTGCTTGCTTTGACTTCTCTCTTGGTCTAAACTTTCTCATCAGTGAGGTGAACTGCAGATATAAATTCACCGCCATATCTCCCATATCTGGGAAGAGAAGGATATGCCAGCTGACATCAGAGACATGGTCATCTAGAAGAGAGAACATAAATCCATATTCCATGCTCATCAGAGATTATTTGGGTGCCTGAGGAAAGTCACTACTTCCCAAAAGAAAGATGCCGATATCAACTGAGGATAGTGTACATACATAAAATGTGATATTTAATCAAAACACAGTGACACAGCTCTGATCATGTCCCCCCTGCTGTTTCATGATTTTCTCAATGTTTCCTCCATACCTTTGGAACAGTGATTTTTGTGTCTATGCAAAAAAGTGTTCTGTTATGTGTTCCAAAATCCCTGACTCTTGGAGCCACACGAGACTGCAGATGCTGGAATATACCCGCTCCCGATACAGGAGCTGATCGCCCCGATGCGGAGGGCCCAAACGCTGCCGGCTACGGGAGTCAAGATAGTCCCGTCAACAGAGGGCTCGAGGCCCCCGACCGCGGGAGAGCATAGAAGGGAAGAGATTTGAACTTTTTTTCACCTTCCATCACAGTGCGGAATGTGGAGGAGTCACTGTGGTGGATGTTAATGTTAAAATGTATTGTGTGTGTGTTCCTTTGCTTTTCATTTGCATGACTGACTTGGCAAATGAAATTCCTTGTATGTTGCAAAACATACTTGGGTAATAAAGTATGATTGTGATTGTGATTGTGATTGTGGAGCAACCAGCAATCAGCTGGAGGAATTCTGCAGATCGAGCAGCATCTCTACATGGAAAGGAATAGTCAGTTTTGGGCTGGGGCATGGGGTTTAAAAGTCAGGTTCGTGGAATTTTAGTTAATTTGGAGCATTTTGTGCAGTTCTGATGCATTTTCAAAGTTCTGAATCCTCTGCCAGAACGGGAACAGGGTGAAGAAAGAATGACCTGGGTGGAAAAAGACTTGCACCCGCCTCAGGAACAGCTTCTTCCCCTCTATTATCAGGCTTCTGAACAGTCCTTCCATAAGCTAGGGTACTGTCTGATTCACCTCTACCCCATTGGACTTTGTCTCTGAAGGCGCTGTAAGACCGTGCTAAAGATACTGTATAACATCCTGTCACAAATACCATAACATTAGATATTAAACTGCACTAATCAATCCTGACTGCAAGAGAACAAAATGCAAAAAACAAAAACTGCAACAATACCTCTTTATCTGCTTTTCCTTTCTTCTTCTTCTTCTCCTCCTTTTTGCCCTTAGCACTCTTTTTTTCCTTCTTTTCCGCAGCCTTCTGTTTCTTTTTTTCTTCTTTGGCAGCAAGTTCCTGAAGCACCTGTGGAGAAAGTTAATTTTATTCCTGCACTGATGAACCTCCTCAATCATTTGCAGTATATATTATGGACCTACCAAACATTCAGATCCTGTTGGCCCATATTTGAACTTGGGTATAAAAGTGTTATAACCAATTTGTATTGTAGACAAATCTCCCAGACCGGATCAGATATATCCGAGGACACTGTGGGAAACGAGAGAGGAAATTGCAGAAGCCCTGGCTGACATCTACAATTCGTCATTAAATACAGGCGAGGTGTCGGAAGATTGGAAGGAGGCAAAGGTTGTGCCTCTATTCAAGAAGGGCTGCAGGGATAAGGCTGCGAACTACAAGCCAATGAACTTAATATCGGTTGTCAGAAAGTTCCTGGAGAGTATTCTGAGGGATTGGATCTACATGCATTTAGATGGGCAAGAGTTGATTAGGGATAGTGAGCATGGTTTTCCTTTGCTCCATAGATGCTGCCTCACCCGCTGAGTTTCTCCAGCATTTTTGTCTATCTTCGATTTTCCAGCATCTGCAGTTCCTTCTTAAACAAATGGTTTTGTACATGGTAGGTCATGTCTCACGAATCTGATTGAGTTTTTTGACGAGGTGACCAAAAAGATTGACATGGGCAGAGCAGTAGATGTTGCATGCATGGACGTCCGCAAAGCATTTGACAAGGTGCCACATGGTAGGCTGCTCTGGAAGGTCAGATCGCAAGGATCCAAGGAGAGATAGCTCAATGGATAGAAAATTGGCTTCATGGAAGGAAGCAGAGGGTTATTGTGGAAGATTGCTTCTCAGACTGATGGCCTGTGGATAGTGGTGTGCCTCAGGGTTTGTTTCTGGGCCCATTACTGCTTGTCATCTATATCCATGATTTGGATGAGAACATACATGGCAAGATTGGAAATGATACAAAAGTAGGAGGTTTTGCAGATAGTGAAGATGGTTGTGAAAAATTGCAGCAGGATCTTGATCGATTGGCCAGGTGGGCTGAGGAATGGTTGATGGAATATAATAGAGAAGTGTGAGGTGTTGCATTTGGAAAGTCTAACATGGGCAGGACCTACACAGTGGATGGTAGGGCTCTGGGGAGTGTTGTAGAACAGAGGGATCTAGGAGTACAGGTACATAGGTCCTTGAAGGTGGTGTCAGAGGTGAATGGAGGTGGTCAAAAAGGCTTTTGACACATCGGCCTTCATTAGTCAGAGTATTGAGTATAGAAGTTGCGAGGTCATGGTACAGATATACAAGACGTGGTGAAGCCGCATTTAAAGTATTATGTTCAGTTCTGGATACCATGTTATAGGAAATATGTTGTCAAGTTGGAAAGGGTGCAGGGAAAATTTACAAGGATGTTGTCAGGACTCGAGGTTCTGAGCTCTAGGGAGATGTTGGTCAGAAGAATAAGGGGTGATCTTATAGATGTATAAAATCATGAGAAGAATACATCGGGTACACAGGAGTCTCTTGCCAAGAATAGGGGAATCCATATCGGAGGGCATAGGTTTAAGGTGAAGGGAGAAAGATTGATTAGGAATCTGCTGGGTAACTTATTCATACGAAGGGTGATGGGTGCATGGAACGAGCTACCAGAGGAGATAGTTGAGGCAGGGACTATCACAATATTTAAGAACCAATTATACAGGACATGGATGTGATAGGTTTAGAGGGGTATGGGCCAAACACAGGCAAGTGGGACTAGTGTAAATGGGACATATTGATCGGTGTTAGGCCAAACGGTCTGCTTGCACACTGTATGTCTTTATAATTGGCCTCTGCAAATTGCACCCAGTGCGTTATGAATGGATGAGTAAGTGGGATAACATAGAACTAGAATGAATGAGTGATCATTGGCTAGTGTAGGCTCGATGGGCAGTGGGGCTATTTCCATGCTGTATTTTCAATCAATCAAAATGTTGGCACTGTACAATGGCTGCCTCGCCAACAGTCTGTCTCATCCCTTTCTCTCTTTGTCATTTTTTAGTCTGTAGTTAAATGTTGTTTTAGTGTATGGGGTGAGAGAAACATTTTTTATCTCTTTCCTCAACGGAAATGCAACTTTTTCCTCATCGTATCTCCGTCTGCACTGCGGCCTAACATCGTGGAGCTGGTGGCCTTTTGCTGGGGATCTATCTTGGGAGCACAAACCGCGGGAGCCTGCGGACTTAACTTTGTGGAGTTGACGGTCCCTTTCTCAGGGATCGACCTCGGAAGCTCCAACCGCAGGAGTCTGCAGACTTCAACATCACGGAGCTCGTGGTCCCTGGTTAGGGACTGGCTCCAGGCCGCAGGAGCTTTGATCGCCCCAACGTGGGACCTTCAATCTCCCCGACCGCGGGAGAAAAAGGAGAAAAGAAGATAAGACTTTATTGCCTTCCATCACAGTGGGGAAGTGATGAGGGAGAATGATCTTCTTCTTGCATATAGCGTGCACAGCCTAAAGTTGAAGGACAACTTGTCCTATTTGATTGTATACGCCGGATTGATTGCATTCGTCGAAACAGGGCGGGCCACGTGATGGTTGCAATCTTCCACCCCAAGGGAGATTGATGAAGGCAGGGCAGTGGGTATATATATATATATATGGATTAAGTAAGGCTTTTGATAAAGTCCCTCAAGGCAGGCTGATCAACAAAATTACGGTGTACAGAATTCAAATAAGATTGGCTTATTCAGGGAAGACAGAAGGCTACGGTGGAAGGAAGATATTCTGGCTGGAGGTCTGGAGGTTGAAGTTCCACAAAGATCTGTGCTGGGACCTCTGCTGTTTGTGTTTGGGCGCATGTTGGGGTGACAAGTTGAGCCGGAGGGCCCGTTTCCACTATGACTCATGGTCAGTCAGGCGCTGCAGCTGGGGACACTGCAATTCTCCCTGATCTCTACATTGTACAGGACGATCACACCATTGCTATCAGAAATAATTAAATTCACACTGGTAGACAAAAAGCTGAAGAAACTAAGTGGGTGAGGCAGCATCTATGGAGCGAGGGAATAGGCGACATTTTCCTTCGCTACATACATGCTGCCTCACCCGCTAAGTTTCTCCAGCTTTTTTATCTACCGTCGATTTTTCCAGCATATGCAGTTCTTTCTTAAACATATCCACACTGGTGTGCTTCTACTGGTTAAAAAAAAGTACAGCTAGCATCATTAGGAAGTGCAGGCAACTCTGCTATAAATGTATTTCATAATGCTAATTGGATAAAGCATGGCTGACAAATTAGAAAAATTACGTTTTATTATGCGTGCAAAATTGATTATGCACAAATTCAATCAGGAACTTGGGGAACCAGCTACTTTGGAAAATGACAAGCAGAAAAAAGCTGACTTGGTTAAAAAGAATTCTTGGGGAAAAATACTCTTCCCACAGACAGCATTGACACATCTGCTAGTTTCATCGCCTGTGGTCGTTGAAATAAAGAAGCATTTGCTTCTTCTGTCAATTATATAATGATGCTCTATCAAACAACACAGCCTTTAGTGTTTTCAGCTTGCAATAACAAAAATCAATGTGTAGCTATTAAAGACTCTTTAATATTTGCAAATCTAGTGGGAAAATAACCTTGTTGTTGAGTCTGAAACGCTAGCTTCTAGTCACGCCTCCTCCCACCGACACAAAGCTATTTCCTTAATGATGTGAGGTTTCTTAGCAATACAATTATCGTGTTTCATCAGTAATAGAACAAGGAGTTGAGCTAATCGGAATATATAATACTGGAGCCCTGCGTTGCCATTCTAGCTCACTGCACTGACATTGTAGCATGGTTTTGTGCGGGGAAGATCTGTCAAATTTGTTTGACTTTTTTGAAGTCGCAGCCAAAAAAGGTTAATCGTTCGAGTGTAGTAGTAACGGCTGCAAAAGCAGTGGTATGCTCCTCCTGCAGAATATGAGAAATAAAAAGAACTCCTAGTGTGTCTAACATGGCCAGGACCTACATAACAAATGGCATGGCTCTGTGAAGTGCTGTAGAGCAGTGTGCTCTCAGAGTGTGAGTGCATAGTTCTTTGAAAGTGCCGTTACAGGTGGATAGGGTGGTCAAGAAGGCTTTTGGTACATTGGACTTCATCGGTATAGAAGTTGGGAGGTCATGTTGCAGTTATATAAGACTTTGGAGGGGCCACATTTAGTATTGTGTTCAGTTTTTGTCACCATGTTATAGGAAAGATGGCATCAAGCTTGAAAGAGTGCAGAGATTTACCAGGATGTTACCAGCACTTGAGGGCCTGAGCTATGTGGAGCGTTTGAGCAGGCTAGGACTTTATTCCTTGGCACGCAGGAGGATAATGGATGATCTTATAGGGGTGCACAATATTATGAGAGGAATAGATCAGGTAAAAGCACAGTCTTTTGCCCGGAGTAGTGGAATAGAGAACAAGAGGTCATAGGTTTAGGATTTGGGGAGTGCATGGAAGATTTAATGGGAATCGGAGTGGTAACTTATTTTTTGACACAAAGGATGGTGGGTGCATGAAACAAGCTATTGGAGGAGGTAGTTGAGGTAGGTGCTATCACAATCAAGAACCATTACTATCAAGAACCATTTAGACAGGTACATGGATAGGATAGGTCTTGAAGGATAGGGGCAAAAGCAGGCAGGTGGGAATAATGTAGATAGAGCATGCTGGTTGGCGTGGGCAAGTTGGGCCGAAGGACCCGTTTCCACACTGTTTGACTAGTGTAGATTGGGCGTCTTTGTTGGCATGGGAAGGTTTACCCATTGAGTAACAATGACACTACATGAGAGAGGGCAGAACTTGACCTACCCTGGGGAAATTGGGAAATGCAAGTGACTGAATTGTAGGTAGGTGAGCATTTTGGGACCTCAGAAATCGGTGCTGGCCCCATTGCTATTTGTGGCATATCAACAATTTGGATAAGAATGTACAAGGTATGATTAGTAAGTTAGTAGATGATGCTAAAGTAAATGGTATCATACACAGTGAAGATAGTTATCAAATATCACAGCAGGAATTTAATCAGCTGGGCGTGGGCTGAGGAATGGCTGATGGAGTTTAATGTGGATAAGTGCGAGGTGTTGTATTTTGGGAAGTCAAACCACGGCAGGATCTTCACAATGGTACGACCCGGGGGAGTGTTGTAGAGCTGTAGACTCTAGGTGTAGAGCTACACATACCCAGAAAGTGGTGTCACAAGTTGATAGTGTGGTAAAGGTGGCTTTTGGTACGTTAGCCTTCATCCGCCAGGATATTGAGTAGAGAAGTTGGTACGTTATATTACAGTGCTGTACGAGTGGCCTATTGGTATGGCCGATTGTGCAGTACCGTGTTCAGTTTTGGTCAGTTTACTACAAGAATGTAATTGTGCTGGAAAAAGAGCAGTGAAGATTTACTAGGATGTTGCCAGAACTCAAGGTTCCTGAGCTGTTGACAGGCTTGGACAATCTGCAGTTTCTTGCCTTTTTAGTGCCTGGGATGGACTAGGATAAAAATCACTTAAGGGCCTGTCCACTTAGGCTATTTTTTAGGCGACTGCCGGCGACTAGACAGTCGCCACATGGTGGCCGGGGTGTCGCCTATATGGTCATGAGTTGTCTCCTCAGTCGCCCAAAGACTCGTAGTGTTTTTCTGGTTGCCGCTGGATTTTGAAATATTCAAAACTTTTCTGCGACAGTCGTCGACAGTCGGCGACCTTGGGCTTATCGTAGCTTGTCTTTTGCTGACGTAGGTGTTGTCATAGGATATCGCCAGGTTGTCATCAACAGGTCAAGTAGCGACTTTGGAAAAACACGTGATCAGGGAAAAATAAAGTGCATGGACTTCCTGAATTTTTTGTTGGAGTCCTTCAGCATTGTAAAATGGCTCCATGGAGAAGGAAGGGGCAGCCCAGTGGCAAGGCCTAAGCCCCAACCCTATCCCCATCCACCAGGCAGGTGGAGACTGAAGAGACCTCTTCTTGGGCTTCTTCTTCACCATTCTTCTTGTCCTTCTGTCTTGCAGATCTTTCAGCAAGAAGGCTGCTGCAAGCAGCAGGGCTTCTTCTACTTCTAATAAGAGCAATGCCTTCTGAAGTTGCTCCATGGTAGTCATGATGCAGAATGCACCCTACAACCAGTTTTATAGGACAACTGGGTGATTCCATTGTTTTAGAAGCCAAAATGACGTCACATGTCATCAGTTGTCGTCGACAGGGTCGTAGCTTGTCGTAGCTTGCACGTAGGTGTGGTCGTAGGTGGTCGTCCTAAGTTGCGACGATTGGGTCGCCGGTTGTCAGTAGCTTACCGTAGCTTGACATTGACTAGGTGGTAGGTCGTTGTAGCTTGTCGTAGACATTGTCGTAGACGTTGGCGTGGGGAGGGTCCAGTCGCCGGTTTTTCGGCGACCTGCTACGACTATGACAGTCGCCGGCAGTCGCCAGAAAAATCGCCTAAGTGGGACAGGCCCTTTAGTCCTTCAAGGACTTTTCAGGTTCTTCACCTAACTGAACATCGGATTTCTCTCCTGGAATAGATCTTCAGTCTTCACCTAATATAGTCACAAACTTTCCAACTGTAAAGCACAAGGTTTCATTAATTGCTCATCCAGCCCCAAAGCTGTGATGTCTCATATCCTCACCTAACTATCAATTTATGATAACACAAGAAACTGCAGATGCTGAAATCTTGAGCAAAACAAACCGCTGGAGGAAGTCAATAGGCCCGGCAGAATCTGTGGAGGGAACGGAGCAGGCGATGTTTCGCGTCAGGACCCTTCTTCAGATTACAATTAATGATGTCTGCCCTCATTGTCCATCAATTTATGAGCGATGAACCTCAATCAGCCCTCTAGGGTAGAATGACCTTCACCAAGCCAGGAACGCCAACCTTCTTTCCCACTGCATCAACGTCTCTTACCCTCTTCCATATTAACTGGTTGGTTAATTGGTGGAAGGCTATTAGGCAAAATGGACAATAATGCAGTCCTGCCCCCAAGTTGGGCTTGACTTTTGAATCCCCAGCTTTGCTGTGTCGTCAGTCATTTCCAGCTTCAATTACAACCCATGCATATCTGAAGAAGGATCTCGAACCAAAATGTCACCCATTTCTTCTCTCCAGAGATGCCGCCTGTCCCGCTGAGTTACTCCAGCTTTTTGTGTCTATCTTATGCATATCCCCCAGCTGGTTTGAATTTCAAGGTGCAATATCAGGCCTCCCAGATTGATATCACATTTGTCATACTTGTCTAATTTAACTAAAATATTAAATATTTTTATATTTTCGGGCAGTCACAGTGGCACAGCGGTAGAGTTGCTGCCTTACAGCGAATGCAGTGCTGGAGACCCGGGTTCGATCCCGACTACGGGTGCTGTCTGAACTGAGTTTGTACGTTCTCCCTGTGACCCGAGTGGGTTTTCTTCGGTTCTTCGGATTCCTCCCATACTCCAAAGAAGTACAGGTTTGTAGGTTAACTGGCTTGGTAAATGTAAAAATTGTCCCTAGTGGGTGTAGGATGGTGTTAATGTGCGGTGATCGTTGGTCTGCGCAGACCCGGCGGGCCGAAGGACCTGTTTCCGAGCTGCATCTCCAAACTAAACTAAAGCAATATCAGAAATGACAAGGTAGACAAAAATGCTGGAGAAACTCAGCGGGTGAGGCAGCATCTATGGAGCGAAGGAAATAGGCAACGTTTCGACCCGAAACGTTGCCTATTTCCTTTGCTCCATAGATGCTGCCTCACCCGCTGAGTTTCTCCAGCATTTTTGTCTACCTTTGATTTTCCAGCATCTGGGGTTCCTTTTTAAACATCAGGAATGGCAATATTAGAAATAACAATATTAGAAAACAAAGCAGAACAAACAGAACAAAGCCCAGTTATAACTTAAGGGCACATGTTCCAACCTACCATTCACAAATATCAGGGCAAACACAATTTTCTCAACAATTGTATAATTGGAACTAGGTCCAACTGGGAGCAAGGAACCTAGATGATTTAATCACATCTCAAGTTCACTCACTTAAAGAATGCTGCTGCTGCTGCACTTTTTTCTAGTTCTAAATACATTAAGGTAGTTACAGAATATGGAATTAACTGGGGATGGTTAAAATATGCACTTGAAACAATCTTAAATGGACATTTTGAGAGCTGTGTGCCTCGACTAATATTTAGAATTACACAGAGCCCATGTTACTTTTGTTTACCTCTTGTGGAGTCTTTGAAGCAAACAAAGTTGCAGAGCCTCCATTCTCTGCATCAGGATAGTCGGGGAACTTCCCAGTTACGTTTCTGGATTGGAGAATAAAACAACAGCATTTAAATTATGCCAGCAAACTATTAACTGGATTTAATTTTCTGATTCGGTAATGGAAAAGGCCGAACATGATACTGGCTTGGCTAATGCACATGGGTGATCAAAAAGCATTAAACGTGCCACAGTATAGCTTTATTGGGATATAAAAATAGAAAATGCTGGAAATGCACAAGTCAGGGAATATCTTTGGACATGGAAACATAGAAACATAGAAAATAGGTGCAGGAGTAGGCCATTTGGCCCTTCGAGCCTGCACCACCATTCGATATGATCATGGCTGATCATCCAACTAAGAGTTAACATTTTAGGAACACGACCCTTCATCAGAAGTAGGCAATAGGTGTTTCAGTGGAGAAGCATTTTGTGGACAGTGATCAGAACTCCATAAATATTCGGTTATGAATAGGATGGGTGTGGCCCTAAATTGGGGAAGGTAGATTACAACATTAACAGACAGGAGCTAGAGAGTGTAAATTGAGAGCAGCTGATTTTGGACAAGTCTATATGAGACATGTGGTGGCACGGTGGCGCAGCGGTAGAGTTGCTGCCTCACAGTGCTTGCAGCGCCGGAGACCCGGGTTCAATCCCGACTACAGGTGCTGTCTGTACGGAGTTTGTACGTTCTCCCAGTGACCTGCGTGGGTTTTCCCCGAGATCTTCGGTTTCCTCCCGCACTCCAAAGACGTACAGGTATGTAGGTAAATTGGCTGGGTAAATGTAAAAATTGTCCCTAATGTGTGTAGGATAGTGTTAATGTTCGTGGATCTCTGGTCGACGCGGACCCGATTGGGCCGAAGGGCCTGTTTCCACGTTGTATCTCTAAAACTAAAACCAAAAACAAGTGGGAGTCGTTTAAAAGCCAGCTTATGAGGATTCAGTTTAGGAAGGAACTGCATATGTGGGTTTTAACTGAAGATAGACACTGAATGCTGGAGTAACTCAGCGGGTCAGACAGCATCTCTGGAGAAAAAGAATAGGTGACGTTTTGGGTTGAGACCCTACTTCAGACTGAGTGTCAGGGGAAAGGGAAACGAGAGATATAGACGGTGATGTAGAGAGATATAGAACAGATGAATGAAAGATGCAAAAAAGTAACTATGATAAAGGAAACAGGCCATTGTTAGCTGTGGGCTAGGTGAAAATGAGTTACGGACAATGAGACTCAACAAGACGACTTTGAAGCTAGTTCGACTAGAGTGGGGGAGGGATGGAGAGAGAGAGGGGACGCAAGGGTTACTTGAAGTTAGTGAAATCAAAGTTCATACCGCTGGGTTGAAAACTGCCCAATAAAAATATGAGGTGCTATTCCTCGAATTTGCATTGGGCCTCACTCTGATAATGGAGGAGGCCCAGGACAGAAAGGTCAGTGGGAATGGGAAGGTGAATTATCAGTGTGGGAATGGGAAGGGAAATTACCGGCAGGACTGGCATGTTCCAGTAAGGAGAAGGGATAAGGAAAGCATGGTAAGGGAACTTTGGATGACCAGAGGGGTTGTAAATATGGTCAAAAAGGAAAAGAATATATAAAGTTTAAGAAGTTGAAATCATGCATGGTCTTAGAGGAATATAAAACAAACATGAAATAACTCAGGAAGGTCAAATAAGTAGGCCATAAGCCTTAAGGGGCCATTAAACATCATTGGTATGTTGTATTAAAGAAAATCCCAGGGCTTTTAATATGTACATAAAAAAATATGAGGGTAAAAGCCCAGTCCCACTGTACGAGTTCATTCAAGAGCTCTCCCGAGTTTTAAAAAAAACCATGTGGAAGCACGTAGAATGTACGTAGCGGGTACGTCGGAGCTTGGGGACGTCTCTTAGCGGCTCGTAACGCTAACGGCGGGTACTTGGGAAACGCAGTAAGCTCGGGAAGACTCGGGAAGATTTTTCAACATGTTGAAAAATGTCCACGAGAGCCCCAAGTACCGACGAGCGGCCATTACCATAAATCTCCGAGTTCGAATCAGGACAAACTCGGGAGAGCTCTTGGAATGAACTCGTACCGTGGGACAGGGCTTTAACCATGGAGAAGGTAGGACCACTCAAGGATAAAGGAAGGAATTTATACTTGGATTCAGAGGATGTAAGTGAGGTACAAAACAAGTACTTCACATTAGTGTTCATCAAGGAGAAGTACACGGAGAATAGTGAGATCAGTGTGGGTATACTAATTTGGGAGGGAAGCTTGAGATCAAGAAGGTCTCTATGGCATTAAGGTGGATAAATCCTCAGGGCCTGGTGGGATCTGGCCAAGTTATTGAGAGGGGCAAGAGAGGAGATTGAAGGTGCTTTGCAGCTGATTGTTATATCTTTTCAAGATACATGCATGGTCATGGAGGACTGGGGAGTAGCCAATGTGGTACCTTTGTTTAAGGAGGTACTCCAGTAAATTATTGAGCAGTGAGCCTCGTATCAATGGTAAGGATGCTATTGGAGAGGATTCTTCAGAATAGTGTTTATTGTACGTGGCAGAGAATGGGATGATTAGGGAGAATTAGCATGACTGTCTATTACAGGTCATGTCTTACTAATCTGATTGCATTTTTCAAAGTGGTGACAGTGAGGAGGGTAGGGCAGTAGATGCTATCGACATGGATTTTAGAAAGGCATGTGATAAGGCTGTACTTGTTTTAAAAACTGTTGTTGCAAGTGTCATTTTCTACGCTGTTGTCTGCTGGGGTAACAACATACAATACAATACAATACAATTCAATTTATTGTCATTTGGATCCCTTGAGGTCCAAACGAAATGCCGTTTCTGCAGCCATACATTACAAACAAATAGACCTAAGACACAACATAATTTACATAAACATCCATCACATCGCTGTGATGGAAGGCCAAAAAAACATATCTCTCCACTGCACTCTCCCCCCCGATGTCAGAGTCAAAGTCAAAGCCCCCGGCAGGCGATGGCGATTGTCCCGTGGCCATTAAAGCCACGCCGGGTGATGCAAGGTCGCACACCGGGTCTTGGCGTTAGAGCCCCCGGCGTGCGCTCGCAAACTCCCGCGGCCATTCCAGGAGCTCTTCAACCCCGCAACTCGGGCGGGAGAAGTCGCCGTTGCGGGAGCCCTGAAAAGCGGACTCCCTCCAGGGACCCGCGGGCTCCCGGTGTCGCCGTCCGCCAAACCCGCAGTTGCAGCCACCGAATCTCCAGAGGTCGGGCCGCAGCAGCGTCCACCACAGCTCCACCCGCTCTGGACTCGGCCAGCTCCGCGACGGTGAGGTGAGTAGTCGGCACCAGAGCCCCCGGTCTTCCTGTTGGAGGCCGCTCCTCGTTGCAGCCCCAACGACAACGGAGACCCGACAAAGAAAAGATCGGGTCTCCCGTGCAGGGAGAGATTTAAAAGTTACCCCCTCCCCCCCCCCCACATACCCCAACAAAAATAACAAAAACTACATAAAAACATAGACATAAAATAATAAAAAACGCAGACGGACTGCAGAGGCCGCTGCTGACGAGAGTCGCGCTGCCCACCGGATATCAGTGTTAAAAACAGAAAGAAGCTGGACAAGCTGGTGAAGGACTGCTCTCACCCCAACCATGGACTGTTTACCCTCCTACCATCCGGGAGGCGCTACAGGTCTCTCCGTTGCCGGACCAGCAGGTCCAGGAACAGCTTCTTCCCTGCGGCTGTCACACTACTCAACACTGTACCTCGGTGACTGCCAATCACCCCCCCCCCCCCCCGGACACTCCTCCCACAGGAAAAACACTATGACTGTATGCATGTAAATAGATTTATTTATTGAAATCATATTCTATGTCGCTCTTCCAGGGAGATGCTAACTGCATTTCGTTGTCTCTGTACTGTCCACTGACAAATGACAATTAAAGTTGAATCTGAATCTGAAAAGAGCTAGCTCAGTGCTGGAGGGAGAGAGTGGACTCTGTGGTGGATGTGCTTGAGAGGTGTATGAGGAGCAAGGTGCAGGTCATCCTCAACAACTCCGGGCACCTCCTCCGTGAAACTCTGGAGGGTCAGAGGAGCACACGGAACAACAACCAGCCCCTCTCCCTGCGCTGTAGAACAGAGCGGTTCAGAAGTTCCTTCACCCCTGCAGCCATTAGATTTTATAATACTGACCGTTAAGCTGTATGGGGATGCTTTTCACTTTTAATAATTATTTGTTGGGTTCTTTTTAAGTATTTTTTGCTTTTATGTATCGTCCGTATTTTATGTATTGTCTGCTTTAGAATAGAATGCCTTTTATTGTCATTCAAACAGCTTGGATTGAACAAAATTGCATTTTCTACAGTCTTAACAATTACAAAAAAAAACGGGACCCACCCTTAACACACCTTACACAGACATCCATCACAGTGAATCTCCTCACTGTGTTGGAAGGTAAAAGTCTCATCTCCTCCCTTTGTTCTTCTCCCGCGGTCCTGCAGTCTGACTGTGTTCTGACTGTGTTGGTTACTGGACATCTGAATTTCCCCGAGGGGATTAATAAAGTATTTATCTTTCTATCTATCTCTATCGATCTAAAGTCCCACGTGGTAGGCTGATCCAGAGGATGAAGTTACATGGATTCACTGTCACTTGGTAGTTTGGATTCAGAACTGGCTTCATCATTGAAGACCAGAGGGTTGAGGTAGAAGGGTGATATTCTGGCTGGAGGTCTTTAACCATAGGCATCTCAAAGATTTGTGTTGGGATCTATGTTGTTTTTGCCTAGAATGTAAATGTGTTGGTGCGTAAGTTTGCAGACGACACCAAGATCGGTGTCAAGTGAGCAGCTGTGGGGAGCAGAAGCGTTGAACATTTAAACAGTAGCCTGGAACACAAAGCCAGGCCAATATCACGGTCCAGGGAACATCTGAGACGAGAAAAACTGCAGGAGATTTTAAAAATAACCCATTAGTTTCCAGGAGAGGCTGCAGTGTTTAAAGGGAGGCAGGCAGTAGCAGAGCAGCCATTTAGGAGCAGCCCAGATGGGCAAGGCTATAAAATTATAAAAGGACTAGACAAGCTAATGCAGGAAAAATGTTCCCAATGTTGGGCGAGTCCAGAACCAGGGGCCACAGTCTTAGAATAAAGGGGAGGCCATTTAAGATTGAGGTGAGAAAAAACTTTTTCACCCAGAGAGTTGTGAATTTGTGGAATTCCCTGCCACAGAGGGCAGTGGAGGCCAAATCACTGGATGGATTTAAGAGAGAGTTAGATAGAGCTCTAGGGGCTAGTGGAATCAAGGGATATGGGGAGAAGGCAGGCACGAGTTATTGATTGGGGACGATCAGCCATGATCACAATATACGGCAGTGCTGGCTCGAAGAGCCGAATAGCCTCCTCCTGCACCTATTTTCTATGTTTCTATGTATTGAGGTGGAGTGGAGTGTTTGAGGGCAGGTATGGAGGCTTTGGCTCGAGAGGCATCGGCAAGCCGAAGCAGAGAGTAACAGCAAGGTAAATCAAGCTCCTTTTTTTTGTAACTTTTTTTTTTCATCTAAGTGTAGTCGGGAGGGCAGGTAGGGCACCGGTGGACTCCTCCTGCAGCATGCGGAAAGTCAGGGAAGCCTGCAGTTTCCCTGTGGGAGATGCATCCAACTGTAGTTCCTGACTGACTGCGTGAAGGAACTGAAGCTGCAGCTCGATTACCTCAAGATCATCCGGGAGACTGGGAGCACAGATAGGATTTCAGAGAGATGGTCACACCCAAGGTTACAGGCACAAACTAGATGCATGGCATGGTAGCACAGTAGTGCAGCCGTAGAGTTGCTGCCTCACAGCACCAGAGACCCAGGTTCCACCTCGACCGTACAGCAAGAGAACATGCAAACTCCGTACAGGCAGCACCCGAAAAACATGAGAGATGCTAAAATAGTTTTTCAAAATGGTAAAGCTTTAACTACTGAACCTCAACAGCAACTAATCTACGGAGACAGCGAGAGAAAAAAATCAGTTCAAAAGACAATTGTCAATATCTGGAAAACTTTACTTCTAATGGTGAGGAAAGATGATTCCACACATTTTAAAATGAAGTTTAACAGATACTTGAGGATGAAGGTTTACAGGATTACAGACAAAAGTTGGGATTACACACGACTGTTTTATCATACAATTCAACAGTCAACTAGGGCACATCAGGCTGCATGTTTCATTGATTCTATGATTATTATTGCAAACTGCATTTAGAAGTAAGTGAAGGCATGGCTGTTCTACCAAATCCTCTTTCCCTTACCGACACTCGACAAACCATTGCCTGATCTGTTCCCGCAAGGATTCTTTGATATCTGGTCCCTCAACTGAATGCAGTTGCTCTTTTATCGTGACCAAGGCTTGCTGGTATTCCACCTCATGTACTTCTTGTACTACCTGTCGCTGTTGCTGCATTTTCTGAGTTTGTAACTGAATAGCGCTGGGTTTCTGAAAATCAGGAGCAGGTTCCTGAAAAACAACAGCCCAAAGAAAATATGTAAGCAAATGAAACCGCTGGGCAGGAATAAACTGAAAACTACTATTTATCCCCTACCAGCCTCTGCCTCAACACTTCCTCCTTCATGTTCCTTACCTGGCTTTTTATGTCCATCATCACACTAGCCCATTACTATATCTTATAGATACATAGATACATAGAAAATAGGTGCAGGAGGAGGCAATTCGGTCTTTCGAGCCAGCACCGCCATTCATTGTGATCATGGCTGATCGTCCCCTATCAATAACCCGTGCCTGCCTTCTCCCCATATCCCTTGACTCCACTAGCCCCTAGAGCTCTATCTAACTCCAATGCACCTTATCCACCTATCACCTACCATCTTCGATCTAAACCCTCCCTCGTACTTCAACATAGCCATCTTCACCAGGTGGCGCTTTGATGGCAGCCTCGCCTACAGTCTGTCTGTCCTTTTCGTCTTTCTTTTGTTATTTTTGTTATTTAAAAAGAATGTGTCAATGTTCTCTGGTTTGTTTGATTGCGGGGGGTGGGGGGGGGGTGGGGGTTAGTGGGCAGGGCAGTCGGGGGAATCTTTTTTTCAATCTCTTACCTTGCCGGAGATGCGATTGTTTTCCGGATCGTATCTCCGGTCGCTCTGCGGCCTAACATCATGGAGCTGGAGGCCTCGCTCGGGACTGACTCATCTACATTATGTCTACGTAATTTATATTCCAAGTCATTTATTATTACTCACAGTCAGACTCTATATATTTAATCTAGTAGAAAGTGGTTTGATGCTATTGTTATTGCAACTTGAAATTAGTAATGAGACAATATTTATTCTATTTTTAGACCTTCATTTAGACACCAGTGGAGACTTTATTTAACCTTTCTTTGAACTATCTTGAATCGGACTTTATCTTGCACTAAACGTTACACCTTTTATCCTGTATCTGTACCCTGGGGATAGCTTGATTGTAATCACGTATAGTCTTTTCGCTGACTGGATAGCATGCAGCTAAGAAGCTTTTCACTGGACCTCAGTAAATGTAACGACAATAAATAAACTAAAATTGCAGCATTGTGTCTTTTTTTTGTGAACCAGCATCTGCGGTTCCTTGTTTCTGCATTCTACTTTTAGAGGCTTGTAACTTTGTCTTATCAAAAATCAAATTATTTTGTAGTTCATCTATGAGAAAGCAATTCATCTTGACAATAAATGACAATATTTGACCGGTCCAATCAAATATTTCGACTCACCATGTCAAGAAATATCATTTCTTCTGCCCGTTCCTTCTTGGTCTTTTTCCTTTGAAGATATCCCTGCCAAATCTGTAAAATAAAACACAATAGCAGAAAAGGAATGGATTTGTGCTAACTTTTTATTAGATTGAGTGAATTTAGATATATTTGGGCACCACACAAAACTCGTAGAGCTGAAACCGCACAGTAGCCGAAATAATCCTGGTATAATCCTGATCTCGGGTGCTGTCTGTATAGTCTTTCACCATTCTCCCTGCGACCACGTGGGTTCAATCCAGGTGCTCTGGCTTCCTCCCACATCCCAAAGAAGTGTGGGTTTGTACATCAATTCGCCTCTGCAAATTGACCCTAGTGTGCAGGAGGAGGTGGATATGAAAGTGGAATAACATAGAACTAGTGTGGACTCTGTGGGCTGAAAGGCCTGTTTTTCTGCTGTATATTTAACTTGATAATATAACTTTTCAAATATTTAAATTACTGTATTAAATATAACGTCAATAATGCTGCAATATTTCCAGAACTTGCAAAACTTCAAAGCTGAATACATGGCAATTTTAAACATTTATTTCCAAAGAATTCTTACGGGAGAGCTAAATTTTAATCTGAGTCATGAATAATGGAGTGGATTTCATCATCCATTCCTTCTATCCAGAGTATTTTGCGTCTATCTTCACACGAATAGTGAATTTTGTTGGAAACAGGGTGGAAAACAAATGGACATCATAGAATACCTATCCAGAACCTTGTGCCATTCAAAACAAACAGAATAGCTCTTTTGCAATGATTCTACTCCTGGATTGGATATGGGAATTTGTACTAGCATCCAGGAAAACATTCCATTATCACAAATTGCATCTGACTTGGAATGACATTCATCAACATTATGGTGAAGTTAGAAGGGTCTTGTACTTATCCAAGGGATGGCTTTTCAATTTAATTTCATAGACTTCTTTATTCGTTTTTTTTTTAAAGAGATAGAGCAAACCCATCAGTCGGAAAATCATAATTAGTACACAGAATTTACTTCTGCAGTCTTCTGTGAATTCTCAGTTCTCATTTTATTTTTTCTGAGTCTCATCTGTGAATGGACTTGTATGCTCAACACATACTGTTGAGGGTCCAGGGACCTGTATATACAATTTGGGCACTTCAGTGCACTTGCTCAGATAAAGTTAAATCAATACTTTCAGAAGACTTTCGACAAGGTCCCACATAAGTGATTAGCATACAAACTTAAAGCACATGGTATTGGGGGTTCAGTATTGATGTGGATAGAGAACTGGCTGGCAGACAGGAAGCAAAGAGTAGGAGTAAATGGGTCCTTTTCAGAATGGCAGGCAGTGACTAATTTCAGAATTTCAGAAAAGTGACTTTTCAGAATGGCAGGCAGTGACTAACACAAGGCTCAGTGCTGGGACCCCAGCTATTTACAATATATTTTAATGATTTGGATGAGGGAATTGAATGCAACATCTCCAAGTTTGTGGATGACACAAAGCTGTGGGGCAGTGTTAGCTGTGAGGAGGATGCTAGGAGGCTGCAAGGTGACTTGGATAGGCTGGGTGAATGAGCAAATGCATGGCAGATGCAGTATAATATGGATAAATTTGAGGTTATCCATTTTGGTGGCAAAAACAGGAAAGTAGACTATTATCTGAATGGTGGCCGATTAGGAAAAGGGGAGAGGCAACGAGACCTGGGTGTCATGGTACACCAGTCATTGAAAGTAGGCATGCAGGTGCAGCAGGCAGTGAAGAAAGCGAATGGTATGTTAGCATTCATAGCAAAAGGATTTGAGTATAGGAGCAGGGAGGTTCTACTGCAGTTGTACAGGGTCTTGGTGAGACCACACCTGGAGTAATGCGTACAGTTTTGGTCTCCTAATCTGAGAAAAGACATTCTTGCCATAGAGGGAGTACAGAGATGGTTCACCAGACTGATTCCTGGGATGTCAGGACTTTCATATGAAGAAAGACTGGATAAACTCGGCTTGTACTCGCTAGAATTTAGAAGACTGAGGGGGGATCTTATAGAAACGTACAAAATTCTTAAGGGGTTGGACAGGCTAGATGCAGGAAGATTGTTCCCGATGTTGGGGAAGTCCAGAACAAGGGGTCACAGCTTAAGGATAAGGGGGAAATCTTTTAAGACCGAGATGAGAAAAACATTTTTCACACAGAGTGTGGTGAGTCTCTAGAATTCTCTGCCACAGAAGGTAGTTGAGGCCTGTTCATTGGCTATATTTAAGAGGGAGTTAGATGTGGCCCTTGTGGCTAAAGGGATCAGGGGGTATGGAGAGAAGGCAGGTACAGGATACGGAGTTGGATAATCAGCCATGATCATATTGAATGGCGGTGCAGGCTCGAAGGGCCGAATGGCCTACTCCTGCCCCTAATTTCTATGTTTCTAATACCTAGTCTTGATGCAGCATGTCTAGGTAAGATACATCGGCATCATTTAAATAAAAGCAGGGAGTTTCCACAGCGTTTACAGCTATACAGCATGGAAACAGACTTTACTGCCCAATTCATCCATGCTAACCAAAATGCCTGATTAAGCTAGTCCCATTTGACTGTGGTTAACCTGTAGTCCTCCAAAACTTTCCCCAAGTCCAAATGTTTTTGAAATGTTGTCATTACCACTTCATCCGGCAGCTCATTCATATACCCACCACTCTGTGAAAACATTGAGCTTCAGAATCCCTTTAAATCTTTCCTCTTCTCACCTTAAACCTGTGGC
The DNA here is from genome assembly GCF_010909765.2 of Amblyraja radiata. NCBI lineage: Eukaryota > Metazoa > Chordata > Chondrichthyes > Rajiformes > Rajidae > Amblyraja > Amblyraja radiata. The sequence continues at coordinate 7,738,647 of NC_045962.1, read as the reverse complement.
CCCCTGATTTTAACCTCACCCACACTCGGATAAAGACAGACTGTCCACCCCATCTTCACCTCTCATGATTTTATAATCTGCTACAAGGTCAATTCTCAGCCTCCTTCGCTCCAGGGAAATAATCCCATCGCTTCCAGTTTCTCCTAATGACTCGATTTATGACCTGTTCAGCAACATCTACGTGAATCTGTTGTATTACCTTATATCAGTAATTATTAGGCAAGTGGACTGTGAAATGGTTTTGACATCCATTAACATTTGAAAGGCAAGATGTTCAAGAGTGGCAAGATGAAAGTTGGCAGCAACAAAAGCCAACTGTGTACAGACACCTAAGTCAGTAATCATCTGATATATTTAGTTTAGTTTAGAGATGCAGTGCGGAAACAGGGCCTTTGGCCCATCGAGTCCAACCGACCAGCGATCCCTGCACATTAACACTACCCTACACACACTAGGGACAATTTACATTTATACCAAGCCAATTAACCTACAAACCTGTATGTTTTTGGAGTGTGGGAGGAAACTGAAGATCTCGGAGAAAACCCATGCGGTCACGGGGAGAATGTACAAACTCTGTACAGAGAGCACCTGTCATCAGGATCGAACCCGGATCTCTGGCGCTGCAAGGCAGCAACTCCACCACTGAGCCACCCTTAATTTTATACTCATTTATTCATATCTTCCCTTTCATAACCAAGGTACTCAAAAGATGAATTGCCAAGGCAGGATAAAGAAAAGCAATTCTGGAAAAATGGACAAAGAAATGCCTTCTATGTGATGGCATGAGACAACAAAAACATCACAACTTAGTATTTCAACATTTTCATTACTGCGAATAGTATTGTGCAGCGAAATAACTTTCATCAACATTGACAGAGGCAGGGTGCTCACACCCTTACTTTCACCCCCAAATGCTTTTCACTGCTTTTCAACAAAAGCCTTTCACTGTACCTCCGTACACGTGACCATAATCTAAACACAAACTCCACCCAAATACTCTTGGCTGATGTTTCAGGAACAGCTTCTTCTCTACAGCCATTTGGCTATTAAACACGACAACCTCATATAAGCTGTGAACTACACAGACTATTATTGCACTATTATTGTTTGTTTGTTTTTATGTGTACGTATGCGTGTATGTGTATATACACACACACAAACACACACACACAGATGGTTGAGTGAAGGGTGGAGATAAATTGAGTACATCCCAATTCCTTACCCCTTTTTGGTAGTGTTGTTCCCATTACATACATTTACTTCACAACACCTGAAGCAGTTCAGTGTGATGCTTTAAAACCAAGCATTGATTGTAATGAATAGCTGGAAGAAGCAAATGACGTGGCTCTTCGTGCTTCTATTGCTTATGTTCTTCTCCAATATGATTCACCATCCAAAGTCTAATTGGGTCATGTAATCACTGCCTGCATGGAAGCTGGATACATGGCATGATTCAAAATGCTGGACTAACTCAGCAGGACAGGCAGCATCTCTGGAGAGAAGGAATGGGTGACGTTTCATGTTCGAGACCTTTCTTCAGACTGGGCTGAAAGAAGAGTCTGAAGAAGGGTCCCAATCCAAACCGTTACCCTTTCTCTCTAGAGGTGCTGACCCACTGAGGCACTCGAGCATTTTGTGTCTTTCTTCGGTGTAAACCAGCATCTGCAGTTCTTTCCTACACATGGTGTGATTGCTCTACGTGCTGCCACATGCAGCTACGTCCTGTTTGCAGCAGTGACACAATATAATTGCTTTGTGATTGTAACATACAAGTTCTGTGTTACACACTTTTTCTGATCAAATTATGATACCAGATAAAGCATTGTTACAAATTCACTTTGAATTAACATGAAGTTACCCATATGACATAAATCTCACACATTTGGCACTACTTTTTACTCACCTTGCAAATGATTGCTTAGTGAAAGGGGAACTCTTTGGCATTAATGAATATTAAAACAAATATATGAGCTTTTGTACAGCACTTCTTAATTTAAAAATGATTTTCCGGGAAGATTTGCCAAGGAAAATAACAATTATCCTCAAAAGATGATGAGAAAACTGGATATCAGTGGGATGAGCAGGAAGGAAGGCAGGATGGTGAGAGATGACATAGGTCTGAAGAAGGGTCTCGACCCGAAACATCACCAGTTCCTTCTCTCCGGGGATGCTGCCTGTCTCGCTGAGTTACTCCAGCATTTTGTGTCTATCTACCAGTGGAAAGAGTCGGGATAGATTAAATTATCTTTTGTAGACAAAAGTGCTGGAGAAACTCAGCGGGTGCGACAGCATCTATGGAGCAAAGGAAATAGGCAACGTTTCGGGCCGAAACCCTTCTTCAGACTTCAGAAATTATCTTTTCTCGTCATTGAATTATTCAATTGCGTTCACACGTGAAGTACAAAGTGAAAATAAAACCTTTCTGATTAATGTAGCTGCCATGTCAGTAGACATTGTGCTTGTCGACCGTAGTTTAGCCACGCTCTCCCTTTCTTCTTCCATTCGGATTTCCAACATAAATTTAGACCGTAGTCGCCCCTGCCGAGTACGCTCAGCAATTTGAATGATATGGATGGCTTCATCCAGAGACAATATTCTTATACTGGCTGCCTAAAAGAAATAAAACAAATATTAGAGATTCATCTTTGGGAAGAAGTTTCTAAAAAAAGGGAGTTCAAAATTGATTTAAGGTCATCAAACAACTTAATTCTACCAGTATATATCCAATTATTTGAACCTTTATTTCGTTATGCCCCTGTCCCACTTAGGAAACCTGAACAGAAACCTCTGGAGACTTTGTGCCCCACCCAAGGTTTCCGTGCGGTTCCCGGAGGTTTTTGTCAGTCTCCCTACCTGCTTCCACTACCTGCAACCTCCGGCAACCACCTGCAACCTCCGGGAACCGCACGGAAACCTTGGGTGGGGCGCAAAGTCTCCTGAGGTTTCCGTTCAGGTTTCCTAAGTGGGACAGGGGCATAACTCGTCCCATAAGCCTGTATAAAAGACTCACAGCAGTAAGTGTATCATATAAACAAGGAAGTAAAGACTTGAAATGTATGCAGCTGAGAATGATAAACATCCTTATGCCGATTAATTTGTTGTATTCTCAGCAGAGTGGATAATAAAGAAACAAACGATCACTTAGTTTTTTATTTTTTTTAGAGATACAGCACGTAAACAGGCCCTTCGGCCCACCGGGTCCGCGCAGACCAGCGATCCCCGCACACAATCACCACAAAAATTATATCATTTTCTGGAGATAGTGTATCTTTACAAAAAAATAAAACTACGATGGACATGCGAGATGTTTAAAGGGGCTGTCCCACTTGGGCGACCTAATCCGCGAGTTCTGGCGAGTTTGCCCTCAACTCATACTCGCAGCAGAGTCGCCACAAGGTCGTAGGAGGTCTTTGTAACTCTCCCTCACGCTCGAGAGTAGTCCCCGTGTACTCAAGGCCTCAGCTAAGGCGTGGCGTATTTTTCAACATGTTGAAAAATGCCCGCGAGTAAAAAAAGGTCGCCATGGGAAAAAAACAAAAAACGATACTTTTTTTACTCGTAGGTTTAGTCGTAGTAGGTCTTAGTAGGTCGGCATGTTAGTCATAGGTAATTGAGGGTAGTTGAAGGTAGTCATAGATAGTCTTCATCACAGTCGAAGGAGATCGAGGGAGATCGTCTTCACTCTCCACTTTTCAGTGTCCAATTTTCCAGAAGTTAGTCATAGCTAGTCTTCAACAGTCGAAGGAGGTCAAAGGAGGTCTTCTGCATAGTTGAAGGAGGTCTTCAACATGACATTTTATTCAAACTCTCCTAAACTCACCAATTAGGTCGCCCAGGTGGGACAGTCCCTTAAGAAGGAAGCTGCAGATGCTGAAAAAATCAAAGGTAGACAAAAATGCTGGAGAAACTCAGCGGGAGAGGCAGCATCTATGGAGCGAAAGAAAAATAGGCAACGTTTCGGGTCGAGACTGAAGAAGGGTCTCAACCCAAAACGTTGCCTATTTCCTTCGCTCCATAGATGCTGCCTCACCCGCTGAGTTTCTCCAGCATTTTTGTCTACCATGGACATACGAGAGATCTTTTTCAAATCTATCAGAGTCCGTGCTGAAGAAGGTCCATCATATTAGATCAGAAGAAACTTGCAAATATGCCTGTGTGCGCGAGTGTGTGTGCAGTGTGGGAGTGTGCAGGTGCACAGTGGAAGTGTGCATGCGTGTATGCAAAGTGGGAGTGTGCATGTGCGGTGTGAGTGTGTGTGTACGCAAAGTGGTAGTTTGTGTGCACACACGTATAAAATGGGTGATATTGTAGATAGTGAAGATGATTGTCAGAAATTGCAGCAGGATCTTGATCGATTGACGAATAAAACTGACTTGACTTGACTTGACTTGACCGGGCAGGTGGGCAGAAGAATGGTTGATGGAATTTAATTTAGAGTAATGCCAGGTGTTGCATTTTTAGGGAGTCTAGTATGGGCGTGACCTACACAGACTGGTAGGGCTCAGGGAGTGTTGGAGAGCAGAAGGATCGACTGTAGAAGTCCAGGTGCATAGTTCCGTGAAAATGGCGTTACAGGTGGATAGGGGGGCACAAAGGCTTTTTTCACATTGAGCTGCAGGGAGAGGTTGAGCAGGCTCAGGCTTTCTTCCTTGGAGTACAGGTGGATGAGGAGTGATCTTATAGAGGTGTACAAAATCATAAGAGTAATAGATTGGGTAGGCACACATTGTCTTCTGCCCAGAGTTGGGGAATCAAGAATCAAGAATCAGAGGACATAGGACATAAGGTGAGGGGGTGAAGAATTCATGCAAACATGAGGGTTAACTTTTTTTTTACACAAAGGGTAGTGGGTGTATGGAACAAGCTGCCAGAGGAGGTAGTTGATGCAGGTACAATCGCAACGTTCATGAAACATTTAGACAGACTCTGATTCTTTTTCAAGTCATCTGTAAATAAAATTATTGGAATGAGCAAAATAATTATTGATCCAGAGGTAGTGAATGCGTGAAATTCTCTACATGAGTGGACTATGTAAAATTTGTGGTCAGATTCATACAAGAGAGCGATAGAATTTTGGACATGGAAAAGGAAGAATGGACACTGGAAGAGTAAATTGGCATTGGGGTAAAAGATTTACCATGATCTTATTGAACTATTGCAGGTGAACTAGATCATCTATTAAGGTGCTCCATATTTTGTGCTAATTAAATATCATTTTGTGGTATGAGAAAGGTATGTTGTGTTGAAACACTTTTGTTAAACTTCTTGCAGGACAAGGCTGATTTAATTTCTCGAGAATAAATTATTTTTTATATTAAAAGATACCAGCTTTAGCATTCTAGATAATGGGAGACAAATAAATTTCATTGGCACAACTAACCTTTTCCACTTGAATTGTGCTTTTGGATAATATTCGAGACAGAATGTTCTCTCTGTCCTTCATAACTTTTACTTTATCCTTCATGAAGTATCTTGGAATAGGAATCTCCAAGTCTTCCTGTGAAATTTAATTTAAAATGTAATATAAAGATTCTCGAAATTAAAACAGATCAATAAATATATTATACATTTACATGGATATCTTGTGAGTAATGAAGGATTACTCGTAAATCGTAAATAATAAATACATAATACTATAACTGGCAAGCAGTTTTAATTACTGCGGTTCATTTAGGCAGCTCACAACCACCTTCTCAGGGTTGTTGGGGGATGGGCAATTCAAAGCTGGCTCAGCCTGTCAAGCCCACATCCCATGAATGAATTGCTTATATTCTGACAAAGTAGGCAGCACAGTGGTGTCGCGGCAGAGTTGCTGCCTTACAACACCAGAGGCCCAGGTTCAATCCTAACTACGGGCGCTCTCCGTATAGAGTTTGTACGTTCTCCCCGTGACTGCCTGCATTTTTCATGGGTGCTCCGATTTGGTCCCACAACCCAGAGATGTACAGGTTTGTAGATTAATTGGCATTGGTAAAAGATTTAAATTGTCCCCAGTATGTAAGATGGTGCTACTGTGCGGGGATACACAATACTGCAGGTGTGGTCTCACTAGGGCCCTGTACAACTATGAGACCACACCTGGAGTATTGTGTGCAGTTTTGGACTCCAAATATGAGGAAGGACATTCTTGCTATTGAGGGAGTGCAGCATAGATTCACGAGGTTAATTCCCGGGATGGTGGGACTGTCATATGTTGAAAGAATGGAGCGGCTGGGCTTGTATACACTGGAATTTAGAAATATGTGAGGGGATCTTATTGAAACATATCAGATTATTAGGGATTGGACTCGCTAGAGGCAGGAAACATGTTCCCGTTGTTGACCAACAAATAACATTTTATCCTGTGATATTTTATTGATAGTGGAGGAAGCGGTGAGCTACTATACATACAATAAAACTCAATTCACAGATGGTGACACAAGTGTGAAGTGAGGCGGGCTGACACAGACCCAGTGGGCTGTTAAGTTGAGTTTTAACATCATTGAAATCAGTAATGGCTTGGAAGAAAATATAAATGCATTAACTGCAATTGATTTGAAATGAGGGTGAAATGCAACATTACTTCAGGGTGTGTAAAAACAAAATACAGATGATGTAGGAAGTCTGAAATAACAAAGGCTGGAAATGCTTAGCAGGTCAGGCAGCATCTGTGGAGTCAGAAACAGAGTTTATGCTTGGAGTCAGAGGACATCGGCAGGTTACTAAAAGTATACGTTGAATCTATATTCACCAAGGAACAACATGGAGGATAGTGAGCTCAGTGCAATGTATACTAAAATGCAAGGACGGGTTGAGATCAAGGAGGTGGTGGCATTGGTCTCTTGATAAACAATAGGGTGGCTTGGTGGCGCAGCGGCTAAGTTGCTGCTTTACAGCTCATGCAGCTCCAGAGATCTGGGTTCGATCACAACTATCTGTACGGAGTTTGTACGTTCTCCCCGTGACCTTTCTCCGAGATCTTTGGTTTCCTCTCACATTCCAAAGATCTACAGGCTTGTAGGTTAATTGGGTTGGTAAAAGTGTAAATTTTCACTAGTATGTGCAGGATTGTGTTAATTTTTTAATTGAATTCTGTCTTTACTTTGTGTACTAGTCATGCCTCTACTATTTATTTCATTCCCCTTACATGTTTTTCCTCTACCTGCTAAATTTCTGTAAGGTGTCCTTGAGACTCTTGAAAGGCGCCAATAAATAAAATGTATTATTATTATTATTATTAATGTGCAGGGACTGCTAGTCGATGCGAACTCGGTGGGCCGAAGGGTCTATTTCCGCGCAATTAAAGTAAATAAGATCAATAAATCCCCAGGGATCTGGAGGGATGTTGGGGGTGGACTTCATAACTCCCTGGGGGGTAAAATTGGTACATGGTACGCTGCCTTCATCTGTAGGGATACTGAGTATAGGAATCAGGAAGTCATGCGCAGGTTTATAAGATTTTGGTGAGGCCACATTTGGAGCCGTTCTGTTTGCCCCATTACAGGAAGGATGTGAAGCTTTATGGAGCTTGCAAAATAAGTTTACCAAGAATGCTGCTTGAATTAGAGGGTATAAACTATAACGTGAGGATGGGGAAACGTCGATTGTTTTTTCTGTATCATTGGAAGTTGAGGAGAGACCTGATAGTTTAGTTTAGTTTAACAACACAGCATGGAAGCAAGCCTTCGGCCCACCGAGTCCCTGCCAACCATTGACCACCCGCTCACACTGGTTCTCTTCATCTCACTTCAGCATCCAAACACTAGAGGCAATTTACAGAGCCAATCACCCTACAGACCTTTGGTGTGTGGGAGGAAATTGGAGCACCCGGAGGAAGCCCACAGGCAGAACATGTAAACTGGATAGAAGTATATCAAATTATGACAGTCATAGATAGGGTAGACAGTGAAAACCTTTCTGCCGAGGATGGAAATGTCAGACCTAGAGGGCATAGTTTCAAGGCCAGAGGGGAAAAGTATAAAGAAGATGTGCAGGGCAAGTTGTTTTATTATACAGATTGGTGGAAGCAGATAAGATAGTCACATTTAAGAGACACGTGGATAAGTAGGAATGGCGGGATATGGTACCGTACAGGCAGAGGAGATTAATTTAACACGGCATCATGATAGTTGTAATCACTATCCCCAAAACGTTCTTCCACTGGCCTGGCCAGGCTCATTTTCCAATACAAAGTCCTTCTCGGGTGGGACTATCCACATACTGTTTCAAGAATCCTCTTGGAACCTCAGAATTTCTACCCTATCTAAGCTTTTGGGACTGAGCAGGTCCTAGTCAATTCCAGGGATGTTAAACACAAGATAGACACAAAGTGCTGGAGTAACTCAGCGGGTCAGGCAGCATCTCCGGAGAGAAGGATTGGGTGACGTTTCGTGTCGAGACCCTTCTTCAGACGGAGAGTCAGGGGAAAGGGAAACGAGAGATATAGACGGTGATGTAGAGAGATATAGAACAAATGAATGACAGATATGCAAAAAACTAATGATGATAAAAGAAACAGGCCATTATTTACTAGGTGAGAACGAGAAGCTGATGCTGTACAGAAAAGGTACAGAACAAATCAGAGCCAGCACTGATGACACAGGAAAGATGGAGCCTACTTTGGTCCATTTTTGGCTGAGGAAGAGGTGATAAGGAAGGGATATGAACAGTGATACTAGCAGGATGCCTAGGGTGGGGGAGGGATGGAGAGAGAGGGAATGCAGGTATTACTTGAAGTTAGAGAAATCAGTATTCATACCACTGTGTTGCAAGCTGCCCAAGCGAAATATGAGATCATACCACTGGTTTGTAACTCGCCCACTAAGTCAACCCTGTTGCTTTGGCATCTGTTATTAATCTGTCTACACATGTTCTATGTACTTACATTTCAGGTAAAACAGCACTGGCACTGGCGTGAGAGTGTTAACACCCAATGGATAACAAGAAGTATTTCTGAGGCAATTATAGGAAGAAAAGAATGGGACTTAAAATTTTAAGAAGCAAAAGGAATGCAAAACAAGATTGGAATAGCTAATTATCTGAAATTGTTAAATTCAATATTGAATATGAAGGGTTATAATGTTCCTGATCGGAAGATATGGTATGTAGACAAAATTGCTGGAGAAACTCAGCAGGTACGGCAGCATCTATGGAGCGAAGGAAATAGGCAACGTTTCGTGCCGAAACCCTTCTTCAGACTGATGCAGGGTGGGGGGGGGGGCAGGAAGAAGAAAGGAGGAGCCAGAGGGCTGAGGGAGAGCTGAGAAGGGAAGGAGACAGCAAGGGCTACCGGAAATTGGAGGTCAATGTTCAGGCCACCAGGATGCAGACTGCCCAAGCGGAATATGAGGTGCTGCTCCTCCAGTTTCCGGTGGTGCTCACTCTGACAATGGAGGAGGCCCAGGACAGAAAGGTCGGATTCGGAATGGGAGGGAGAGTTGAAGTGCTGAGCCACAGGGAGATCAGGTTGGTTAATGCGGACCGAGCGGAGGTGTTCGGCGAAACGATCGCCAAGCCTACGATTGGTCTCATCGATGTAGATCAGCTGACATCTAGAGATGTGGTATTGCTCCTCAAGCTCATTGGAAGGGGGTCAGGCAGATGAAGCGAGTAGGGTCTAAGTTGCAGGGTGATGGAAAATTAAAATGGCTGGCAACTTGAAGTTCACTGTTGCCTTTGGTGTCAGAATGACAGTACAAAGCGGTAGATGGTGTGATTCTCATTTGGTTTCTGTGGAAACATCAAAAAATAGGTGCAGGAACCATAGCTGATCATCGAAAATCAGTACCCCGTTCCTGCTTTTCCCCCCATTTCCCTTGATTCCTTTATCCCTAAGAGCTAAATCTAACATGAAAACATCATGTAGAATATATCAAATACAGTACATTACATTAGAAGAATTATAAATAAACCACAACTTCACCTGGAAAGAAAATATTATTCCTGGTTGGTGAAAATAGAATAGAAGAAAGAGATGATGTATTTCCTGGGTAGACAAAAGTGCTGGAGAAACTCAGCGGGTGCAGCAGCATCTATGGAGCGAAGAAAATAGGCAACGTTTCTGGCTGAAACCCTTCTTCAGACTGATGTAGGGTGAGGGGGGCGGGGAGAAGAAAGGAGAAAGGAAGAGGAGGCGGAGGAGCCAGAGGGCTGAGGGAGAGCTGGGAAGGGGAGGAGGCAGCAAGGGATACCGGAAATGAGAGAAGTCAATGTTCATGCTGCTAGGGTGCAGACTGCCCAAGCAGAATATGAGGTGCTGCTCCTCCAATTTCCGGTGGTGCTCACTCTGGCCATGGAGGAAGCCCAGGACAGAAAGGTCGGATTCGGAATGGGGAGTTGAAATGCTGAGCCACCGGGAGATCAGGTTAGTTAATGCGGACCGAGCAGAGGTGTTCGGCGAAACGATCGCCAAGCCTACACTTGGTCTCACCGATGTAGATCAGCTGACATCCAGAGCAGCGGATGCAATAGATGAGGTTGGAGGAGGTACAGGTGAACCTCTGGCACACCTGGAACGGCTGCTTGGGTCCTTGAATGGAGTCGAGGGGGGAGGTAAAGCGACAAGTGTCGCATCTCTTGCGGTTGCAAGTTCCTGTACTTGCATGGGGAAGTGCCACGTGAAGAGTGGGAATTAGTGGAGATGAGTGAAGTAGAGAGTTTCCCTTCACAGTTCTGAAAGTGGAGGGGAAATGCGAGATGGCAGCATCAAACTGGAGATGACAGAAATTAAGAATTTGATGAGGTGCACGTATATCCTCTGCAGGATGTATTTGGCAATTTCAATAACAAAAATGGGTCAAGAAAGGAAACCAGAATACCATGCATCATCATATGGGCTGCATAGAACACAGAACAATACAGCACAATGTTTGTGCCAAATCTAATGCCAAGTTAAACTAACCTCATCTACCCAAACATGAGCCATATCCCTCTTTTCCCTGCATTTCCATGTGCCTATCTAAAAGCCTCTTAAACGCAACTCTCGTATCCGCCTCCACCACCGGCCATGCATTCCAGGCCCCCACCGTCTGATTTTAAACCACGGGCAGGCCCACTTCAGTATCCTTCCTTTGCCTTTAAATCAATGATGGAACCACACTCACAGGGGTTAGCTTGAGATCCTGCAGTATATCATCGTAGTAGTGAAACTCCGAGAACTCCAACTTCACCATTTCATTCTTCACCTCAAGGATTCTGCCCATGACACCCTCCAGTACATGGTGGATAATCCTTCTCTTCTGAGGATGCACAATCTGTTCATAGAGGTCTTCCATATTGCGGAAAATCTTTACATACTTAATGTAGAAGGCCGACAGCATCTGGAAGATCATCGTGCGGTCTGTGAGTGGTTTGGTTTCATTAGAATAGAGCTCCTCCTTGAGAAGATGGTGAAGTACGTCATGGGTGTCAGCCCACATCTTACTGTAGGTTCTGCAATGCAATAGTGATGGACAACAACATGAACACTCACCAAGAGCTTAAAGTAAAGCTGCTTTCTATAATGAATGTGTTAAGTACATATTATAGAGTCATGGAATAGTAGAGACAATGCAATTCATGCTCTTCATTCGTGCTGCCTCTATCACACCACGTCCCTGATCATAGTCCCTTCCTCACCCTCCTCAATCTGCAACTAGTTTTTCATTCAATTCATACAGAGCCCTAGTGAGACCACACCTAGAGTATTGTGTGCAGTTTTGGTCCCCTAATTTGAGGAAGGACATTCTTGCTATTGAGAGAGTGCAGCGTAGGTGTACAAGGTTAATTCCCGGGATGGCGGGACTGTCATATGCTGAGAGAATGGAGCAGCTGGGCTTGTACACTCTGGAGTTTAGAAGGATGAGAGGATATCTCATTGAAACATACAAGATTGTTAAGGGCTTGGACACACTAGAGGCAGGAAACATGTTCCCGTGTTGGGGGAGTCCAGAACCAGGGGCCACAGTTTAAGAATAAGGAGTAAGCCATTTAGAACGGAGACGAGGAAACACTTTTTCTCATAGAGAGTGGCGAGTCTGTGGAATTCTCTGCCTCAGAGGGCAGTGGAGGCAGGTTCTCTGGATGCTTTCAAGAGAGAGCTAGATAGGGCTCTTAAAAATAGCTGAGTCAGGGGATATGGGTAGAAGGCAGGAACAGGGTACTGATTTGGGATGATCAGCCATGATCACATTGAATGGCGGTGCTGGCTCGAAGGGCCAAATGGCCTACTCCTGCACCTATTGTCTATTATCTATTGTCTAATTCTCCTATCCAAGATCCAGCCCATATCCAGTACAGATCCCAGACACCGATGAGGTTTACCTGATGTTTTCTCTTATTCTAATGCCAGAGACAGTCACCTTGAATCTGTATCCTCCACTTATAGATCATTGAACGACTTCAAACATGTTTTTCTTTATTAACTTGGTCTTAACATTTTAAGCCAAAATTAAAATGGCATTCATTTCTATTGTGTCATTTTACAATACTGGAAGTTTTTTTTTTTACATCTGTTCTCAACAAAAATCTACCCATCCTATAAAATCTTATAAATAGCAGATATAAATTAGATAACTTCAAGATCGAATGTCAAAAACTTTTTTTCATGACAGACAAATAAATCTTCATCGTTTTACCATCAATTTGGACTAAAAATGTGACATTAAAAACGCTGCCACATTTAGTCATGAATATTTAAGAGGGAGGTTTACCAGAAGGAAGCCTGTGTCTTTCAGCTACAGGGAGAGGCTGGATAGACTTAAATTGTTTGCTTTGGAACGATGGAGATTGAGAGGTATATTAAATTATGAGAGGGTACACAAAAGGCTGGAGAAACTCAGCGGGTACAGCAGCATCTATGGAGCGAAGGAAATAGGCAACGTTTCGGGCCGAAACCCTTCTTCAGACTGACTAATTAAATTATGAGAGGCATAGATAGGGTAGACAGTCACAACCTTTTCACCCCGCAGGGTGAAAATGTCCAACACTAGAGGGCATAGGTGCAAGTTGAGATGGGGAAAGTTTAATGGAGATGTGCAGGAGTAGAGAGTGGTGAGGGTGTGGAATGCTTTGCCAGAGATGGTGGTGAAGGCAGATATGATAGAGGCATTTAAGAGGCTATTAGATAGGCACATGGAAGGGCAGGGAATAGAGGGATATGGATCATGTACAGGTAGATGAGATCAGTTTAACTTGACATCATGTGCGACGCAAACATTGGGGGCCGATGAGCCCGTCCCTGTGCTGTACAGCTCCATGTTCTAAGTTGTTCTAAGAGCTCGTATTTACATCCAGTAATTGTGTGAAATGCAATTCCAAGCTGCAGAACCATCAGGAATTATAAAAAGCCCTGGTCAAAGCTGAAAATAGATGACTGTAGCTCTGCCTTAGTTTGCAATGGGGAGACAGACTCAAATGATAGTGGTATCAAAGAGGCAAGTAATTGCTTGCATAAATCAAAAGATGGAGAAGCATTTTGACAAATGGAGAGCGGAACACTTGATGGTTGGAAACTTGATATTGCAGTTATAGGCCATCGGTGGGCGGCGCGACACTCGTCAGCAGCGGCCTCTGTAGTCCGTCTGTGTTTTTTTTTTTTTTCTGTCTCGTTTTTATGTAGTTTTTGTTATTTTTTTGTTGGGGTATGTGTGTGGGGGGGGGGGGGGGGGGGGGGGGGTAACTTTAAATCTCTCCCTGCACGGGAGACCCGACCTTTTCTTTGTCGGGTCTCCGTTGTCGTTGGGGCTGCAACGTGGAGCGGCCTCCTACAGGAACGACCTGGGGTTCCAGCTGCGGAGCTGCCGACTACTCACCGTCACGGGGCTGGCCGAGTCCGGAGCGGGTGGAGCTGTGGTTGAGCGCTGCTGCCACCCGACCTCCGGAGTTTCGGAGGCTGCAACTGCGGGTTTGGCGGACGGCGGCACCGGGAGCCCGCGGGTCCCTGCTGGGTGACCGCTTTTCGGGGCTTCCGCAACGGCGACTTCTCCCGCCCGAGTTGCGGGGTTGAAGATTACCTGAGCGGGGCCTTACACCATCGCCCAGCGCGGCTTGGAATGGCTGCGGGACTCTGCGAGCACCCGCCGGGGGCTCTAACACCAAGACCCGGTGCGCGACCTTGCATCACCCGGCGTGGCTTTAATGGCCGCGGGACAATCACCATCGCCAGCCGGGGGCTTTGACTTTGACTCTGACTCTGACATCGGGGGGGGGAGTGCAGTGGAGAGATAAGGTTTTTTTTTGCCTTCCATCACAACGATGTGATGGATGTTTGTGTAAACTGTGTTGTGTCTCGGGTCTTTATGTTTTGTAATGTATGGCTGCAGAAACGACATTTCGTTTGGACCTCAAGGGGCCCAAATGACAATAAATTGAATTGTATTGTATTGTATTGTATTTCATTTTCAACGGTGGACAAACGAGGACGTGTACTGGAGGCTCAGGCGGTTACAAGCTCAGGATCATTCCTACACACTGTTGCTCCCACTCCTGCAGCGGTGACAAAGAATCAGAGAGAGACCAAGTAATAAAGACGTTGCCTCCAACTTTCAAACAAATTTGAATTTATAATATTGCACTGACAGTCAGACTCTGTGGTTTATTAAAAAAAAGGCACGAGAGACAGCAAAAGCTGGAATCTGCAGCAACACAGAATTGGCTGGAGGAACTCAACATCAATGGGTGGAAAGGAATGGTCAATGTTTTGTTCCAAAACTCCTGTGTCAGGACCTCCATCAGCTTTCAACCTGAATCTTTAACCGTTCCTGTTCACCCACCGATGCTGCTCGATCTGCTAAGTTCATCCAGCACAAATTTGTTGCACCATGGTTTATAAAGTGGCCAAGTATTTCATAGCACACGACACATCCATAAAGTTGAAGTTCAAGTTCAGATTAATAGTCCATCCAAAGGAATTTCATGGGAAGTTATATTCACTGTAATTCCCTCTTCTCCCTGATCAGTAGTCCAACTTCCCCACCACCTTTACATCTCTCTCCATTGTGTCTGAGATATCTAAATCCTGGAGTGGTGAGCAGCTAGTTTTGACTCTGGCTATTGCTGGATCATTGTAGCTCCACGCACTAATCCAATGAATAAGCACTCTATTATGAAATAAAAGATGAATGCTGAAAGAGATCGGCCTCTGACTAATCAAAGAAAGTTGAGGGAAAGATTATGTTGGCATGGACAGAAGCATGCATGATGATTTGGAGAATTTTAGAAGCCTGCAAAATATTATGAAAAAGCAATATATGGGGAAAATATGCAAATAAGTGACAAGGAAATACAAAACACCTTACAAGAGCTACTTAGAGAGTGGAAATAGTAGAGAGTTCCAAAAGAAAATGATAACATTTCCAAGAGACAAAATGAGAAACAGGAAATAGCTTGGAGGTTAGACAGTTACATTATTTGCAACCGTCATCACAGGAGAGAACAAAAACAAAAGTAGGAATGGCAAAGGTAACCAAGCAATTAACAAGAGTGGAAACACATACATACACCAACCACTGCTGTGCAAGCCTTAACAGTAAAGGGAAGGAAGAATTCTGGAGTGATTCTTGCTAAGTGGCAAATGTAATATGGAAATTAAGAAGCTAAGCCAGATAGTTTCAATTCAATCACTGGAAAAACACGAATTCATTGTTAAGGAATTTGGAATAGGCTATTGGAAATTATTGCATGATTTGGCAGAGCCGACGTGGATGTTATGAAATCAAAACATGAATTAGACACAGTCCATTGCATGAAAACCCAGGCTCGATCCTGACCACTGGCGCTGTCTGTGTGTAGTCTGCACGTTCTCCCTGTGACCACGTGGTTTTCCTCCGAGTGCTCCAGTTTCCTCTCATATCCCAAAGACATGCTGGTTTGTAGAGTAATTAGCCTTGGTGTGTAGGGAGTGGATGTGAAGGTGGAACCAGTCAACCAGTGTGAATGGTTGCCAAAGGCTCGATGCACCAAAGGGCCCGTTTCCATGCTGTATCTTTAAATGAAACTAAACTTTTGTACTCGATGCCCCAACTGATGAAGGCAGGAATGCTAGATGTCCTCTTCATCGTCCCATTGCCAATTTCAGGGAACTATGGACTTGCTTCCAATGATCTCTCTGTACATCTTTGCTCTGCCAGGCCCTGCCTTTTATTGTACATTTTACTCTTACATTTGTCCTCACAGTGCATACCACAACTTGTCCAGGTTAAACTCCATCTGCCATTTCTCTGCCCATATTTCCAACCGATCAATTTATACTGTAGCCTTCGTCTCTAGTCAGTCATAGAGTGATACAGCGTGGAAACAGACCCTTCAGCCCAACTTGTCCACATCAGCCAACGTGTCCCAGCTACACTAGTCTGACCTGCCTGCGCTTGGCCCATGGCCACGACTATCCACAACTCAGCCAATATTTGTGTCATCTGCAAACCTAAGAATAAGACCATCTACATTTTCATACAAAAACCTGTAATCCAGTGCAACAAAAAAAAAAACTGCTGGAGGAACTCTGCATGTCAGGCAGCAACTGTAGAGGTAAAGGGATAATTAATATTTTGGGTCGAGACCCTGCCTCAGAACTTTGACTAGCGACGAGATAACCAGTCTCAAGAGGTGAGAGGGAGGGTTCAGATTCAGATTCAGATTCAAACTTTATTGTCATTGTGCAGTGTACAGTACAGAGACAACGAAATGCAGTTAGCATTTCCCTAGAAGAGCGACGTAGAATATGAGCAATAAATAAATATATTTACGTGCATACAGACATAGTAGTGCAATTATTTTTTTTCCTGGTGGAAGGAGTGTCCGGGGGGAGGCAATCATCGAGGTACAGTGTTGAGTAATGTAACAGCCGCAGGGAAGAAGCTGTTCCTGGACCTGCTGGTCCGGCAACGGAGAGACCTGTAGCGCCTCCCAGATGGTAGGAGGGTAAACAGTCTGTGGTTGGGGTGAGAGCAGTCCTTGACGATGCTGCACGCCCTTCACAGACGACACTTGCTTTGGACACTCAATGGAGGGGAGTATAGACTACTTCCTAGTGAATACAAAACTAATCCCTTATACTATGAACCCTAAATATCACACCAATACGATTTCAGATCACTCCCCGCTAACTTTCGTTTTAAAATTGGAAGGAATCTCTACGAACAAACCGTTCTGGAGGTTTAACTCGCAAATTCTGAAAGACCCACAAGGGAGTATATATCTAAAAAAAACAGATGGACCTATTTTTTTAGATAAAAGATACACCAGATATATCACCCACTTTATTATGGGAATCCTTCAAAGCATTTATTAGAGGAGTCATTATCTCGTATCAAGCTTTTCAAAACAAAAAGAATAAGAATGAACAAAGACAATTAGAAGAACAAATCAGACAACTAGATATAGATAATGCTAAAGATCCAACTATGGATAAACATAATAAAATTTTAATACTGAAATTTAAGCTAGATAAATTATTATCAGAGAAGATTATAAGATTATTCCAAATTACAAAACAAGAACATTTTGAATTTGGGGATAAACCCCATAAACATTTGGCACGCCGACTGAAAAAACGGGAAAAAGATCATGCAATTTTAAAGATCAAATCAGATAGAGGGGAATTATTAACACTACCTAATGATATCAATAAAAGATTTGCTCAATATTATAAGAATTTATACACATCGAAAACGCTAATAGACAATAATAAAGTTTCAGAATTTTTGGACGATTGTAACCTTCCAAAACTAGAATTGAAGGAACAAGAGGAACTGGGAGCACAAATTACAGCTAAGGAAATAGAAGACACAATAAACACACTTAAGAATGGAAAAACACCAGGACCAGACGGATTCAGTAATGAATTTTATAAATGTTTTTACGACATAGTGACCCCACGTCTACAGAAAATGTATACATACGCTTTTAAAGAACAAACCTTACCTGAAACACTAGCAGAATCAACGATCACATTAATACTTAAAAAAGATAAAGATATAGAAGAACCAGGCTCATATAGAGCTATTGCTTTGTTAAATACGGATCAAAAAATATTAGCGAAAACACTAGCTAGAAGACTAAGTCAATATGTCAGTAAATTAATAAATAAGGATCAAACGGGATTTATGCCTAAGAGACATTCATTTAATAACCTGAGACGTCTGTTTAACATAATGCACTCTCACAAACCTCAAGAACAAGAGTTATCTATCATTTCATTGGACGCAGAAAAAGCGTTTGATCAAGTAGGATGGGATTATATGATTCAAGTATTGCAAAAATTTCAAATGGGAGAGAGCTTCATCGCATGGATAAAATTATTATATAACAAACCCACGGCTAGAATATTAACTAATAATATACTCTCTACGAAATTCCAATTAACAAGGGGTAATAGACAAGGATGTTCATTATCACCGCTGTTATTCGCTCTGGTAATTGAACCTTTAGCTGAAAAAATTAGAACACACTCGGATATTTACGGTTATAATACAAAATATTCAAATAACAAAATATCCTTATACGCAGACGATGTATTACTGTATATCACAAAACCCCAAATCAGTATACCAAACATATTAAATCTAATTGAGGACTTTGGATCTTTCTCAGGATACAGAATAAACAGGAACAAAAGTGAAATTATGTCGATAAAACCGAAAGACTCAACACATCTCTTGAAATTCCCCTTTAAAATAGCCACAGAAAAATTTAAATATTTAGGAATTGAAATCACTAGAAATTATCACGGTATGTTTAATGCCAATTATAGCCCCTTACTTAAGAAACTAAATAACCTAATTAAATTCTGGAAAACGCTTCCGATGTCTTTAATAGGTCGAATAAATGCTATAAAAATGATCTTTTTACCACAAATCCTATATTTATTTCAATCAATTCCAATATATCTTCCAAAAAAGTTTTTCAATAAACTAGACTCAGACATTACAAATTTTATATGGGATTACAAATCCCACAGAATACAAAGAGCACACCTTAGTAAACCAAAAGAGATGGGTGGTCTAGCGCTCCCTAACTTTATGTACTATAATTGGGCAGTAAATATTAAAAATATGATTCACCTGCTGGACAACTCTGCCCAGCAGGTGGATTGGATTGTACTGGAGAGAGAGGACTGCGCTCCGTGTAATACAGGAGCGACTATCCTCTCACCAATGAATTTGAATAACAAAAATTATAATAAAAATCCAATGATACATAGTACAATTAGAAATTGGAAACAAATAAAACAGAATCTAAAATTAAGAAATCTATCTCTTTTAATGCCAATAGTCAATAACCCGTCGTTTAAACCCTCAATTATAGATAAATCATTTACACAATGGGAAAGAATGGGAATCAAAACGCTCGGAGACTTGTATGAATTAGGAAAATTATTATCATTTCAACAATTACAACTGAAATATAATTTGAAAAATAATCAATATTTTAAATATCTTCAAATCCGTGACTATCTGAAAAAATACACAAAAGACTATCATAACATGCCCCCAGACTTATTGGATGAAGCCATGAAGACAAAGGCTGAATCAGCAAATCTAATATCATACTTATATAACATTATTTTGAATATAGAAATACCTACAACCGATGGTATTACAAGAGACTGGGAACAAGAACTAGCTATAAAAATTTCAAAAGAGAGCTGGGATAAACACTTACTATATGTGCATAAATGCTCGATCAACGTACGACATACTCTAATCCAATATAAAACATTACATAGGCTATATTATTCAAAAACTAAAATAAATAAACTTTTCCCCAATGTCTCACCCATTTGTGATAAATGTCAGTCACAAGAAGCTAACATAGCGCACTCTTTTGTTTTCTGTATAAAAATTAAAAAATTCTGGAACGAAATATTTGAAATCTTCACAAAATTATTTAAAATAAAACTTGTACCAAAAGCAGAATGGATCATTTTTGGAATATCGGAAGGTAACCCCGAATTAAATGTGTTTCAAAAGAACTTACTTAATTACGGGCTAATAACGGGAAAAAAGCTTATACTCAAATTTTGGAAAAATGCTCCAATACCAACAATAAAAATGTGGATTTCAAATATGTTCGAAACATTACACTTGGAAGAGATGAGACTCCTCCTAGCAGGCAAAGCAGACCACTTCCAAAAGACGTGGTCTGCATTTACGGAACTATTACAAGCATAAGGTGCAATAGTAATTTAAAATATAAATGGTACCAGGATCTGGTAACGGGGGGTAAAAAATAAATTTTTAATAAAAACACGGTTGGTATATCCGTTTTTTTGCGGAGTTTTGTGTTACAATAGAGCGATTGTTTTTCGTTTTTTTTTTTTTTTTCTTTTCGTTCTAGGGTCTTATTTCCTTTCTTTACTTCCTTCTCTAATTTCTTCCCTAAGGGGCTTTCTTCTCCCAACACTTTCCTGCACCTTCACGACTCTTGCTCACTTTCCTTCTTTTATTTCTACCTTTTTTAAAGCTCAAAAAACGAAGTGGTACAACAAAATGTAATAAGATATATGTGATGTGTATTAATGTAATTTAATGTACTTCTAATTTAAAAAAAAATGTTTTTAAATAAAGTGGCCAAGTATTTCATAGCACACGACACATCCATAAAGTTGAAGTTCAAGTTCAGATTAATAGTCCATCCAAAGGAATTTAATGGGAAGTTATATTCACTGTAATTCCCTCTTCTCCCTGATCAGTAGTCCAACTTCCCCACCACTTTTACATCTCTCTCCATTGTGTCTGAGATATCTAAATACTGGAGTGGTGAGCAGCTAGTTTTGACTCTGGCTATTGCTGGATCATTGTAGCTCCACGCACTAATCCAATGAATAAGCACTCTATTATGAAATAAAAGATGAATGCTGAAAGAGATCGGCCTCTGACTAATCAAAGAAAGTTGAGGGAAAGATTATGTTGGCATGGACAGAAGCATGCATGATGATTTGGAGAATTTTAGAAGCCTGCAAAATATTATGAAAAAGCAATATATGTGGAAAATATGCAAATAAGTGACAAGGAAATACAAAACACCTTACAAGAGCTACTTAGAGAGTGGAAATAGTAGAAAGTTCCAACAGAAAATGACAACATTTCCAAGAGACAAAATGAGAAACAGGAAATAGCTTGGAGGTTAAACAGTTACATTATTTGCAACCGTCATCACAGGAGAGAACAAAAACAAAAGTAGGAATGGCAAAGGTAACCAAGGAATTAACAAGTGGAAACACATACATACACCAACCACTGCTGTGCAAGCCTTAACAGTAAAGGGAACGAAGAATTCTGGAGTGATTCTTGCTAAGTGGCAAATGTAATATGGAAATTAAGAAGCTAAGCCAGATAGTTTCAATTCAATCACTGGAAAAACACGAATCCATTGTTAAGGAATTTGGAATAGGCTATTGGAAATTATTGCATGATTTGGCAGAGCCGACGTGGATGTTATGAAATCAAAACATGAATTAGACACAGTCCATTGCATGAAAACCCAGGCTCGATCCTGACCACTAGCGCTGTCTGTGTGTAGTCTGCACGTTCTCCCTGTGACCACGTGGTTTTCCTCCGAGTGCTCCAGTTTCCTCTCATATCCCAAAGACATGCTGGTTTGTAGAGTAATTAGCCTTGGTGTGTAGGGAGTGGATGTGAAGGTGGAACCAGTCAACCAGTGTGAATGGTTGCCAAAGGCTCGATGCACCAAAGGGCCCGTTTCCATGCTGTATCTTTAAATGAAACTAAACCTTTGTACTCGATGCCCCAACTGATGAAGGCAAGAATGCTAGATGTCCTCTTCATCGTCCCATTGCCAATTTCAGGGAACTACGGACTTGCTTCCAATGATCTCTCTGTACATCTTTGCTCTGCCAGGCCCTGCCTTTTATAGCATATTTTGCTCTTACATTTGTCCTCACAGTGCATACCACAACTTGTCCAGTATTTAAACTCCATCTGCCATTTCTCTGCCCATATTTCCAACCGATCAATTTATACTGTAGCCTTCGTCTCTAGTCAGTCATAGAGTGATACAGCGTGGAAACAGACCCTTCAGCCCAACTTGTCCACACCAGCCAACGTGTCCCAGCTACACTAGTCCAACCTGCCTGCGCTTGGCCCATGGCCACGACTATCCACAACTCAGCCAATATTTGTGTCATCTGCAAACCTAAGAATAAGACCATCTACATTTTCATACAAAAACCTGTAATCCAGTGCAACAAAAAAAAAAAACTGCTGGAGGAACTCTGCATGTCAGGCAGCAACTGTAGAGGTAAAGGGATAATTAATATTTTGGGTCGAGACCCTGCCTCAGAATTTTGACTAGCGACGAGATAACCAGTCTCAAGAGGTAAGGGAGGGTTCAGATTCAGATTCAGATTCAAACTTTATTGTCATTGTGCAGTGTACAGTACAGAGACAACGAAATGCAGTTAGCATTTCCCTAGAAGAGCGACGTAGAATATGAGCAATAAATAAATATATTTACGTGCATACAGACATAGTAGTGCAATTATTTATTTCCTGGTGGAAGGAGTGTCCGGGGGGAGGGGGGGGGTGATTGGCAATCATCGAGGTACAGTGTTGAGTAATGTAACAGCCGCAGGGAAGAAGCTGTTCCTGGACCTACTGGTCCGGCAACGGAGAGACCTGTAGCGCCACCCAGATGGAAGGAGGGTAAACAGTCTGTGGTTGGGGTGAGAGCAGTCCTTGACGATGCTGCACGCCCTTCGCAGACGACACTTGCTTTGGACAGACTCAATGGAGGGGAGTGAGGAACCGGTGATGCGTTGGGCAATTTTCACCACCCTCTGCAGTGCTTACCGGTTGGTGTCAGAGCAGTTGCCATACCATACTGTGATACAGTTGGTAAGGATGCTCTCGATGGTGCAGCGGTAGAAGTTCACCAGAATCTGAGGAGACAGATGGACCTTCTTTAGTCTCCTCAGGAAGAAGAGGCGCTGATGAGCCTTCTTGACCAGAGTTGAGGTATTGTGGGTCCAAGAGAGGTCATCGGAGATGTTGACCCCCAGAAACCTGAAAACACGCTCCACCTCCATCCCGTTAATGTGGATGGTTGAGGTAAGAACTGGCAGGTGATGAGTGGAACCGGGTGAGAAGGGAGATGATAGACATGACAAAACCAGGTGAAGGGTAAATGGCGATGATTGATGAGAATAGGGCAGTAGGTGTTATCTACATAGACTTCACTGAAGTATTTGCAAGAAACCTCTGGTAGGCTGGTGCAGAGAATTATGTCAAATGGAATCCAGACTGAGTCTGAAGAAGGGTTTCGGCCCGAAACATTGCCTATTTCCTTCCATGGTAGAATATTTCCTCCATAGATGCTGCTGCACCCGCTGAGTTTCTCCAGCATTTTTGTGTACCCTGAGTTGGTAAACTGGATTCAAAGTTAATGTGTTCATAGGAGAGATACCTTAGTGGTAGAGGGGTGGTTTTCTGACTGAAGGTCTCTGATCAGTGGTGTTCAACAAGGATCAATGCTGGGAAGTTGCTTGTACCATATATTAATGATTTGTATAAAATGAAGTTGAGCTGGTTGGTAAGTGTACAGACAACACAAAAATCGGCAGAGTTGTGAATTGTGAGGAAGTTGTCAAAGAATACACAAGGATATAGATCAGTTAAAATATGGCCAGAGAAACAGCAGACAGAGATTTATCTAGACAAATGAGGGATGCTCCATTATGGGAGGTCGAGTGCTCAGATACAAGGGGAAAATATACAGTGAAAGAGGATGCTTATCAGCATTGAGGTACAGTTTCTTGCGGATATGCAAAGTAAAGTTTGCAATCATTCATATAGGATAGTAGATGCCTGAACTGCCAAGGTGGTAGAAGCAAATATGATGGCAATGATTAAGATAAATGTAAATGAACATGTGAATAGGGTGAGAATGGAAGGAGGGAAACCATGTTCAGGCATATGGGATCAGTTCAATTTGTTATCATGGTGGGCAGAGAGACATGTTCCTATGTAGAAACAAGGAATGCAGATGCTGGGTTATAAAAAGGCTAATGGGGCTGACCCACTGTACGAGCTAATTCAAGATCTCTCCCGAGTTTAAAAAAAATCAAACTCGTGGAAGCACGTAGAATGTACGTAGCGGGTACGTCGGAGCTCGGGAAGACTCATGAAGATTTTAACATGTTGAAAAATGTCCACGAGAGCCCCGAGTACCTACGAGCGGTCATTACCGTAAATCTCCGAGTTCGAATCAGGGCAAACTCGGGAGAACTCTTGAATGTATTCGTACAGTGGGACAGGCCCATAACTCAGCGGGTCAGACAGCATTCACAAAGCGTTAGACTATTTTCAATATCTAAATTTAAAATCATAAAGGGCCTGTCCAATTTACACGATTTTTTTCGGCGACTTGCCGGCACCCATCATAGTCTCAGCAGGTTGCGGAAAATGGTCAACATGTTGAATATTTTCAGCAACCTGCTGCAACTATGACGGATGCCGGCAAGTCGCCGAAAATATCGCGCAAGTGGGACAGGCCCTTAAGTAAACAAGGTCTGGAAAATTCATAACAAAAGAGGATGAGGTCGACTTTTGTGCCAGTCTTTGTAATGTGAGGGTTAAACAGACTATGTCAGCTAAAATGAAGTTGTCAGCTAAATGAGCAGCACAGCATTTCAAACCCTGCTTAGGAAAACAAGTAAATGTTTTCGAAGAATGCTTAGGCTAATTCAAAGGGACCAGCAGATCATGAAGACACTTGCAAGGTCACTAAGATAACCTTAGCTTTCCCAGAGACATCCAAAACTAGCTCAGTGTCTGATAGGACCCATAACTCACACTGTTATGGTACCAAGGAGGCTAGCTAGTTTAACACATAATCACCTGTTGTTCTTAGAGATAACATTATTATATAAATACATGCTTCTAGCATGAGAGAGGGGGAGAGGGAGAGAGGGGGAGAGGGGGAGAGGGGGGGAGAGGGGGAGAGGGGGAGAGGGGGGAGAGGGGAGAGGGGAGGGGAGAGGGGGAGAGGGGGAGAGGGGGAGAGGGGGAGAGGGGGAGAGGGGGAGAGGGGGAGAGGGGAGAGGGGGAGAGGGGGAGAGGGAGGGGGGAGGGGGAGAGAGGGAGAGAGATAGCGCTTGGTGACATCCTTGAATCCTGCATATATTTTGTTAGTCTTCTCAATGACACAATAGTAGAAGTGACATCCAGCATAGAGCTGCAGATCAGAAATTAAAAGATAGGGAAGTGCTCAGAAAAATATGATTACAATTACATCATTAGAGTTGCAGGTTAAAAGGCTCCTGTTGAAATTCATCCTAAGGTCTAACACGAAGTGGTTAGTAGATAGATAATACATTTTATTTTTCCAAAATGGTCTAGTTGCACTGGATGGAAAAATAGCAAATGTGACTCCTTTAGTCAAACAGTGAGAGAGACTGATAGCAGATAACCACAAACAGTGGCTTAATATCTCTCATGCAAACAAAACAATGTTCCAAGCTATTATTAAAGACATTGTAGCAAGGAACATACAATTCATGGTAAACAGGTAGTCAAAATTTGGGAAGGGGAAAACCATTTGTAAGCAATTTGAGTAGGAAGGAACTGCAGATGCTAGTTTACATTGAAGATAGACACAAATGCTGGAGTAACTCATCAGGACCCAACTTCTCTGGAGAGAAGGAATGGGTGACATTTCAGGGCGAGACCCTTCTTCAGACAATTTGAGTTTGCTATAGAAATATGTGTTGTGGATAAAGAGAAACCAGTGTACATACTGTACCATACAGTAATAGCTTAGTCAGTGCTGGCGCTACTTCGCTATAGCGTTCTTTCATTCTGGTACCTTATTTATTAAAAAGTCGATATTTGCAAGTTCGATTAACCCATGAGAGTGCCTACCTTTGTTTACATTCACGTAGCCATTCAGAAAGCATCACACATGACTCACATCTGGTCAGCAGTTTCTTCGCACTCAGTTAGTTCAAGCTCTATCACGACTACATTGCGTACAAATTCTGGCGATCTCGCAGAATTTGTTACATTACCTGTACAATTTTCACCCATCATGAAAAGCCACAAAACGCCGAAGTAACTCAGCAGGTCAGGCAGCATCCCTGGAGAACATGGATAGGTTTACCCATCATGACTGGAAAACAGCCTGCAACTTCAACTCCAAGGGGTGAAAGTACATAGGGTGTCAAGGAAAGGAATCACATTGAATGTAAAACTGCAAATGTTGAGGCAATTAGAAGCTGGAGAGCATCAGGTGCATGTGGGTAAATCCTTGAACTTGGCTAGATCAATGATTAGAACCTCTGTTAAAAATCAAGATAAGACAACAGCTTCAGTCTGAAGAAGGCTCTCAACCTGAAACATCACATATTCCTTTTCTCCAGAGATGCTGTCTAACCCGCTGAGTTACACCAGCCTATTGTGTCTATCTCCTGCCATGACGACCATACGGTTATCAAAGAAGGTAACTCGTTCAAGGACGATTTTGTTTTGTGAAAATGCTTTACATTTGGGTGAATGACCATATGCAACTCAGGCCATTAAGCCAACTTATCATGGAAAAAACAAGGAGCATCTGCCGACACCTACAGGAAGAAAGAGACAGCTCAGAAACATTCACAGCCAACAGAGGTTGGTTTGACAGATTCCAACAATGCTGTAACCTGTAACAATGCTGCTCTGGTGCTGCTGCAAGTACAAACATGCAGGCGGCCAAGGAATTTCCCCAAAGCAATGAGGCGGCCAAGGAATTTCCCCAAAGCAATCAGTGATCGTGGCAACGACTCTCCTCAGCTTAACATCAATGTTGACGAAGCAGGCCTTTTCGGGAAAACTTCAAATTCCCAAAAAAAAAAAGTGCTTGTGAGTTCAAGGTTGTTTAATAATCCTACTTAGTGGTAGCAAGTAACTTCAAGTGGATGCCGATCCTTGTTTAACACTCAAAATTATGAGTCTTGAGTCATACAACACAGATTTAGACTTTAGAGATACAGCGTGGAAATTGGCCCTTTGGCCCAATTGGCCCTTTGACCAGTCATATTTGACTTCTGACCCTAAACAAACATTGTCAGCATAACATATAAAATCTCACTCGATAAACTTTGAAAAATATATGAATCATATATACAGTACAAAACAATATACCTGTAATGCTTTCAGAATTCAGAGTTGGGGAAGTCCAGAACAAGGGGTCACTGTTTAAGGATAAGGGGGAGATCTTTTAGGACCGAGATGAGAATTTTTTTTTTCACATAGAGAGTGGTGAATCTCTGGAATTCTCTGCCACAGAAGGTAGTTGAGGCCAATTCATTGGCTATATTTAAGAGGGAGTTAAATGTGGCTCTTGTGGCTAAAGGTATCAGGGGTATGGAGAGAAGGCAGGTACAGGATACTGAGTTGGATGATCAGCCATGATCATATTGAATGGCGGTGCAGGCTCGAAGGGCCGAATGGCCTACTCCTGCACCTATTTTCTATGTTTGTATGATTCTAATTAGAAGAGATGTATTCCACCTTTTTTCATATGTTTTGGTCACACACGTGACCAAGACTGGCCCTGAACAGCTTTATAATAACGGCAATGGCAGTGAATGGCACGAGGGAGTGTAGTTGAGCAGAAGGATCGAGGAGTGCAGATATACACTTCTGCTGTGAAGAAAGCAAGGGTTGGCAGGAGTTAATTAAAATGGAAGTTAAGTAAAATAGGAGTCAGGAAATAATCCACTCTCAAATTGACTTGTGTTTTGGAAATCGTTTGTAAAGAACGATTGCTGTTAAAATGACTCCTCAGAATTAAGCGAGCTTCCTTTAAAAATATAATTGTGTGTAATCTGCTTCGTTAGCTGGAAGTAACCTTGGTTGGGAGGGAGAATCCATCGCTCGAAATACTGATTATTGACAGCTAAACCACTACAGTAGAGTAGTGAAGTAAGTTGGTCTTTGAAATATAGGTTGATACAGTATAACATTCCTAAAGTGAGGGTACTTGTAGATACTTATAACAGATAAGACTTAAAGTCTTGACTTAAGTTTGGGGCTCTCAGACAAGTAAACAATATCATCACAGTGATTCGTCTACAATCTAAGACATCTCAAATATGCTTCAATTGCTTCGCTTCCATGAACTTCTCCTCAGTAAAAATTAATAGGAAATATTCCTTTAATATCTCCCCCTTCTTTTGTGGCTTTACACAATTATGCCAATGCTAATCAATAAGGGGACCTATTCATTTCCTAGCTAACTTTTTGCTCTTAATATACCAGTAGAATTTCTTGGGTTTTTCCTTTACCTTGCCTGCCCGCTCAATTCTCGTCTTCCTTTTGACATTCTGATTGCCATTTAACATGTACTTCTATATTTCTAGTACATGCAGAGGGATTTGCTTGATTCCGACTGCCTAAATCTGACAAATACCTCCTTTTTCCTGACCAGAGCCTCAATATCTTGTCACGAGAGTTCTTGAAACGAGAGCCCCTCTTACCCTCACTCCAGCATCGACCTCGGCAAGTTATCGCCTACTCCTCCACCAAGCCTTACACCAGTTTACAGCCTTAACTTGGGGACATATCCTATCCTTCTCCATAACTATATATTTTTTAAACTGAGAGAATTATGGTCATTGGTCTCAACGTGATTCATGCTGCTGTACAATACGATAGTGCTGTGAAGCATTAACTTGTTTATGTAACCCATTCTCCTTTTGCCAATGCCTGCTGAAAGACTTTTTGTAGCCATTGGAATGCAATACTCATTTATTCTACTGCATCCACGTGCAAGTTCCGCATGTTTTTAAATCTTCCTCTTGCGTATGGCGTGCACAGCCTAAAGTCGTAGATCAAGGGTAGACATCCAGGCCAGGACAGCATCAGTTGCTGGGTGGATGGCTTTGATGCCACCAGGGAAAAGCCTCAGTGGGCAGTCATTCACGCTGTGTGGGATGGTCTGGTCTGGTCTGGATGTCCTCAGTCGCAAGCAGGGCTGTCTGTCATCCCCGCCTTATGTAGGTGATGGGCTGTTCTTGCATGGAGGGTGCGGATTGTGTTCAGGTTTAGCTATTGCTTGCGATGGGGGTCAAAACCCAGTGGTTTCACTGTGGGGTCTGTGATGACCTCACCGTTGTTGGTGTTGGCATCTTTCCAGGCTCCGCACCACGCAGTCTTTAACGGAAGGGTTAGCGGGACTTCAGGCGCATGTTGGGCAGGTTGTTAGTCAGCATGGATGGGAAAGCCAGGGTTAGCCTCAATGGTGCACCATTCTTTCAACGTCCTCTCCCTTCTGCATATGCTGGGAGGGACGATATGAGAGAGAACAGGGGGCCACTGCAAAGGTGTTGACTTTTAATATTATAAAGATACATTGCATGGAAACATAGGGCAATGGCCCACCCGTTCCATACCATACCAATTTTCCCAATAGGGGTTATATTCAAATATTAACTTTGTCTAACAGCAACATTGCACTATCTTCTATCCCAAATGCCAACTCATCCAAGATCAGATATGACCTTCACAATCGTATGCACTTCATCTTAACATGAGATAATCTGTCCATATTTCTTGACAGAACAGAATCCCACCAATTGCCCCATTAATTTTCCAAAAAGCATATTTTCTCATGCTATCTGGATTCTATCGCTCACCCGCACATCAGTGGCCATTTTAGCTACCAACGTCATTAGGATGTGCGAGGAACCAGTGCACCCCAGTGGAAACTCACACTCATGGAGAGAACACGCAACCTCAACACAGACAATTCTGCATTGCTTCATTATAAAGATACGCTTTAAAAAAAAAAAAAATTTCAAGCAGGAATGTTGCTGGAGACTGAAGCAGTTAATCCAGAGACAAAGTTACACAACAATTTGCCCCAAACCATACCAAGCATTCAGCTCATTACTACAACATGAAAACATTATGCATCAACACATCATAAAGATTTTTTTTTCCATTTTGCCATGTTTTGCTCCAAAATACAACTTTTGCAGTGACAAATAATGACCAGAAAAAAACACAGAACAGGAACATGACCTGCGGCCCACAATATCTGTGCCGAACATAATGCCAAGATAAACTAATTTTACATATATAGAACATAAAACAGGAACAGGCTCTTTTGCCCACAATGTACGTGCAGAACATGATGCCAAGCCAAACTGCCTACCTGCCTGCACATGATACATATCCCTCCACTCCCTGTACAACCATGTTTGCATCTCAAAGGCTCTGAAACACCACTATTGTATCAGCCTCCACCCCCATCCTGGCAGCATTTTAAATGCATCACCATCCTCTGTAAAATAACTTGCCCCACACATCTCCTTTAAAAATTTGCCCCCGTCCCATTAAAGTGATGCCCTTTAGAATTTGATTTTTCCATCCTGGGAAAAAGGTTCTGACTGTCTACCCTCTCTGTGCCTCTCATAATTTAATATACTTCGATCAGGTCTCCCCTCAACCTCCAGCACTCCAGGGAAAACAATCCAAGTTGGTCCAACCATTCCCTGCAGTTAATACCATCTAATCCAGGCAGATGCCTGGTAAACCTTTTCTGCAACCTCTCCATAGTCTCCACATCCTTTTGGTAATGGGATGGCCAGATTGCATTTTATACTCCAAATGTAGCCTAACTAATGTCTTATGAAGCTATATCATAACTTCCTGACTTTTATACACATTGCCCTGATCAATGGCAAGCTAACCATAAGCCTTCTTTATCACTCTATTGACTTGCATTGCAGCTTTCAGGGAACAATGGATATGGATCCCAAATCCCACTGACCTCCAGAAGTTCAACACCTCACAGCTGCTCGGATTAATCTCCAACTGCCATTTTTCTGCCCATTAATGCAGTCAAGATAAATCCCACTATGTAATTTGATAGTCTTCCTCACTGTCAATACCTCTAGCAATTGTAGTGTCATTTGCAGACGTACTACTTCTTGATCAGTCTACAAATGTGGGACTATATCAAATGCTTTACTAAAATCCACGATTGCAACATCTACCGTCCCACCATCAACGAATACCTTTGTCGCTTCCTCAAAAAACTTGATCAATTAGTAAGACATTACTTTGTTAAATATGTTCAAGAAAGTTTCCTCCAGCAATATGTAGAGGGCCCGACAAGGGAGAGGGCAAAGGTTGAACTACTCTTGGGAAATTGGAATAGGCAAGTGACTGAAGTGTCTGCGGGCAAGCCTTTAGGGACCAGCGACCATGGTTCTACAAGCTTTAAAATAGTTATGGATAAAGATAAGGTGGGCACACAAAATAAAATTCAGAATTGTGGCTCGGCCAGATTAGAGGCACAGTGGCGCAGAGGTCGAGTTGCCGCCTTACAGTACCAGAGCCTCGGGTTTGATCCTGACTACAGGTGCTCTCTGTACGGAGTTTGTACGTTCTCCCTGTAACCGCGTGGGCTTCTTCTGGGATCTCCGGCTTCCTCCCACACTCCAAAGACGTAAAGGTTTGCAGGTTAATTGGCTTGGTATAATTGTAAATTGTCCCTAGTGTGCGTAGGACAGTGTTAATGTGCGGGGATCGATGGTCGGTGCAGACTCAGTGAGCCGAAGTGCCTGTTTCCGCAATGTATCTCTAAAACTAAGACTAAAACACAGCTCAAGGAAAAAAAGGTATGGAACAGGTATACTGAGCATATACAGGAGCATATCTAACAAAGAAATTAGGAGGGCAAAAAGGGGCAGGAGATAGCTCATGCAGATAATATTATGAAAAATTCAGATATAGGTTAAGCGAAAGAGAGTAAATAGAGAGAGAATAGGGCAATTCAGAAACTCAAGCTGTCATATCTTAGATTAGATTAGATTCCTTTATCGTCATTCAGACCTTTCGGTCTGAACAAAATTTCGTTTCCCTGCAGTCATACATATAATAAAAAATGACAAAAACACACAATCAACACAAATTTAACATCCACCACAGTGAGTTCACCAAACACCTCCTCACTGTGATGGAAGGCAAAATCTTAAAGTCTCTGTCTCTTCCCTCTTTGTTCTCCCTCTGCGCCGAGGCGATCCAGGCTCCAGATGTTGTGACCCCACCGGGTGATGGCAAATCCCGCGGCTCAACCGTGCTCCGCGAACGGTCCGGTTCAAACTCCGCGGGTGGTTGCTGCCGCCGTCACAGCTCCGAGGCAGAGTCGGGTCTTCGCTGCCGCCGCCATCTTTGTGGTGATGGGCAAGGTCCTCAATGACTCAAAGACTGGGAAACTTGGGATCATTATTGGAAGTGTCTTGAGCACAGTCCATGTTATGGTGAGGAGGTGCTGAACATTATATGGCATACGAAGGTAGACAAATCTCCCGGGGCTAAGATACATCAGAGGACACCGTGGAAAGCTAGAGAAGAAATTGCTGGCACCCTGGCTGAGAGATACGAATTTTCACGGGTGATAGACGCGGATGTGGTAACGGACGACTGGAGGATGGCTAATGTTGTGCCACAATTTTAAAAGAATTTCAAGGAAAAGCATGGGAACTATAGACCAGTGAGCATCCCATCTATGGTAGGCAAATTATTCGAAAGGATTCTGAGATAAGATATATATACAGGGAATGACTAAGGATAGTCAGTATGGTGGATAGACACAAAATGCTGGAGTAACTCAGCGGGACAGGCAGCATCTATGGAGAGAAGGAATGGGTGATGTTTCAGGTCGAGAGCCTTCTTGAGACTTAATCTGAAGAAGGGTTTCGACCTGAAGCGTCACCCATTCCTTCTCTCCAGAGATGCTGCCGGTCCCGCTGAGTTACTGCAGCACTTTGTGTCTTTCTTCGATTTAAAACAGCATCTGCAGTTCTTTCCTACACATATAGTCAGTA
The DNA here is from genome assembly GCF_010909765.2 of Amblyraja radiata. Taxonomy (NCBI): domain Eukaryota; kingdom Metazoa; phylum Chordata; class Chondrichthyes; order Rajiformes; family Rajidae; genus Amblyraja; species Amblyraja radiata. The sequence continues at coordinate 7,705,859 of NC_045962.1, read as the reverse complement.
TGGTGCTGTACATGGGAGATCTTGCCTTACAAATCTGAGGGAGCCTTTTGAAGTAACCAAAAGGTTTGATGAGGACAAACGCAGAGGAATGGCTAATGGAGTTTAATGTAGATGTGAGGTGTTGCATTTTGGGAAATCAAACCAGGGTAGGACCTGGACAGTGGATGCCAGGGCCCTGGGGTGTATTATAGAGCAGCGAGGTCTAGAGGTGCAGGTAATGTGTAGGAAGGAACTGCAGATGCTGGGCTACACCAAAGATAGACACAAAATGCTGGGGTAACTCAGCGGAACTGGCAGCATCTCTGGATAAGGAATGGGTGACATTTCTCTCAATCCAAAACATCACTCATTCCTTCTATCCAGAGACGCTACCTGTTCCGCTGAGTTACTCCAGCATTTTGTGTCTGTCTGAGAGGTGCAGGTACATAGTTCCTTGAAGGTGGAGTCACAGTAGATGGAGCTATTGTATCGATACAATAGCCTTCATTAATCAGGGTATTGAATATCGAAGTTGCCATGTTATGTTATAGTTGTTCATAATATTAATGAGGCCGCATTTAAAGTATTATGTTCGGTGTCGGCAAACCTAGCAATTATAGACCTGTTAGTTTGACGTCAGTGGTGGGCAAATTAATGGAAAGGATACTTAGAGATAATATATATAAGCATCTGGATAAACAGGGTCTGATTAGGAACAGTCAACATGGATTTGTGCCTGGAAGGTCATGTTTGACTAATCTTCTTGAATTTTTTGAAGAGGTTACTAGGGAAATTGACGAGGGTAAAGCAGTGGATGTTGTCTATATGGACTTTAGTAAGGCCTTTGACAAGGTTCCTCATGGAAGGTTGGTTAAGAAGGTTCAACTGTTGGGTATAAATGCAGGAGTAGCAAGATGGATTCAACAGTGGCTGAATGGGAGACGCCAGAGGGTAATGGTGGATGGCTGTTTGTCGGGTTGGAGGCAGGTGACTAGTGGGGTGCCTCAGGGATCTGTGTTGGGTCCTTTGTTATTTGTCATGTATATCAATGATCTGGATGAAGGTGTGGTAAATTGGATTAGTAAGTATGCAGATGATACCAAGATAGGGGGTGTTGTGGATAATGAAGAGGATTTCCAAAGTCTACAGAGTGATTTAGGCCATTTGGAAGAATGGGCTGAAAGATGGCAGATGGAGTTTAATGCTGATAAATGTGAGGTGCTACACCTTGGCAGGACAAATCAAAATAGGACGTACATGGTAAATGGTAGGGAATTGAAGAATGCAGTTGAACAGAGGGATCTGGGAATAACCGTGCATAGTTCCTTGAAGGTGGAATCTCATATAGATAGGGTGGTAAAGAAAGCTTTTGGTATGCTAGCCTTTATAAATCAGAGCATTGAGTATAGAAGCTGGGATGTAATGTTAAAATTGTACAAGGCATTGGTGAGACCAAATCTGGAGTATGGTGTACAATTTTGGTCGCCCAATTATAGGAAGGATGTCAACAAAATAGAGAGTACAGAGGAGATTTACTAGAATGTTGCCTGGGTTTCAACAACTAAGTTACAGAGAAAGGTTGAATAAGTTAGCTCTTTATTCTCTGGAGCGCAGAAGGTTAAGGGGGGACTTGATAGAGGTCTTTAAAATGATGAGAGGGATAGACAGAGTTGATGTGGACAAGCTTTTCCCTTTGAGAATAGGGAAGATTCAAACAAGAGGACATGACTTCAGAATTAAGGGACAGAAGTTTAGGGGTAACATGAGGGGGAACTTCTTTACTCAGAGAGTGGTAGCGGTGTGGAATGAGCTTCCAGTGGAAGTGGTGGAGGCAGGTTTGTTGGTATCATTTAAAAATAAATTGGATAGGCATATGGATGAGAAGGGAATGGAGGATTATGGTACGAGTGCAGGCAGGTGGGACTAAGTGAAAATAATTGTTCAGCACAGACCTGTAGGGCCGAGATGGCCTGTTTCCATGCTGTAATTGTTATATGGTTAAACTGCTGCAGGAAGGATGTTATTTAGCTGTAAATAGTGCAGAGAAGATTTTGAGCATGAGTTTGAGGACTAGACTGCCTGAGCTGTCGAGAATGGCTGGGTAGGCTAGGACTACATTCCTCTGAGTGCACATGGCTTAGGGATGATTTTATTTTAGTTTAGTGATGCAGCATAGAAGCAGGCCAATTGGCCAACCGACAATCGATCGCCCTAGTTCTGTGTTATCCCATTTTCTCATCCACTCCCTACACTGGGGGCAATTTACAGAGGGCCAATTAAACTACAAACACACGTCTATCGAATGTGGGAGGAAACTGGAGCACTTGGAGGAAACCCGCACGATCACAGGGAGAACATACAAACATGAAACCCAAGGTCAGGATTGAACCCAGGTCTCTGGCATTGTGAGGCAGCAGCTCTACCTGCTGCACTACTGTGCCTCCCTAACAGAGGTGTAAAAGATCATCAAGTTACAATTGACTCAAGTTTTATATTACCAGCGCTTGTATCCTTTAACAGATCTATTAACACGCACTTTAAACTACTGCACTATATTTAAAGGTGGCACAGTGATGCAGCTGGTAGTGCCAGAGATCCGGGTTTGATCCTGACCTCAGCTGCTGTCCGTATGAAGTTTGCACGGACTATGTCACTATGTGGGTTTCCTCCGGATGCTCGGCTTTCCTCCCACATTCCTAAGATGTGCTAATTGGCCTCTGTAAATTGCCCCTAGTGTTAGGGAGTGGATGATAAAGTGGGATGACATAGAACTAGTGTAAACAGGTCATCGATGGCTAGTATGGGATTGTCGGGCCAAAAGGCCTGTTTCCATGCTGCGTCTCTAAACTAAATTATCTCCAAACTAATTGTATAAGAGTTCAATCAACTTGCCCATTTTACTGCAATTTCAACTGGTCTGAAGAAGGGTCTCGATCTGAAACGCCACCCATTCCGTCTCTCCAGAGATGCTGCCTGTCCCACTGTGTTACTCCAGCTTTTTGTGTCAATCTTCCATTTTACCAACATATCGATATCATTCTGTGGCTGAATCTTACCCTCCGCACTATTACAAACTATTTATCTGCCTACTTAATGATGATTACTTATTGAAACTTCTACAGATGCACCGTAGAAAATATCCTGCAGTTGCATCATGGATCACAGATGCAGCCCTCCACACCATCAAAAGCATCTACATGAGGCTTTGCCTCAAGATATTAGTTCCAGTTCTTTACTCTCCATAGTCTGGGTCAGTAAAACACTGAATCGAATACTGTGGTCCAAACCCTTTATTCACCGTGGGGTCAATTTCGGATCCACCTGAGATTTATAGGCGAGCATGGGAGGACGAGCTGGGTCTAGCCATTTCGAAAGATATATGGGATGAAAGCCTACAATACATACATTACTGTTCTTTAAATGCCAGGCACTGCCTGATACAATTTAAAGTATTGCATAGGTTATACTACTCAAAGACTAAATTGAACAAGATCGTCCCAACTGTTTCTCCTCTTTGTGATAAATGTCACTTTCAAGAAGCCACCCTAACTCATACTTTTGTATCCTGTATCAAAATACAAAACTTTTGGACGGAAATATTCAATATTATTTCTAAAACACATAAAACTCAATTTGAGCCAGATCCAAATCAAATCAAATCAAATGCGTTTATTGTCATTGCACAACAACTGTACAACGAAATTTCATTGCATCTCCTTCAGTGGTATACATAGAAGACACGGGATAAAAGATTAAAAGAACAAAAACACAAACAACCATTGACTCCCATATACCGGCATATGCAAATATGCCGGATATACAATATCCCATACACAAAACTAATTAGGAATTAGAAAAATATTAGGAATGTCAGAGGGTTGCCCTAATCTAACGATATTTCAAAGAAGCTTCCTTGACTACGGTTTAATAACTGCGAAAAAACTTATACTTAAATTCTGGAAAAAGATAACAGTCCCCACAGTGAAGATGTGGATCACAGAAATGACCGAGACTCTACATCTAGAAAAAAAAAAGGTTTGGCTTGACTGACAAACCAGATCAATTTTCAAAAATATGGTCTCTTTTTATTAAATTTCTTCAACATAATGGTTGAGCACAAACTCAAAAACGATGGTAGGGCTGGGTGAGCGGGAGTACGGAAGGGTAGTTGGATATATCTCCGCTTCTTGTACACCTTCGTTAGTTCCGGGTTTTTTTTTTCCTTTACATTTTTTAATTTTTCCTTTCTTCTTTCTTTCTCCTTTTTTCTTCTATCTAGTTATAAGATTATAAAATGTTAAAACTGAAGCTGTACGAAAACTGTATAACTGTTATGTCCATCATTTTTTTTGTACAATTGCTTCTAACAAAAAAAATATATATTCGGATTCACTCACTCGAGCCCGCAGCAGCCTCATGCTAACAGAACTGAAAGAAAGACAACTGATACACCCCAACAAACTGATTCTCTATTTATACAGATATACAGTGGCGGGAAAGTACAGAGGGAGGCAACCCCTTAGCCCAATCACAGATACCGGCGGGCAAGTACAATGAGAGGCAACCCCTTTGCCCAATCACAGATATATAATAGTTGGCAGTACATTGAAACAAAACAGAAACTTCTTCAGGGGTCCAGACTTGGCAGCTACAGGTGAGTCACAAGATTTCCAGGAATTGGGTCTCCTGCACATGTGATGTCACCACCAGTGAAGTCACGTTTCACAGTCACCTTATATTCCCAAAGCACCCCCATTTCTGCAAATTCACAAAGAAAACTTAATCAATCATCAAAGACCCCACTATCTGGGCCATATCCTCATCTCGCTGTTATTGTCAGACAGGAGGTACTGAAATTCCACACCAACACATTCAATAACAATTACTTTCCTACAGCTATTGGGCTCAAGAACATACGCAACCTTAATCCCTCAGCAATGGAACATTATGGACCCCTCTTACACAGTCGTTTCCTTATCACTGCCATGTAGAATCTATGCAATTTGTTTTTGTTTATTCATTCTGAAGAAAGGTCCCAAAACATCATCTGTCCCAGAGTTCCTCTGCAGATTCTTGTGCTGCCATTATTTTGTGTATGTTGTCTGTCTGTGTGCCAGTGATGGTCCTGCAAGAGATATTTCATTGTACCTATACCTCACCGTTCTTGTGCATATCACAATAAACTCGACTTGATTTGACGTTATTTGTGCACATATATTATAATCTGAAGTCTGAAGAAGGGACTCGACCCGAAACGTCACCCATTCCTTCTCTCCAGAGATGCTGCCTGTCTCGCTGAGTTACTCCAGCTTTTTGTGTCTATCTTCTCTGTTATAAACAAAGAGCAACCCAGCAACGATCGCTTGGAACACCACAGTGGAAAATCACAAAAATACTCTTTGTACTGCACACAGGCCAACCTCTCTGAATTGTAAGGAGAGATTGTCCAGCTTTATAGATTTGACTGTGTATTTTTCCACTTCAACATGTTATAAACCTCCAGCTTCCTAAAATGTTGAGGGGCGTAGATAGGATAGTGAAATACATAAAATATTATTTTTTCCCGGTCAGGAGTCCAGAGCGAAATTTGAAGAGAAATCGGAGGAGTAGGTTTATCAATTAGTGTTTAGATTTTTGTCACCTGTACCGATGTACAGTGAAAAGCTTTTGTTGCGTGCTATCCAGTCAGCAGAAAGACAATACATCATTACAATCGATCCATTTACAATGCGTAGATACAGGGGGTGATGGTTACCTGAAAGAAATGCCCATAAAATCCCATAATTGCCCAGAGGTGACTTTGGTGCCTTCCCACACAGTGGGAAACTCTGATTCTGCTGTGTGGGGATGTTTTATGTCAAACTCTAGTGTGTTGTGTCCCTTATTTTTATTGTATGGCTGTATGGGAATTTCATTTCACTGTGCCATCTGGCACGTGACGAATAAATGTATCTTGTATCTTGTAGGTGATGGTGGAAGCAGATACAATTACAACATTTAAAAGGCAGTTGGACAGGTAATACGATAGGAAATACATAGTAGGATACAGACTTAATGCAGGAAAATGGGATTATGCAAATGGTGGAGGTGAGCAGAAAGGTAGTGTGATTTTATTTTACTATCAAGCTTTAAAAATAACTTTAAAATATGACCTTAATAATGCATTGTGCTGTACCTCTGCTCAGTCATGGTTTACTCCAAATTCAGTGATTTTATTTTTAAGAATTCACCATTTCACTGAATTTCCTTTGCTCTGTCTATTCATTTCTCAAGCATTAGACATAAAGCATGAAAGTAAACGTATTGACTTCTTGCTTACCTGTTCGACATGATTGCAGAAGTGAAAGGGGTGGATGTGAATTCCCTTGGATATAGTCAGGTGCCCACGTTTACAGCTCTGTTGGTTTCACTGCTACCGTTCTCAACCCATGCATGTTAGACCTGCAAAAACAGCTTGAGGCAGGTTTTCAGTTGAACCTCCTGCACGGTCGAGGGGCAGTAGCTGCGGGGAATTTGGAAAACAGAACTGAGTGGGTGGGTGTGAGTGAGGGAGAAAAGAAATGCTTCCAATATCCTCCACAAACTCCGAGTTGAAACTCTTCTCTCCCAACTCCAGGGCAACCAGGATGCCCACGCAAGCGCAGTGCGCTCCCAGCGGCACGGCATCGAGCGCATGCGCATTCCTCAGCGCTGGTGAGCAAAGCCTCCTCTATAATCTTTGCTGGTGAGCGCCGTCGCCATGGTGACCGCAGGCCGCGCTGCAGCCTGAACCCAGTTGACAACAACTCAAACTTCAGGTCACCTCTGGGGTGAGTTTATGTCTGCAAGGGGAAATAATAAATGGACTTTTAATCATTGCTTGCATCCACTTAACTGGATTTTCACATGGACAGCTTACAATATTCACCATGAATATTGACCTCCAACTGAACATTGACTTCTCTGAATATTGACCTCTAACTAAATATTGGCCTCTTACTGAATATCGACTTCTCTAACTGAATATTGACTTCTCTAATTGAATATTGACATCTCTAATTGAATATTGGCCTCTTACTGAATATTGACCTCTCTAACTGAATATTGACCTCTCTAATTGAATATTGGCCTCTTACTGAATATTGGCCTCTTACTGAATATTGACCTCTCTAATTGAATATTGACCTCTCTAATTGAATATTGACCTCTCTAATTGAATATTGGCCTCTTACTGAATATTGACTTCTCTAATTGAATATTGGCCTCTTACTGAATATTGACTTCTCTAATTGAATATTGGCCTCTTACTGAATATTGGCCTCTAATTGAATATTGACCTCTTACTGAATATTGACCTTACTGAATATTGACCTCTTACAGAATATTTTCTCTAATTGATTATATTGACATCACTGATTGATTATTGACTTCTAATTGAATATTGACCTCTTACTGAATATTGACTTCTCTAATTGAATATTGACATCTTTAATTGAATATTGACCCCTTACTGAATATTGACTTCTCTAATTGAATATTGGCCTCTTACTGAATATTGGCCTCTAATTGAATATTGACCTCTTACTGAATATTGACCTTACTGAATATTGACCTCTTACAGAATATTTTCTCTAATTGATTATATTGACATCACTGATTGATTATTGACTTCTAATTGAATATTGACCTCTTACTGAATATTGACTTCTCTAATTGAATATTGACTTCTTTAATTGAATATTGACCTCTTACTGAATATTGACCTCTAATTGAATATTGACTTCTCATACTGAATATTGACCTCTAATTGAATATTGACCTCTTACTGAATATTGACCGGAACCCGCCCGGAAGGCCCAGCTCGCCTGCCGGGGATCGAGGACCCACGCCACGGACTGGGAACTCACCTGGAAGGCCCGGTTTGACCGCCTAGAGTGGAAGGAGTGAACATAGGACCAGTGAGCAGACCGTCCAAGGAGGCAATGTTAGTGCCTCGACGGTGGAGCAGGCCGCTGGAGGCCCTGCAACAGCCTGAGGCTCGGCCGGACCGGGCGCCACTCCAAGTGGCCATGTGTGTGGACCGCACGTGGCCTACAGCAGTGGAGCAGCGGCGGAGGGCACCATGGCCACGCTTGGCCAGGCCGACCCAACAACACCATCCGGACAACGGGCCTTCGTGGTCAGGACAAGAACCCTGCACTTACAAAAAGTGGGACTTGAAAATGGTGGCAAACATGCAACGCTGTATACTGTCTCAGTATACTACTGTTATACACTTGGACTGTATCTGAGACGCTTATCGAAGATATTTCTAAGTGCTTTTGTATAGTGATACTTGTGAACTGTATACAAAAAATAATTTCACCGTACCTCGGTACATGTGTCAAATAAAGTACCATACCATAATGATTGCTGAGGGGAATGATTTGGATATAGATCTAAGAGCCATGGTCAGTAAGTTGGCAGATAACAGAATAATTGGTGGAGCATTATGAGAGTATAAGGCAAAGCACTATGACAGTGGGCAAAGCTAGGCAAACACCATGAATGTTAGGATCCTAGGGAATATTAGCATCTTCCACCTTGTGACAACATCTCAACACCTATCATGTTAATTTCGTTAGGATTTTATTTATTTGAATAAGGTCACCTTTTCTACAAACTTAAAGGCCTCTCTTGATAGTACATCCCTCTCATCCTAGGAATTAGCCTGATGAATTTGTTCGGGTTAATGTCAATGCTACAGTATCCTTACAATAAGGGGACCAAAACTCTGCACAACATTCGAGGTGTAGCCTCACCGGGCCAAGTTCAGGATGAGGTTCATTTCAAAAGAAAACATAGCCGAAGGGAGGCTAAAATAAACTGCAACAGATTAAACATGTTGCTTTTTGCTTACGCAGTTGGAATTGTTTCACTGCTAATCCCTACTGCAAGCTAAATATAAGAGTTGAGAAACGTTTTGCTGACTTTCAAAAACTATAAAACAGCATCTTGGTTGACCCTAACATTGTTTGTGAAAGTAGATGCAAGTTTCACGGAAGAGTGTGGTTAAATTTACTTACTTCAATTTCAGCACAGGATATTCCAAACTCTATTCTAACTTTTGAATTTGCTAGGATTTGTCTTCAAATGTACAGTTTTAGTAAATAGCTCAAAGTGACACAATGTACTGTACTCTTTCAGCTAGTTGCAGCTTTTGAATGGATGAGCAGTGAAGACTGGACGATTGCTTCAAGGAAAGTCAAGGGCCTGTCCCACTCAGGCAACTTTTTAGGCGAGTGCAGGACACTCTGCCCTCGCCTCATGATCGCCACACGATCGCCACATGTTTGCTGAGAAGCAACCTTCCACGATTACCCTCTGTTTCCTTCCATGGAGCCAATTTGCTATCCATTCAGCTATCTCTCCTTGGATCCCATGCGATCTAACCTTCCAGAGCAGCCTACCATGCGGAATCTTGTCGAATGCCTTACTGAACTCCATGTACACTCTAGTTTTTATTCCTCGATCCTAGGAAAATGACTATGTCCATCCAGCCTATCTATTGCCCTCGTGTTTTATACACCTCTATAACATTACCTTTGCACAACAAAATAAAGTCTGCCCAACCTCTCCCTGTAATTCAAGACTTCGAGATCTGGCAAAATCCTTGTAAATCTTCTCGGCACTCCACCTTAATGGCATCTTTTCCATAGCAGGGTGACCACAATTGAACGCAATACTCTGACTGCAGCCTCACCGATGACTTGTACGACTGTGTCATTCAGTTTCAGTGGCACTAATGGCCATGATGGCCTGTTGAGTCGAAAGCATCCTTTTGTGCTGTCAGTATATTCACTATGAGCTGAGTAATGGTAGCTATAATGTATAGAATAATAAAACAGCAGACATGCAGAGATCGAACCAGCAGTGTCAGAGCTCATGCCTGAACCTTGCTACAAGGTTTGCTTCTTGTTTGGCCAATATTTTTGTTTTAAAAGAATCCATAACTCAGAGTTTCCAACCAGACGTAGGATATGGCAATGATCACTTGGGCAAATAATGCTAAGAAAACATCACGGTATCATGTTTCACAACCAGATTTGTCACTGCAAATTCCCAATGGGCAGGGCTTCCAATGGAAGCGTGTTAAAACGTGCAGACCAGATTTTTTGCAACTTAATGTACTTCAGTTACATGTTCAGTTCTCGAGACAATAGTATTTCTATGTTAATACTGTTGAAGGGAAATGCCAAGAGATTCTTGACAAGTTTCTGTCACAAAGAGACAGGTATAATAATAGCAGCTTTAGTTTGAGCAATTCCATATAAAGCTGTTCATTTCACAATAGAAAACAACTGTTACATGCAAAAATAGTTTGTAAGGTCCACGGACAGCAACAATGCAAATTATAAATTCAGGTCCACTTTATCCACATAAGCCGCATGAAAATTTGAGAGAGAGAGAAAAGCTAAATATTTGACTGCAGGGTTATAATGGAGCATGAGGGGGGTGTCCATTATTACCAATTGTGCGCTATAACTGATTATGATTTTATCATTGTATGTAGTTGAAACAAAGAACTGCAGATGATGCTTAATGCACAAAAGGGCACAAAGTGCTGGAGCAACTCAGCGGGTAGGGCAGCATTGCAGGAGAACAAGGATAGGTGACGTTGAGACCCTTCTACAGACTGGTTTAGTATGGTGAGTTACTCTAGCAACCCGTGTTGTTTCAATTTAAAACTATGCGCCGATGCTGCTAGTCTGCACCAGCTAGCTCGTCTCCATCAGCTACCCTGCTGTCCGGCAGTCAGCACCCCCTCAGTCTGCCGCCAACACATCCAACCACAATGGGGACCGCCTATCCTCCCACTAGCTGCCCCCCTCCACCGTCCCAGCCCACCCCCTCCATCTCCCCTGCAGCTACTGACACCCTCCAAGGTGGAGTATTTCAACAACTCTAGGGGAGAAGAAGAAGGGCTAGATGGCTGTGGAGCGGGGAAGGGGAAGCCAGGTGGACAGAGCGAAGGGAGAAAGAGGAGGAGGCAGCAGGGGGAGTGGAGGGGATGTGGGGATGTGGCCAAATGGACAAAGTGACGGCAGAAGGTGGAGGAGGAGAAGGCAGGGGAGCAGCGAGCATACAAAGTGAAGGAAGAAGCGGCAGCTGGTGAGAGAGGAGGGAGCCCCATGGTGATCGAGCGTGTGCCGCCGGTGGCAGCTGCCTGATAAAGCACTATCCAGGGGCTAAAATGTGAGCACAACAACAGCCGCGCCAAACAGACCAGGGATGGGTGAAGAAGAGCTCACTGGTGCATTTAGCAAGCCGGGGCTGGTGTCAGAAGCCGGGTCTGGGGAGGCCATGCGAGCTGGCATAACGTCAGCAGGTCTGTCCTTGCAAAGGGATCCGTTAAAACGAGGGTTTACTGTACTGTGGTTTACCAGATATGAATGAATTCACTTCAGGCATCTGTAGAGCCGATTTCAACAGAGTTGTGGAGGTCACTGATAAAATGTTACCATTGTTGGACAAAGGGTAGATTTTTACAGACATTACTTAAAGGAGAAGTGATCTACACAAATATATGTAATCTACAGCTGAACTAAAGCAAAACTATTCACAGAAAAGCATGAAATAATTATTGTGTTGCATTAATTCTTCGAAGAATGGACTCTTAAACTTCCACACAAAAACATGAAAAGAAAGAGAAGTCCATTCAATAAGATTTATTAATGCAGTTCAACATTTTCTACAACCCCCAGATATTACGAGTCTAAATTACAGCATTTTAGATTGGTAATTAACAAACAAAGGACAATAAATGTTATTGCATTGTGTTTGCTTATCCCCACGTTTGAGAGCAGATGTATGATCAACAGTATACAAAGTATAATTGTATTTTTTTTAAATTGACGAAAGGGGAGGATTTAAAATCAAATCAAGTCAAGTGAAGCTATTGACTCTATCCACCATCATCCCATCATTGAAGTCAGGTTCATGGATTCTTGGCTCGCCCTTCATGAAGTCAACAATCCTTAGTTTTGCCAACATTAAGATTGTTGTTCTGGCATCACTCAGGCAGATGATGCTTAATGCACAATCTCCCTCATGTACTCTGACTCATCCAACAAAAATGGTACCTACGGCGAGTTCAAAGATGGAGTTCACAGAACTATGATTAGATGCACAGTTATGGGTATGAGGAGATTAGAACATGGGAGCAATGACAGAGCATTGAGATGCCCCTATGTTGATGGGCAGCAAGGAGGGGCTATTGGGAGACTTTAATATGCAGGAAGACTTGGAAAATCACATTGGTACTGGACACCAGGTGAGGGAATTTGTAGAGTGCCTAAAAGATGGTTTCTTAGAGCAGCTTGTAGCTGAGCCGACCAGGGAAAAGGCAATTCTGGATTTGGTATTGTACAATGAACCGGATTTAATTAGGGAGCTTAAGGTAAATCATCATCATCATCATCGTTGAAAACATCAATGGGCACGGTGCCTTACAATGCTACGTACGACGGTGATCGCAACTTCTACTGAAGTGTGGATGGTCGTTGGCTTGCTTTGACGTCTTGTTTTTGGTCCTGCTGGGGGTCCACAGCCCCCTCCTCACCTGGCAAACCAGGCGGGGAAGACGGTTTTATCCGACCAGTAGGTAAAGGAACCACTATCAGGTAGTGACCATTATACAATAAAATTTTGCCTGCAATTTGAGAGGGAGAAGACAAAAAATTTTGTGTCGGTATTAATGTTGAACAAAGGTGACTACAGACCCAAGAGAAAAAGATTAGTTAAAACAAATGTATGTCCCTTGCAGTCACAGACAGGTGAATTGATCATGGGGAACAAGGACATGGCAGACCAATTGAATAACTACTTTGGTTCTGTCTTCACTAAGGAAGACATAAATAATCTGCTGGAAATAGCAGGGAACTGGGGGTCAAATGAGATGGAGGAACTGAGTGAAATCCAGGTTAGCCGGGAAGTGGTGTTACGTAAATTGAATGGATTAAAGGCCGATAAATCCCCAGGGCCAGATAGGCTGCATCCCAGAGTACTTAAGGAAGTAGCCCCAGAAATAGTGGATGCATTAGAGATAATATTTAAAGACTCTTTAGATTCTGGAGTAGTTCCTGAAGATTCGAGGGTAGCTAATGTAACCCCACTTTTTAAAAAGGGAGGGAGAGAGAAAACGGGGAATTACAGACCAGTTAGTCTAACATCGGTAATGGGGAAACTGCTGGAGTCAGTTATTAAAGATGGGATAGCAGCACATTTAGAAAGTGGTGAAATCATTGGACAAAGTTAGCATGGATTTATGAAAGGTAAATCATGTCTGACGAATCTTATAGAAATTTTCGAGGATGTAACTAGTAGAGTGGATAAGGGAGAACCAGTGGATGTGTTATATCTGGACTTTCAGAAGGCTTTCGACAAGGTCCCACATTTAAGATTAGTATACAAACTTAAAGCATACGGTATTGGGGGTTCAGTATTGATGTGGATAGAGAACTTGCTGGCAGACAGGAAGCAAAGCGTAGGAGTAAACGGGTCATTTTCACAATGGCAGGCAGTGACTAGTGGGGTACTGCAAGGCTCAGTGCTGGGATACCCCAGCTATTTACAATATATACTAGACCGTGAAGACCCGTTGGGTCTGTTCCCCCAACGTGCGGTTGTGGGGGGGGAGGCGGCATGCAGCATCACACACTACCCCCCCCCCCCCTCCCGCACTCACGCTAATGGAGGGGAGGAGGGGGAGAGAGAGAGAGAGAGAGGGGGGGAGGAGGGGAGGAGAGAGGGGGGGGAGGAGAGAGAGGGGGGGGGAGAGAGAGGGGGGAGCGAGAGAGAGGGGGAGCGAGAGAGAGGGGGGAGCGAGAGAGAGGGGGGAGCGAGAGAGAGGGGGGAGCGAGAGAGGGGGGAGCGAGAGAGGGAGAGAGGGGGGAGAGAGAGAGGGGGGGAGAGAGAGGGGGGAGAGAGAGGGGGGGAGAGAGAGATGGGGGAGAGAGAGAGGGGGAGAGGGGGAGGTGGGGAGCAGTGGTAGGAGTGTGTGGAGGGTAGGGGGGGAGAGGGGAAGGACGGTGGGGGAGGGGAGGAGGGGGAGGAGAGGGGGGGCAGGAGAGGGGGGAGGTGGAGAGGGGGGAGGTGGAGAGGGGGGATTGGAAGAGGGGGGGATTGGAGGAGAGGGGGATTGGAGGAGAGGGGGATTGGAGGAGAGGGGGGGAGGAGGAGAGGGGGGGGAGGAGGAGGGGAGGAGGAGGGGGGAGAAGAGGGGGGAGAGGAGGGGGGGAGGGGGGGAGGAGGGGGGGAGGAGGAGGGGGGGAGGAGGAGGGGGGGAGGAGGAGGGGGGGAGGAGGAGGGGGGGAGGAGGAGGAGGGGGGGAGGAGTGGGGAGGGGGGGGGGGGGGGGGGGGGGGGGGGGGGGGGAGGGGGGGGGGGGGGGGGGGAGAGGAGAGGAGAGGAGAGGAGAGGAGAGGAGGAGCAGAGTTTAAGGGTACACAGTGCTGTAGACATTTGTCAGTGTCATTCAAAGCTCTGATTGAGGCACACCACTTGCAGAGACTGATTGAGGCACACCACTTGCAGAGACTGATTGAGGCACACCATTTGCAGAGACTGATTGAGGCACAACACTTCCTGGTTTTATAGTCCCTCTCCCTCCCTCCAGCAGGGGCATCAGAGAGAATGGGGAATGTTGTAATAACATTAATATCTCTGTCAATTTTCATCGACGGGAAAAATCCTCGGCACACACGCGGCGGAGGGGGGCTCTGAGCGAGGTGGCCAAAAATGACGGCCGTAGGTGACGGCGTACTCTCGGAAACCGCAGCATAGAAAGCCAAAACCGGTCAAGAACAGAGTTTTAGTAATATATAGATTAATGATTTGGATGAGGGAATTGAATGCAACATCTCCAAGTTTGCGGATGACACGAAGATGGGGGGCAGTGTTAGCTGTGAGGAGGATGCTAAGAAGCTGCAAGGTGACTTGGATAGGCTGGGTGAGTGGGCAAATGCATGGCAGATTCAGTATAATGTGGATAAATGTGAGGTTATCCACTTTTGTGGCAAAAACAGGAAAGTAGACTTTTATCTGAATGGTGGCCGATTAGGGAAAAGGGAGATGTAACAAGACCTGGGTGTCATGGTACACCAGTCATTGAAAGTAGGCATGCAGGTGCAGCAGGCAGTGAAGAAAGCAAATGGTATGTTAGCATTCATAGCAAAAGGATTTGAGTATAGGAGCAGGGAGGTTCTACTGCAGTTGTACAGGGTCTTGGTGAGACCACACCTGGAGTATTGCGTACAGTTTTGGTCTCCTAATCTGAGGAAAGACATTCTTGCCATAGAGGGAGTACAGAGAAGGTTCACCAGACTGATTCTGGGATGTCAGGACTTTCATATGAAGAAAGACTGGATAGACTCGGCTTGTACTCGCTAGAATTTAGAAGTTTGAGGGGGGATCTTATAGAAACTTACAAAATTCTTAAGGGGTTGGACAGGCTAGATGCAGGAAGATTGTTCCCGATGTTGGGGAAGTCCAGAACAAGGGGTCACAGTTTAAGGATAAGGGTGAAATATTTTAGGACCGAGATGAGAAAAACATTTTTCACACAGAGAGTGGTGAATCTCTGGAATTCTCTGCCACAGAAGGTTGTTGAGGCCAGTTCATTGGCTATATTTAAGAGGGAGTTAGATGTGGCCCTTGTGGCTAAAGGGATCAGGGGGTATGGAGAGAAGACAGGTACAGGATACTGAGTTGGATGATCAGCCATGATCATATTGAATGGTGGTGCAGGCTCGAAGGGCCAAATGGCCTCCTCTTGCACCTATTTTCTATGTTTCTATGAGGGAGGAACTGGCTAAAGTTGATTGGAAAGGGACTCTAGCAGGAATGACGGTGGAACAGCAATGTCAGGGATTTCTGGGAATAATTCAGTAGATGCAGGATCTTTTCATTCTAAAGAAGACGAAAGGTTCCTCTTTGCATTAATGTCTAGGTGAAGCCAAATTAATTTCATCCAGAAACTCTTCTAGTTAGCTTAACTTTTAAGGAAAAGTGTTTAATATTGTGCCGCTCCATCAAAACTTTTTGGAGTTTATTTACGACCTGTATATTCACTTAATTGGACATGACTCAAATACGAAAGCTTAAAATATAGAATGAAACTTTTTTTTTCCCATGGCATACTTTCCGCTGTAAATAAGAATTTCCTTGTTCCGTTTTGTGACATATGGCAATTAAACACTCTTGACTCTCTCTCTTGATGTGATCACTTACAATTATGTACCATCAGTATGTTCATTTTTCCGGCAGCTCTCTCTATGTGCAATTTCCTGTCCAATTCCTTTGGCAAGCTCTACACATTAGGCCCAGTGCAGCTAAGAGTTCACTGAGAATATGTAATTAGGGCTGACCGCAGGAAATCCTCAGAGTGAGGCCCCTGTGGAAAGTAGAATGCCTCTGTTCATTATTTGGTTTGTTTCATAATATGAGTGCTCTGCGTGACGTCATTATATCAGTCATTATAACCCTACCTTCCAGAGTTAGTAAATCTTTTTTACCTAACGTAATTAACTTAATTCAACACTAAACTCAAAATAATCTATTAGAGTCAATACTCTGAATGCAGGGCCTTATTAGAGAACATGGTGGATTGTTAAGAAAGTATGATTGTGGATATTGGAGAGGATCAATAATGACGATTTTCCAGATTCCATGAGGAGGATGTAGCCACACACACTGAAAACGTATGTTCTCTCCATCATTACAATGAGCAGTGGCTGCAACATTGCAATAGGTGAATCTATACAAATGATTTTTGAAGGGTAAATTTGAGGATTATATCAGGTGGTACGGTGGCGTAGCGGTAGAGCTACTGCCTTACAGCGCCGGAGACCCGGGTTCAATCCTGACTACGGGTGCTTGTCTGTACGGAGTTATTACATTCTCCCCAGAACCTGCATGGATTTTCTCCGAGATCTTCGGTTTCCTCCCACACTCCAAAGAGGTACAAGTTTGCAGGTTAATTGACTTGGTATGAATGTAAAAATGTCCCTAGTGTGTGTAAGATAGTGTAAACATGCAGTGATCGCTGGTCGGTGCAGACCCCCAGGGCCGAAGGGCCTGTTTCCGCGCTGTATCACTAAACTAAACTAAACTAAACTAAACTAAATTACCAATTCTTAGTATTGGACATGAGGATAATGAGATAGATACAAAAAGCTGGAGTAATTAGCGGGACAGGCAGCATCTCTGGAGAGAAGGAATGGGTGGGGCACCATTCTTTTTTATTCAATAAAAAAATCTAGTTTAGTGCATTAATTCTTGACCTCTTTGAGAGCCTTAAATTGGGTGCCCTAAGAAAAGCACAGCATGTCACGACAAAGGAGGATGGAAAGATATGTTTGATTTCCACATTAAGGTGCAAAAGCATTGGCACATAGAAAAATAATACAGGTACAAGTAAAAAATAATGCAACAAAATAATTCAAATAAGAAATACCAGTATCTACCTACCACTTGCCAAGATTTAATCCATCCCTAACTCTACCTCCCTTTTCCAACTTTTTCTGCCCCTACTCCAACAGTCCGAAGAAGGGTCTCGACCCAAAACGTCGTCTGTTCCGTTTCCTCCACGGATGTTGCGTGACCTACTGAGTTCCTCCAGTTTTTCATTCATGTTTCAAGTTTCTCAATTCTCTTGCGTCTCGATTCATTTCCTCCCTCTGGTGCACAACGGCTACAAGGTTAATCCTGTCTTAAGTCAAATGTAGCAACTCCTTGGTTCATTAATATCCTTCAGGGAAATAAATCTGCTGTAGAGGAAACTACAGTGACTGAAAGCACGAGAAATCTGAAATAAAAACAGATAATGCTGGAAGCATTCGGCCGATCGAGCAGCAGTTTGCAAACAATATAGTTAATGTTTCACCAGGCTCACCAATATGTTTGACTCCGAGTTCAAAGGAATAGGCGATAGACAGTGATGCTGTGATCATCATAGTCATAAAGTTATACAACATGGAAACAGCCCCTTTGGCTTAACTTGACCATGCCGACCAAGATGCCCCATCTACACTAGTCCCCCCTGCCTGTGTTTGGCCCATAACCCTTGTAATGTTTCCTATGCATGTACCTGTCCAAATGTCTCTTAAATGGTGTTATAGTCCTCACCTCAACTACCTTCTCTAGTAGCTCGTTCCGTATACTCTCCACCCTCTGTAAAAATTGCCTCTCGGCTTCCTCTCTCACCTTAATGTTCTATAATTCTTGATTTCCCTACCCTGGGTTAAGGATCCTCTATACATCTATCCTATCTATTCCCCTCATGATCTTTATACACCTCTATAAGATTATCCTTCACCCCCCTGCTCTCCAAGACATAAAGTAGTCTGCATAACTTCTCGCTGTAGTTCAGGCCCTCAAGTCCTGGTAATATCATTGTTAATTTATGTAGGAAGGAACTGCAATTATTGGTTTACACCAAAGATAGACACAAAAGCTGGAGTAACTCAGTGGGTCAGGCACCATCTCAGGAGTAAAGGAATAGGTGACATTTCAGGTAAAGACCCTTCTTCTGACTGAGAGTCTGGGGAGAGGGAAATGTAAGATATAAAAAGGTACATAGAACAAATAAATGAAAAATATGCCAAAGGACAAACCAAAGCCAGCAATGATGATCAAGGAAAGGTGGAGCCCACACAGGCCCATTGTGGATTGTGGAGAAGGTGACAACGGGTGATACAGTGAAAGTCAGCAGGACAACAGTGTAACTATTCAAGATTTACGATTCAATTTAATTGGCACATGTACCAATTAAGGTACAGTGAAATTTGAGTTACCATACAGCCATACTAAGTAAAAAGCAAAAATACCCACAACAAATAAAATAAAGTTTAACATAAAAATCAACATTCCTGACTGTGATGGAAGGCAATAAAGTTCAGTCAACTTCTTCCTTTGTTCACCCGTGGTCGGGGCCATTGCCGATAATCCGCTGTTCAAGCCCTCTCGTGGGATGATCAAAACTCCGGCGTCGGGACAGAGCTCCCGAGTCGGTAGCTTCTCACCGGAGACCGCTGCTTCACTATGTTAAAGTCCACAGGCCCCACAGTCGGAGCTCCAACACTGGCGATCCTGTGCAAAAGATCCCAGGCTCCACGATGGCAAGTCCGCGCCGCACCCATGGCTGGAAGCTCCAGGCCAGTCTCCAGGAAAGGCCGCACCATCCACGTTGTAGGCCGCAAGGGGAGACGGAGATGCGACACAGAGAAAAATCGCATCTTCATCCATGTAAGTGACTGGAAAAAGTTTCCCCGATTCCCCCCCCCCACCGCAATCCCCACATAAAACATACCAAGAGACATTAAAACAAACATTCAAGACATAGTTAAAATATTAAAAACTATTACAACTAAGGCAGGTGAGAGATGGAGAGAGGGGATGAAAGGGTTACGAAGTTTGAGAAATCAATATTCATACAGCTGGGTTGTAAGCTGCCCAAGCAGAATATGAGGTTCTGTTCCTCCAATTTGCATTTGACCTCTCTGTGACAGTGGAGGAGGCCCAGGACAGAAAAGTCAGTATGGGAATGGGAGGGGGAGTTAAAGTGTTTGGCAACCAGGAGCTCGTGAGGCCATGGCGGACTGAGCAGTGTTCAGTGAAACAATCACTCAATCTGCGCTCGGTCTCGCCGATGTATAGGAGTCCAAACATGGAACAGCGGATAGAGTAGATGAGGTTGGTAATGTGCAAGTGAGCCTCTTCCTCATCTGAAAGGACTATCGTGGTTCCTGGACAGTTGAGGGAGGAGGTATAGGGACAGGTGTTGTATCTCCTGCGGTTGCAGGGGAAGGTACCTGGGGATGGGTTGGTTTGGTGGGAAGAGATGAGTTAACCAGGGAGTTGCGGAGGGAACGGTCTGTGCAGAAAGTGAAAAGGGGTGGAGATGGGAAGGTGGCTATTGGTAGGATCCTGTTGGAAGTGGCAAAAATGTTGGAGGATTATGTGCTGAATGCGACGGCTGATGGGGTGAAAGGTGAGGACGAGGGGGACTCTGTCCCTGTTTCGACTGGAGGAAAGGGGAGCAAGAGCGGAGCTGCGGGGTACCGAGGATACACATATGAGGGCCTCATCTATGATGGAAGAGGGGAACCCCCCCCCCCCCCATTCCTACCGAGGATACACATATGAGGGCCTCATCTATGATGGGAGAGGGGAACCCCCCCCCCATTCCCTAAAGAATGATGACATCTCAAATGTCCTGGTATGGAACACCTCAGCTGGAGTTTAGAAGGATGAGGGGGAAACCTAATTGAAACATACAGAATAATGAAAGGCTTGGATAGAGTGGATGTGAAGAGGATGTTTCCATTCACGGGAGAGTCTAGAACTGGAGATCATAGCCTCAGAATTAAGGACGTTCTTTTAGGAAGGAGATGAGAAATGTCTTTAGACAGAGGGTGGTGAATCTGTGGAATTCTTTGCCACAGAGGGCTGTAGAGGCCAATTCAGTGGATATTTTTAAGGCAAAGAGATAGATAGATTCTTGATTAGTACAGGTGTCACAGGTTATGGGAAGAAGGCAGGAGAATGGGGTTTGGAGGGAGAGATAGATCAGCCATGATTGGATGGCAGAGTGGACTTGATGGGCTGAATTACTTAATTCTACTATTCCTTATGACCTTATTTTGCACTTATTTGCATTAAACTCCAGTAACCATTCCTGCCCACTTGCCAATCTAGTTGAAACTCACCAATGTAGGACTGGGAATCCTGCTTGCTCGGATATTGATCCTCCTCCATCCCTCATGTACAGGTCACCTTTGCCCCGGAATTTGCTCAATAATTGTCTTAGCCTGAAGTTTATTTCTTAACTTGGGGACCAGTCCTATCCTCCACTCATTTAAAGCTAATAGAATTATGGTCACTGATATCAAAGTACTTCCTAACTGACACTTACGTTACTTGTCCGAACTTCATTCCCTATGGGGTGACTCATGGTTTCTCCCTCTCTCGTAAGACCTATATAGAGTCATAGAGCGATACAGTGTGGAAGCAGGTCCTTCGGCCCAACTTGCCCATACCAGCCAACATGTCCCAGCTACACTAGACCCACCTGCCAGCATTTGGTCCATATCTCTCCAAACATGTCCTATCCATGTACCTGTCTAACTGCTTCTTAAATATTGGGGTAGTTCCTGTCTCAACTACCTCCTCTGGCAGTTCGTTCCATACACCCACTGTTAAAACGTTACCTCTCAGATTCCTACTAAATCTTTTCCCCTTCACCTTAAAATATATTGATGAAGGAAGTTTTCTTGGATACGCCCCCCCCCCCCCCCCCCCTCCCCCCCCCCCCCCCCCCCCCCTAAGCATTGTAGTTATGTTCTCCCTGATCTAATTCAATATATAGATTAAAAATAATATTAGCCAGAAAAAAAAAACAACAACTAAGAATACTGGGAATAAACAGTTGAAGAAGAGACTGTGAAAGAGTTAATGTTTCACATTGATCATATTTCATTAGAACCGTTCTATCGAAGGAGTTCATCGAGTTCATCAGGATCATGATTAAACCTCATTAATCTGCAACATTAATTCTGTTTCTCTCCCCACTGATGCAGCCAGACTTGAAAGATGTTTCTAGTATTATCAGTTTTTATTTCAGTTTTGGAGTAAGTAACCTTTTGCTTAGGGCACATTAGGCAGTACGAATACAGTACATCTGCTTAGTGACATTATCCAGAATGTAGCCTGTGGG